>NC_058048.1:22544938-22854256 GCF_020085105.1 Siniperca chuatsi
CCCCTCTCAGTCATTCAGGGTGGGTCTGTCAACAGGTGGTCCCACCTCACAAATCATCTTACGCACATGTCCTTTACTGGGGAGATTACTCAGGGGTCCAGTTCCACCTCCGCTAACACAAACTGGAAATGTGACCCACCTGCAGGAAAACTAGAGCGGCAACCTCACTCTCACGACACTTAATGGTGAAACCTCATCGACAACCGGACCTGAGCTGGGGCTTGGACTTGGTTAGCATCTAATTCCTGACTGACACTCCCTGACACGACAGAATAACATGAATGACGACACAGAAATAACTGGAAAAGGTGAGAGCAGACACGCTGCTCTCGTCACTCAATCAAAGGCAATCCATTTATTCAGTCTGAGTGATCTCTGAAAGTCACTCTGCAGCCGACAGTCTGGATAATAATCAGGAGAAAATGAGGAGCAATGACAAAGGTGGTTCTCTTTCAGGTAGGACACGGCTTCTCAAATTAATCCAAACACAACTGGGGGCAGCTTTACAACCGACAAACGAGAAGATGCTTTAATGTCAACTGCAAAGGGTTCAAAAGAGGTAGAGCCAACATGAGTGCAGAAACAGGAGGTCAGATTCCTCTCGAGGACAGGGTTCGGCTTTGGCACCTTCCTGTAACAGCAGCGACCGGGTGCTGCTCACTCAGTCCACAATGTTACACCTCAACGTGCCGCACACTGGCACTCTGTAAACTCACATGAACAGCAGGAGAGACAAGGCCACATGTCATGTAGTGAGAGATGGTGAGCGTACATATGTGGCTGAAAACGCACACACAAATGATTCCTCTTTCCTTTCAGTTTGTCATATTACTCAAAGAAGTCTGTTGTATGCAGTCGTAGAATTCAATTTGTAGGAAGTATTATTGCATCCATCACTACAGCAGGCGGAT
Source organism: Siniperca chuatsi (assembly GCF_020085105.1). NCBI lineage: Eukaryota > Metazoa > Chordata > Actinopteri > Centrarchiformes > Sinipercidae > Siniperca > Siniperca chuatsi. The sequence goes on from NC_058048.1 coordinate 22,545,850, forward strand.
GAAACAGATGGAATGACTCTACTTTTAAACAATGAAGAAATGACACACTGTTCAAGATCTAAGGCGAGAGGCGTATCATTACCTATAATTATTGCTACAAGCACTGAATATCAAATAGAGCTGAAACGATTAGTCGATTAAATTTCAAAATTAATTTGTAACTATTTCGAAAACTGATTAATAGTTTGTCATTATTCAAGCAAATAATGGCAAAAGATTTACTTCTTAAATATAAGATTAGCTGCTTTTGTTTGTCATCTCTGATAGGAAACTAAATATCTTTTGACTTTTGAACTGTTGGTCGCAATTTGAAGATGACACCTTGGACATTTTTTCACTATTTTCTGACATTTTATAGACAAAATGATCGATTAATCGAGAATATAAGTAAATTATTCGATAATGAAATAATTGCCCTAATATCGAATATAGTTTAATCTCAGGGAGCATCATGTGATAATCAGGCCATTACTACACACAGCAGGCTACACATCCCTAATAGATATTTTCTTAAACTGCATATCTTCCTCAGGAAAATAAATGTTGTTGTTGGAAAACTTTAAATATTTCAGACTGTCTCTTCGTGGAAAGAAAGTGTAACACCTGCCGTGTCTTTCAGGGCTACAGTGTGTGAAAATGTGGAGCTTTAAAATGACTCCACAAGTTTAATAATTTATGATTGAGCCTTGAATGAGAACTCCTCTGCGCACGCGCTGCTCGTCCTCGTTCGCTAACAAGTTCGGGTGTCGCAAATAGATCATAGTAAGTGTAAAATATAAAAATAGCCTCATGTTTGTGCCCTACTTAAAACCACAACGACGGAATTCAGCAACACAACCATCATAGACTTACATCATAAAACTCACCAGGATAAAACCTGTAGATAAAAGCCGATAAAACATATTTTAAAATACTTTGTTTGAATTGAAGTTTTAAAACATCCTCTGTTAGGTCAAAATGACGCCGATAAACTGCCTCCATCACATGTAAAACTCAACTTACCAGTCGACTCTCAGTCGGGCAGAGATGGAGGTTTTCAGAGCGCCTTCACCGCCTGCACCAATCAGGCGGGCACGGATCCGCTGCTTTCACACATTTACCTTCAGTCAGTCCGATCATACAGACGGCGAGCGGGATGGAGAGTATGGGAGAGAGGCCAGGTGGTGGGAGACAAACCGCGACAGCCAACAACATAATGTGAAAGTCAACAGAAATACGAGCCATCAGTGCATCCGCCTGTGTCTCCGCTGGCAGGAGCGGCGTGAACAGGGCAGCGCTGCCTCGGTATGAGGAGTGATTAGTGCCACACAGAGGAGGAGGCAGGAGCATCTTCACTTATACAAGCGAGTGCAGGCTTCTCTATTGGAGGATGCAAGTTTTGATTTCTCAACCAAGCACTAACCAGTCAAGTACATGAGATCACAAAAAATAGCACATTAGTTCTTGCATGCTTCCTCAACAAAAGCTCAGGGAAGCAGCACTGCTATTTATCAGAAGTTTGAAGGTTAACCAGACTTGCATTTGCAAAACCAACCAGCTAGTCGTCATCCTTGAAGCTTTCCCTCTTTGAAAACTTACAAGGATAATAAAAGCATAAATCTCTCATGTTGCTTGTCCAACTAGTTTTGTCTTCTTCTCATTCAGTTGCGATAAACCCTAATGGTTTTCATTTCTGCCAGAGGGCAGAAAACACCCAGTGATACTTGAGGGCAGGTGAGAACTGCAGGTGTAGTGGGTGTTTTTCCCCCAGCGGCCACAAGGGGCAACAATGAGCCCATTCCACACTCGAAAACAAACAAACAAAAAGCCACAAAAGTGAGATTAATGCTTCATCTGCAGTGTTTTCTAACAACCGTTTTACCAGAGAGGAGGCTTTGAGAGTGAACTAGTTGCTTTTGCAAAGAGTAGTGCACAGCTGCTTCCCCAGTGGTGGAAAGTAACTAAGTACATTTATTCAAGTACTGTAGGCTTACTTAAGTACAATTTTGAGTTACTTTTACTTTACTTGAGTAGTTACATTTTATTTTAATTTATACTTCTACTCCACTACATTTCAGAGGCAAACATTGTTCTTTTTACTCCACTACATTCATCTGACAGCTGGAGTTACTGGTTACTTTACAGATTAATATTTTACAAACAAAACATACGATCAGTTTATAAAATATGATACTGTGCAATAGATTAAAACTATCCAACTGTAGTAGTTAAAATGTGCTCCACCTCCACCAGCTGTAACATTAAAATGCTGCTTACGTGTTAAAGCATCAGTGGTAGTATTCCAATAATATGACCTATATAATATTATAACTCTCAGAAAGGGACCATTCTGCCCAATACGTACTTGTACTTTATTATGGTCAATACATTTTGCTGTTCATACATTTGTACTTTTACTTAAGTCAGATCTTGAATGTAGGACTTTTACTTGTAACAGAGTATTTTTACAGAGTGGTATTGTTACTTTTAAGTAAAAGATATGAGTTCTTCTTCACCACTGTGCTTCCCTGAGCTTTTCAATGGAAAGCATCCAAACGGGGCTACAAAATGCTTACTACAAATCAGCATCATAACATGCGACAGCTAATGGGCCAGGTCATTGTGGTCACTGAGCCTGTACTTGGTTAGGATCTGTCTCTGCTTTCTTTCTCTGACAGTATACTTTTAGGCTTTTTTTCTGATTCTGATTCTGAAAAGCCTTTTAGTTTATTCTTCCCAATGTTCCAAGTAGGTTTCTTTACATTGTGCTATAAATTGGTTTATTCTGATCAGTGTTGTTGTGAGACTGGTCAGTGTGTGTCTGGGGGGGCAGTTAGTCTCAGCACCAACTCTTTTCTGGCCTCTCTCTCTCTCTCTCTCTCTCTCCCCCCCCGGCAGCAGATACTCCTCATACAAAAGCAGTGGGAGGATCAAGCACCTCCCTAGAGCACAATGCTGAAAACTATTGGAGAGATGCAACTATAGAACAAACAAACCTCTTGTCTATGAGTGGAATCATGAAAGCCTGAAATGCAATTTTGATGGGTTTCGCAATTCTGACGAAACAAGAGACTATTTGTTTTCCTCAAAGTGTTTCTGGTGCTTTTTCTCAGAGGTTAGTGGAGCATAAACTCTCAAAGTTAAGCATATAGAGTAGCAAGTAGACATATTGAGGTCATGAGTCCAAATTCCCCCAGCCAAAACCCACCCACTTAAATAATTTTTCACTAGCTACCAACCAAACTCTGTAAAAATGTTTGAGTATTTTAAGAAATCACAAACTTCACATTTATTTGTTATCATTTAACTGTTAACTGTAAATATCTTCTTACATTATGGGCTAAATGTTGTTTCAAAGCCTTCTCTACGCTGATAGGTCTGTGATTCTGGTGGGTAATACCAAATCCCCTTGAATTTAATTCGTTTTTTTTTTTACTTAAAACAGTCTTAAAAACATTCATGTCATTAGACCCCAAAATTCCCAGACATACTACAGAGGACATGATCTTGGTGTCCGTAATGTTACAACCCTGCTGATCAGTTAGATTGTTCTTTGAAAAAAATACATCATGCATTTATTTTGTGACAGATAAATTAACTATGATAGATTGAGCAATATGCAAACTGGCTACAGCATGCAATTCAACGTCCTGGCGTGGTGTTTAGCGTTGAGACACTAAACCTCACTGACACTAATGTGTTATATTTGTTATTAGAACCTAAAGATTTTTTCTTAAACCTAACACCTTCCAGTACACAGACTGGAGAGGAACACCTGACGCAGTAGCTCCAACATACAGCGTGAACTGTTTATTTGAATGCCTGCAGACAGCTATGTGATCGTGTTGCAGGTCTTGAACTTATAAAAACCCAGCAAGCAAACTCAAAGTTGGAGATGCAATAAATAAACAATGTAGGATCACACTCCACAGTGGCTCAGGCAATATGTTTCCATTTCAGTATGCTGACTTGAAATCTGATTTAATGCACTTGTTTAACACAGACACAAGTGCACACATTACCAATTTAAATGTTGCCCTGGCATTGTGGGCTACAGGAAAACAAATATACTGTCTGTACTTTAGGTCTGTTATTTCAAATCCCATTATGCCCTGCCCTGGAGGAAACAGCTTGATATCCTCGCAGAGCTCGAGACAGCAGACGTTTTGACCATCAATATGGCCACAACTCTCAGACCTTCAAGACTGCAGCTGCATCTGCAGGGCTTTCTGAGCAGCCCTTAGTGAATATATCCGTGTATAAAACCATAATTAGACATGCCTTCCAAAGTCAATCCTATTTCAAAGGGCTCCTGGGGGAAATATTACGCTATCCATAAACCCACGGACCCTGCTTCAGAGTCACTCCTAATTACATTCCAAATACAATCCACTGGAAACAAACAGAAGCAGAACCAGGCGGTGCAACCATAAAAAACTGGTGCAAGAGTGAAAAAAGAGACAGTCGTTGACACTGATTTTTGACCTTGTACTTGAAATGCTATGCATCCTTTTATAGTGCAGGAGAGATAAGAGCTCATGTTGATTGAAATTCACCTGATGAATGTTTAAAGAGAGAGGAAATGGTGACACAAAATGTGAATGAAAATGAGCAAAAAGTAAAAAAAGGGATGATAGATGTTTAAAAAGTGGTAACCTTGAATTAGAACGGCGAAAAAGATGGATGGAGCGATAGAGGGAGAAAGATAGAGCTGCAGGCTGGAGAGACGGGGACTGGGGTTCAGACTGAAATGTCAGATGAGTCAGAGGCATTCTGGGAAGACGCTCCTGTTTAATATGGCTCCACAGTCTGCCACGGAGGCTGAAAATTTACAATGGCACCATCACCGTAATAACAAGCACCTGCAGCCACGTTGTGAAGGAGCTGTCTGCTCTGAATGAGCAGGTAGTGACATTGATTAACCCTGACTGCCTGTAACACAAGATAACTGATGGGCTTGACAGTGCAGAGGGTGCCACGGTGATTGAACTGTAAAATCCTTTGCACAAATCTCAGATGTATGGACACTCAATAGCATGTTGAGCCACGGAGAGCCAGCAGAGATCTATCAATCCAAATAGTAAATTATGAGCACAGTGATCCCATTCAGGCTGCTAAAAATCAATCAGCTGATGATCACAGCGAGCACATTTCAGAGTCCCAGTGTGAGAGCTGAAGCAAAAAAAACATGAGTGGTATCCGGAAATATTGGCACAAGCTGAGAGTCCAGCCTGAGGAGTGTGTGTGTGTGAGCAAAGCTTCAGCAGATTATCAGAGTATCTGTGTTGTCTGCTAATAAGAAGATGAATGAATGTCCCTGAGAAAGTCAACCAAAGTGCGTAAAGATGCAACTGTAAATCTCCACGATGATCCCGGCTGGCTTGTAACACTAGAGATGTTTCAGTCTGTGCTGATGTGTGTGACCGATGGGTCGAGGGGGGTGGTAAAATGAGGAGAATGGAAAGTGTTTTGTGGTCAGCAGTGGTGGAGATGCTAGACTCTGGCATGCAAGAGCGGTGGGGGGGTCTAAATAAAGTCGCTGCTGATCCCACAGGCGCTCCCGTCGCTCCAGTTGTGACGGCGGTAAATAGACATGGCATCTAAGTGTTTGCTGTGGCAACATGTGAGAGCAGCGAGGTGCCTGAGCGCAGCATGGAGCCTCCCCGTCGCTCTGATCAGAGCTGCTCTGACATCAAACAAACACATTTGCTGCTGTGCAAAAGGAACGAGACATCAGATGCCTCAGCAGTATCAGACATCCTGTTACCATCCACCAGGAGAAAAAATACAGTCAGTATCATGTCTTATTGAGTGCTGAATGGATTGCATTTACTTGCTCCCTTTCTTCCATGATAGTGAGTCAGTGAGAAAAAGCACATACACAGATCGGGGGGGGCTCAGGTTAGTCACGACTCCTCTGCCCAGCAAATGAGCACAAGCAACAGGGCGAATGTGTGTGTGCATCTCCACAGAGCTGCCCCCTGCCCCTCCTCTCCACCGCCGCTCCTTCTCCCAGACTTCAGTATGCCACAGACCTGGTTGCCAAGGTAACCTCTTGTGTTGATAGGTTCACCTCTGTGTTAATCACTACCCAGCAATAATGGCTAAAGCAGGGCGGGTTGCTTATATATGTGTGTGTGCTGGAGTTTGTCCTTTTAAAGAGGGTTACAACAACATAGAGCAAAGATGTGGGAGACATATTTTCCCCTTTTCCCTAAATAGCAGCAAAGTTAAAAATCAATAAGACACAAGCAGAGGAGAAGCTTTAAAACCAATGATTTTTCTCAGGAGAGTTGTGCTTTCTTTTTAATTCCCAAAACATGGTAGCCTACTTTTGCTGTTCTAATACACAAAAATAGCTCGAACATTATGAGAGAATCTTAATGCTGTAACCATGCAAATCTATAACTGACAGTAAATGAATGTATGATGTGGACATCACATAATGTCTTGTAATTGTATCTTGTTTGCTATCTTTCCTCTTGGTGTTCGGTGGGATAAAAAAATAGTCAAATGATAGAAAACAATTAATCCTGACGCAGATTATCATTAATTTATGTGATCCTGATTATCTATCTTTCTTTTTCTTTCTTTTTACTATCTTTTAATTATTGCTAAACATAATGTCAATATTCAACTTCTATAACTTACATATCCCGCATACCCAAAAGCAAACAAACAAGCAAACAGCACACACACTAATAATAGTAAAAAAACAACCATAAAAACCTAAATAATAATAAAAATACTAACAAACAATTCCATTATTTTTCTATGCCATTTCTTCTCATGATAATTTAGCTTCCCCTGCCTATTTGCAACTATGCCCTCTAGCATAAAATAGTGCCTAACAAGCAAACAAAAAGCCACAAAAGTCAAACTTTCTTTTGTCTTCAGATCAAAATGATTTTTTTAGCCAATAGTAGAACAGTGTTTAAGACAAGAGGGCTTCCTCCTCTTATATCACCAAGTATTATTGTTTGTGCGCACATACAGGTTCTTAAGGCAATAGAATACAAAACTAGCCGTCTCTTGATTTCCACCCACAAGGCAATAACATGAGGACAAAACCAAAATAAATGCATCATATCCTCCATATCACAATTACAAAACAACATTTTTGATCATTGTATAATTCATCTGAAAAGCATGTCTTGCTGGAGGGATCTTGTATCACATTTTTAATTGAAAATATTGAGTCCTGGTAATCAAATTATGTAAAATAATAAATCATGATGCAGATTATCATTAATTTACATGATCCTGATGATCTCTTTCTTGTGAAATGTGTTTAAAATAGCACACCAAGGATACAAGTTACAAACGGTCAGAATGTGCCTGTTGAATCTGTCTCTCAGTATGTGACGTTTATAAGATCAACACCAATACACCAGTTTCCTCCTAAAGTCAGCGTCAATTTACCTTTACAGGGAGTCCGAAACCAGCAGAGAGCAGGAGGCAAATAGTGTCTGAGAAGACAGTGTGTGGGTGGGTTGAGAAATGCTGCATCTCTGCACCCATGCAGAGCGTTGACACTAACATCTGCTCCATCTGCTGCCCCTGCCACTACAGCACACACTCTACAGTGACAGAGAGAGGGCCATGCCACAACATGTGCAGGGTGAAACAGGAGAAGAGTCTGCTCAACTTGATTGGCAATATAAGACATATTCTGCATGGTGCATAAATATGTGATCAGTGCAGTGTAAAAAAAAAAAAAAAAAATCATGCAGTGTAAAAAAAAACCAAAAGGCTAATTAACTCTTGACTTGATCATGCTACGTCTTTTATTTCACTGCACTTGGTGAATCGCAGACTTGTTGCACCTGATTCTGAAAAACACCTGTTCTGCTGGTGTTATCTCTCTTCTTGAGTCAGAGGAGATACAAAGCAAGTCACAGACCGACACACACGTCCTTGGAGAAAGAAATACAGCTGTCGCGACTGATGTAACACTGAGCTCAACTTGACCCAAACCTGGCCTCTGCAGAGTTACATTATGTAGCATGTAATAAACCAAACTAGACATATAATCTGCACTCTGGACAACAATGGGGTAGATCTAGCTATAAAGCAATTATCCCTAATTGATTTCAAAGCCAAGAATAAAGATGTAGATAAAATAAGAAGACAAATTAGAGGGATTTTGAAGCTTTAATACATTGGCTGCAAGGGTTAAAACTCCAGCAACACTTGTAGCATTAAGAACAATTTAATTGCAGACTGACGCTGGTCTTAATCACCTCTGATTAGTCCATTCTCTAAAGTATGGACCAATCATGGTATCACCTACATCCATCATTAGACACACCCCTTGCCTCTCTAACAGTTCAGGAATGTGATTGGTCAAATGCCACATGAATATATGATAAACTCATCCATAGCCACATGTGCGTGAATACCGCATTGTAGTCAGCACACTGTGACACCACTAATGGATTGATCAGCACACTGTGACATCACTGTTGGATGTGATTGGTACAGTGTGACATCACTATTGGATGCTGTGTACGGTTGGGTGCATTTACATTTTTTGTGAATATTTTATAATGAACCAGATGAAGGCCACAACCCTAAATACATCAGTCTCACCATAAAGTTGCTCTTAATGATACGTGTTGCTAGAGTTTGACCCTTTAAGACTGCCTTCTCTTTTCCATGCACTTTGCAAGTTGGTGAAGTTGTGGCAGAAACCTCCACTCTACTATAAATGGACACGTAATCAAGCAAGATGTAGCCATTGTATAATCCAGTATTCTTGAAACACTGTGTGGTGGCTTCATCGTTAGGTATGCAGATGACTTCTCAGTCAGTGTGGAGTTTGTTCTGATGGTAGTGCCTCACTTTTGAATTCAGAAAATTCAGGTCACATTTGTTCATCAGCTTTCACTGCAGACCGAACACCAACTGCCACTATTTACAGCCCTGAGAGATCAAGCTTTAAACAGAAAATAAAAAGGGAGAGATCAAAGCCTAGTTTGTTGAGGCTGGTTGGAACTGAGTCTTGGGTAAAGACGGCAAGTGTGACAGCAGGAAAACTGTATCCTGTGAAATGAGCAGAAGTGAAAGGAGTAATTTACGCTGCTGCTTCTCATTTGTTGTGGAACCTTTATTTGATAAGACACATGGAGGCGGGAAAAAAAACTCATCTGAATTTCTTCTTTCACATCCTCTTAAATCCAGCTCCAGTCCCTGCATTTCAGTATTTTAGTTTGTCTCGTCCTTATCATCAAAGGTTGAATCTGCCATTATAATCATGCTGTTAGCTGAGGTTGATGCGGCGGCTGCTCTCTGCTCAGATAAGCCCGTCAGAGGCCAGTGGCCTCCTCCCTGTGTTAGACTCGTCACCTTCTCCCACGTCACACCGACTCCCACACGTCCACAGATGGAGACAGAAAAGATTGAGTTACTGATGCTACTGACTGACTGTGTCACTGTGGCGCATCGTTCAAAAATGTCAGCTCAGCACTGATCAGGCTCAATTTTTTTGTCTCTGAATGTCCCTCTATATTATCCATCATGTGGAAACATGTAGTGGTCATTCATAGATGGGAATCAATGATAATTTACTTCATAGAGAAAAACACAAGTTTGCTTCTTGTTATTGAGTTTAAAGCTGTCGTTAGAGCTACAGAGGATCAATATATTGTGAGTTCATAAAGTTGTTTGTCTGGTGACTGATGAAGACTGATTCATATCCATTGACTCTCCTGCTTGCTCTTATTAGTTACACTGAGATCATTTGTGTGGTTTTGCAAGATGCTGTTCAAGCCAAGTCTGCCTTAAAAACATTTAAATAACTTTATTTTATAGGTCTGTAACTTAATTACAGGGGGAAAAAAGAGAGAAAGACGTTTCAGTTATTAGGTTGAATTAGTTAAGTTTATAAGTAGTTATAAAAGATTTTCAGGAGAAGTTTCTTCAAAGAACTGTTCCATTTAAACTCCAGTAAATATGAATTAATTATTGGAAACTTTATCCTCTATATGGTGAATTGTATGTTTGCCTGTAGACAAATTTCACATTTTTGCATGTTCAGCTGACCAGTCACTAAAAGATTCTCTGGTTACAGTATTAATTAATTGGAATTAATGAATTAGAAGGGTACCAGATGAACACTGTCTCCATTTCCCTTATAATAAGTGCAAAATTACAGCGTTCTTTCCACAAATTTTTCCACGAATTTACAGTTACATATCAGTTCATTTCAAGTAAATTACGGGAGACTGTGGGACCTGTAAAATAAAGGGTTACCAAACATTTCAGTCCAATTCAGTGTAAGTAAAAATATCAACATACACACTAAATTGTTTTTTCATAAACATTTTATGACAGGAGAAATAAATACATCCTCATTTTAATATGAGCCCCTGTTCTTCTGACAGAGAATTATACAAAGACATTTGCCAATTTAATACATTTTAGACTCAAAAACACTACCAGACTTTACAAATGTTACAAAATTTCAAAGGAGCAGCAACAATCTGAACCTCTTACAAAACACAGACTTACGATGTTACAAGATTAGAAAAAAACGAACCACTAACCACAATCCAATCTCTTCTGTGGTCAAATCAAATGCTCCTAGGCCTTAGTGATGTAGCCCTCCTTGATTAGGAAATCATAGATTTTGCGCGTCTTGTTAACGTCGATCTTGATCAGTGCTCGGGCCTGTGCCAGCCGCAGCCCCCCCTGCCGTCTGCACTCATTCAGCAAGGCCTGCTTATATTCCAGGTAGGCCCCTGGCACCAGCCGCACCACCTGGCATAACTACAAGCACAAAACAAATACAAGGGTTCGAAAGGGACATTGGCATTTAAAAACATATACAATGTCCTTATTTAGGGCCTCAGTATGCTTCAAACTAAGTGCTTGTCAGATCATCTGACTGTCTGAAACCCTGTTAGAATAGGAGGTTGCGTCCACCAATTTCTGCAACTTTCTGAAACAAACAATCTGACAATCAAGCCCACTTTGTGCAGCAGTTGGCCAGGTGTATAGAAGTGTCCCAAGCTCTTCATTCATTTCATTCATTTATATCAACTACTTCCATTACTTTTCATGTGCACAACTAACTGACGCACCATGAATGCCTTTTGAGGAGTGACTGTCTGAAAGTGTGCGCTGTTATAACTAAGTCAACGATTCAGTGTCTCAAGACTACAAAAACAATGCAAAATACACTGTGGGTTCCACTGACAGCAATCTGTGTGTGATTTACTAAGTTAGTTATATTACTTTTTAGGCATGCCACCACTTTGTTTCAGACTAAAATATCTCAACAACTATTGGATGGATTGCCATGAAATTTTGTATTGATATTCATGGTCCCCAGAGGACGAATCCTACTGACTTTGGTGATCCTCTGACTTTTCCTCTAGCACCATCATCAGGTCAAAATTATAATTTGCCAAATACTTTGGTTTATGACCAAATACCTTTCAGAGGTGGGAATTTTCCATGCAAAACTGACTGAAGTAAATTCTGTGACCTTAGTGAAACCAGCAGAATACATAAAACACCTCTATTAACATGTCTCCACCTGTTATGTGCATGACCCTCCCTTAAATGCATATGGGATAAAGAGAGAGATGCACCTCGCAAACTTTTACTAAAATGGCGCACAAACTTTGGCTCTAGCCTTATGCACCTGTTTGGTAGATGGATGTGTCTGAAGCAGTAAATCTCGCCCACTGATTGTGGAGGGATATTAGGGAGGCAGTGTGATGCAGGCAGGAGGAGGCTATGACAGCAAGTTTTTAGCCTCGCCTTCAATTGTGGCCATCAGGAACAGGTATAAACAGTGTTGCTTTTAGACGTAGCAGGGCGCCACATCAGACAACTTATTTTGTTTAAAGCATACTGAGGGATTTCTGTATGACCCCACAGATAAGAACGAGCTGTACCTCTTTCTCCCGCTCGTTGAGTTTCTCTGTCCCCGGCAGCCCAGTCAGGTTGAGAGGAGGGGCGCTCCGCCTACCTGTTGCTGTGGAGCACATATTCAACAACAGTCAAACTGACATGCAGCACCCCAGTGTTGGTTTACACTTCAGATAACATAATAGCAGGCTGACAACATGCTGTTAATTCCTTTGCTTGGAAGAGACAGAGGAACAAATATTTATGCTGTGCAAATTGTGTAAATATAGCCGTGTGGGAGTGTGCGTCCCATTTGTGCTCTAGAGGTTAAGGAAAGGCAGCTAATTTGAAAGGGGAAAACAGCAAGATAAATATGTATGTAGGGGGCCTATTTTTCGAGTGTATTTATGGAGGAGCGTTAATGTGACTGTGCCTGGGGCCATGCCAAGATGACAGAGAGGAGGGAGTTCAGAGGAAAAGGTGGAGAGAAGCTTCGTACCCGACACTGTGATTGTTGTGACGGCTGGAGTGATGCCAGCATCTCTGTAATCAGAAAGAAAAGTGTTAGTATCTCTACAAGCTTATTTATTTATACACACACACACACGTCCCACGTACACACAGCATTTCTGGGCTTTGTTCGCTATTCTCGCTCCAGGATCATCATCCAAAAAAGATGAATCATTGCAGTCAAGATTTTTTTAAGGTAGAATAATTATAAGAACTTGGATAGCACCCAAAGAATAGGCCTTCGATGATCAAACAAGAGCAGCGGCACATTAAAAAGACTAAAAATACCAAAGAGACTGCAGTTGAAGTGCGATGCACTGTAACATAAACGTCTGCTCTCTTCATCTCAGCACGCCTGGGGCAGAGAGGTCAGCGTCTCCGGGCAGCACGACTTCACCAGCCCTTCTATTACACACTGGGTAACAAGCAGGAAGTTTGGAGTCTCACATTGCAGCCTGTTTGCTGAGCCACTGCTGGCAGGCTCTGCCGTCCTGGATGTACTGCAGCACGTCACACAACATGGTCCTCTTCCTCCGTTCGTCCTCCCGCATACGCTTCACCCGCTCATACACCTTGGCACCTGAGAGTAGTTACACAGAGAGGTCAACAGAGAAATCACAGGAATACATTTTTTAAGTATGTTGCGTCAATTGTAGTCTGGGTTCAGGGTAGTGACTAATACTCTGAAAGTGATGATGGGCAGTTTTCGGGTGAGACAACAATGTTTTTTTTGCCAATGCAGTTGGCACCTGAGACAACAGTGTTTTTAATGAATAAGTAAGGCTTAATTTACAAATAATTAATTATGTAAAGGGAATATTCAAGTCTTTTATTAATTCTGCCAGCAATTCTCTGATATCATTCCAAGAGTAGCTGATACAGCAATTCAATAAAATATTCCTTTGTGTGCCATGCATCAACAAACTAGCCAACATTGTAATTCCAAAAAATGATCCAAAGACCTGATACACTGTGCTGCAGCTGCAAAAAATAATTAAAACAATGTGAAGCCAAACTTGAAATAAAGACTTCAGTATAGCTCAAATCTGAATAGAAATACATTTTCCCTGCTTACGCATGCAACTTTAAAATAAAGTTTTGTTGAACAGAGGAGTGAAAAGGTCAAACTAGACTCACTGCAGAAAGACTTGATCCCTGCTTTTCTGTACTCCTGCAGCCTGCAGATCTCTCTTCTCAGCTCAAACTCCACTGGAAGGAAAAGGAGATGAAGGCAAATCTGTACATACTGTTACAATAAGAGTTACCTGAACTCTGTCTTACACAACCGAAGCTCAAGTCTCACCTGTCACAACACTTCATTCAACACAATGAATAAACATTTTCTAGTTTCATAAGGAGTTCATACAAATTCCAAACCATCAATATCGATTCATACATGTACAGTGTGCATGCATGTTGTTGACAAATAGAGACAAATTTAAAGGAAAAGTTTGACATTTTATTCACTTGCTGGCGGAGCATTAGATGAGAGGATTGATACCTCTCTCATGTCTATTAAATATGAAGCTACAGTCAGCAGCCAGTTAGCTTAGCTTAGCATAAAGACTGGAAGCATTATCACCAGAATCTGCAGCTTCCCTCTGCTTTACGGAGCATTATAGAGAGTTTCAGTTTCATTGTTTAGCTGTCTGGCCCACAACTTTACTGTTTTGGTTCACTCTCACCGCTCTCATAGCGTTGTGTCCGGCCGCAGCAGCACCAAACGGCAGACAGACAAAGTTAGCGACTAGCTGGTGAACATAGTGGAGCATTTAGCAGCTAAAGAGCCAAATATTTCTCTTTGGAGTTAGTAGAGACCAAAAACAGAGCTATAAAAGAGTTAATATTGGACATACATTGGTCATTGGACCAGACACACGACTAAATGATATGATGAAACGAATGATAATGTTGCTCCATAATTGGATGTGTAAATAAGCAACTGTTTGCTGCTCAGAGCCAAGAAATAGTCCAGCACATGAGAATCCATAAAAAACACACAACAGCGAATTGTCGATAGCCTACAAGCACCTCTAAACCTAATTTTGTTACTGTTACAGAACAGACCTTAGCCAGTCTTTATGCTAAGCTAAGCTAACCGGCTGCTGACTGAACCTTTATATTCAATCTTCTCATCTAACTCTCCACCAGAAAACAAATGAGTATTTCGCAAAATGCCAAACTAATACTTTAAGGAAAAACCCAAATAACTGAGTAAACAAATATAATGAATGCAGATGTTACAATACAGGGTGAAGGCTCACTGAACGGTTTGGTAAAGATGAAACATTTTGTGAATCAAAAGCTATGGCGTTCACATTCACCAGATTTAAACCCAACTAAACACCGATGGAAGTTTTTGGAGCAACTTGTTAGGAAACCGCACTCGAAACTCCAAAAAGGGAAATATGTTTTTTGGAAATAGGTCCCAGCAGTAGGGTTGTAGAAACTTAGAGAATCTATGTGAAGGAGCATTGAAGTTGTTCTGGAGGCTCATAGTGGACCAAAACCTTACTAAGACACTTCATGTTGGTTTTTCTTTTAATTTGTCACCCATTTGTACATGCAAATATACTGGGAATCTCTTAAAAAAAAAAAAAAAAAAAAAAAAAAAAGGGGTAGTCTGACATTACCCTCCCACAAAACTTAAAAATAACATCCTTTGAGGCCACGATCATCTAGCAATGTTGAAGCAGTTGGGCAAGAATTGGTTAAATCAATTCTCTGCGTTTGTGACTGTGGCACACATTCTCAGAGCCTATCCATATGTACTCAGCCAAATACTAACGTGCGTGACTTTCGATGAATTTGTCATGTTCAATCGGTCCAACTACTCTGGCAAATCGTCTCATGACATCATACAGCTCCTGCACCTCCTTTGGGTAGCATCGCTCCAGCACTGAAAGAGAGCGAGAGGGGAGAGAAGTGAGTAGGCAGTAGATACAAACAAATATAACACAGAAATATGAAAGAAAAATCCACCCCCTAAGATACTTTTACACATCAATAGTTTGATTTTTAGTTCATCCGAGGAGAAGTGCAGTCATTTAGTTTCCTTCTGTTTAACTGATTTCCACAACAGCCGTTAACATGTGGCTCTGAATCAACACTGGGTTTATAGGCATGTAAATATTACTGGTATCTATTATCACAGTCATTCTGTGGCTTCACTGCGTTATGACCTCTTGAGGCTGCTGTTCTGGTCTGCTGTTAGAGAATGGATTGTATGGATCTGAACATTTTATTCAAACCACTTTTTACACTGCACTCAACTGCTGGTATCTTTGCACACCATGCCCTGTACAGTTAACATATTAAACAGAACCTTACTCTGTAAACTCAGCTGTATCTCTTGTTTTTGCAGTATTTAAGCTACCTATTATTTGCTATCTGCTAGCTTTAGATGTCAGTCAGCCCTCGACTGCTAAAGGGCCAGATTACAATGCACCGGTCAGCTAATGTAAGATTCTTTATCGACCGACAGACTCATCACTCTGTTGGTATTTTTGAACAGCAAAACACAAAATCCTTGCTAACATTTTAACAAGACTAAGAGTCTACAGCCATGCTAGCGGCTCTGTGAGGCTATACTTAGGCATAGCAGTTTATGATGATAAGCAGGTGTAATTTTCAACATGTATAGCTTTTTAGTTGAGCGTGTTAGGAAGCTAACATTTGCTAATTAGCACAAAACACATAGTGCAGCTGAGGCTGATGAGAATGTCATTAGTTTTAATTGGACCAAAGTATTGGACAAAATGTAAATTTGACCTGATGGCACTAGAGGTAATGTTAAGGTACAAGCTATCACCAAAATGATTACAATTCATTCTGAGGGGAACATGAATGTGTGTACCACATTTCATGACAATCCATCCAGTAGTTGTTGAGTTATTTCAGTCTGGAACAAAGTGGTGGACTGACCGACCGACAGATCGACATCACCATCCCTAGAGGGGTTTCTCCTCTGTAACGAACCATCTTTGAGCAAACGTACAGACACTGGTTTGCAATGCACTTTTACTAGGTAGCCAACAGTTCTTTATGTAGTTTGGGTAACTCACCAGATAAATGTTGATACAGCTGATAAGATCTAAAAAACTGCTAACAACTTTGATTCTGCCTTTGATTTTATGGGGGATGATCGGGCACAGGGAGGTTGTAGTGACGAGACATTTTAAGTTTTAAGACTGACACCTGCACCAAACTAAATTCATAGTAAACACGTACTTGGTGAATGAAGTCTGTTTCGAAAAATCTGATTTCTTACTGGACAATTCTTGAACAGTGGTACAGAATGGCATCTCTAAAAAACACTGCTCTGTGACTTGACATGTAATCATCAATGTTTTACAAGTTATTTTAAGTGTTAATCAGTGTTCTACATTTAGTTTTGTTTTTAGATTATTTTCCTTTTACTAATTCATTAAACCATCAGATCCAACAACCTTGCTGCATCAAAAAGCATCCCCCCTCCCTGAGATTGGTCACAGTAACACTCCACCGATGTGTCTTCACCACCACTTAACTCACTCTACATGCATACACACTCTGAAGAGCTTGTTGTGTTCGTCTCAAAGCATTGCCCGTGTTGCTGAGTAACAGACAAGTGTCAAAGCCAGACAGGAAAGCTGTTGTGAGAGTATGAGAGGATTGGTTGTGTGTGTGTGTGTGTGTGTGTGTGTGTGTGTGTGTGTGTGTGTGTGTGTGTGTGTGTGTGAACGCTCTAATTAGCAGCTGCCATCTCAGGCTAAACACATGAAGTCATGCTCTGAACAAAACAGTGGACCAACAGAACAATGTTGTCCACATCACTACGGACACATCACCACTGGACTTCTATGTGGTAACTAGTACACAAACACTGACTGCAAACAAAAGCAACAGCATGAAGACACAGACTTTAATCATTTAATGTAACAAGCCCTTACAGGACTTCAGACAGACTGCTGCTCTAAAACAACAACGCTGGTCAGTCTGCCTCCAGCAGTTACTGAGACATGATACTGTGAGCCTCCCGGGCTCAGATACTGCTTCCATTATTGCATGTGACACACACACACACACACACACACACACACACACACACACACACACACACACACACACACACACACCGTAGAGACACACAATCTTTGACAGTCTCCATGACAACCAGTTTGCAGCTCTACAGCTACTCTGAGTTCCCTTTTGTCTTGAAAGACTGGGGAGATAAGGGAGTGGAGGGAAAAAGGGAGGCTAACTGGAGGCTGGAGGATACATAAATAAAACATGAAGGGAGAACTCTTCAACTCCCAAACCACAGCCAATTTCACAGAGCAACACGTGGAGATATAAGGATGGGCTGGGTGGTCGGATGTAGTTTTTAAAAAAAGAGGGTTTAATTGGATAAATCCATTCATAGCAGGCCCTCACAGTCTATCTGACCTCTAATGAAAAAACCCAAGAGATGCAAAGAATTACATTACTGAGCTTGCTGAAATTCAACCTGTGACAGGTGGATCAATAAATGAAGCCCCTCCGCATTTCAATCATTATGGCAGCGGTGCTCATCACATGGGGATCTATTCACAGTGAAGCAATTATGCTACGGCACACAGCCCCTGTAGACTATTCGCAGCCTTGATCATAAATACGAGCTCTGTCAGTTGCCACACTTCAGCTACCCGAGGGGCCACAGAGGTTAACGGTGGTTATTAAATCTGAGTTGTTTGCATGCATCCATAGAAACCCTCAGCAGCGATTTGGCTGGTAGATATCACATGCCTCCCTGAGTAGCTATGAATACTGTCACAGCCGAGCCCGTGTGAGTTTCACAAGAGGACTTACTCTGGAATTTCCGCAGGTTGATCAGTCCATGGTCTCGGATAACCCTGATAGAAATGGAGATGTAGATTTATTACAATGCAAATTATTACTCTGATTGCTGTGTCTCTGCAAAATGAAACTATTTACTCATATGCAATTATCTTGGCTGGTACAGTATAAAGTCATTAAGGCATGTATTCATGTGTCTTGTACACAACAGCTAGGTGAAATTTGTTCAATAATTGGGTTTGAGACTAAAGTGAAATTGCTTGAAAAGGTCTGTAATGGTGAGGTTTAGGGGTCAGGGCTCAGGGTCTCGGCCTGTGTCACGAGCCTGGCAGCCTCTCTGACAAGCTACAAGTTAAGGATCATGGAAAGAGGAGGGAACTAGAAAACACACATGCCTCCCCAGCCTGACATGCCATTCCTCCGTGCTCAGGGAGCACAAACTCGTTAAAGTTGATTTAGTGATGGATGCAATACAGCAAAGATTAACTGTGTATGTAAAAGAATGACAGTTAACAGGCTGAAGGTGGAGGAGATTCTTTAGAAAGCGCACCAACTGACTTACACCTTCAAAAAGAGGTACGGTTATCAAATGCAAATTCTTTACTTTAAAGAAAATTAACAAGGCAAATAGGGCTGCAACTAACCATATATTTTCTTGATCCATCGATTAATCGTTTAGTTTATAAAATGTCAGAAAATACTGAAAAAATGTTGATCACAAAAGCCCAAGGTGACATATTCGAACTGCTTGTTTTGTTTGACCAACAGTCCAAAACTCACGCTAATTAAGTA
Organism: Siniperca chuatsi; assembly: GCF_020085105.1. Taxonomy (NCBI): domain Eukaryota; kingdom Metazoa; phylum Chordata; class Actinopteri; order Centrarchiformes; family Sinipercidae; genus Siniperca; species Siniperca chuatsi. The sequence continues at coordinate 22,564,807 of NC_058048.1, forward strand.
CACTAGTTGCCAGTTTATTAGGTACACCTAGCTAAACCAATATCAGTCAAATACAACAGTCCTGCAATAAATCCTACCTTCATGAAGTTATAATGTTCAGTTTTTGTTGAAAGTGTTTATTCAACTTTACTGTCATTTTGGAGGCTGTAGTTTGTGGTGCTGTTGAAATGTATTGTGTTATACTGATGTTCATTGTGATGTACTGATGGTGTTTCTATTTCTTATGTTTCTTAAGTCTACCCTCATTGATATAAATGTGGTGGACAAAATAATAGATACACCTGTCAGTGGAACACAATACAGTTCAACTGCACCAAAAACTACAACCTCAAAAATGACCATAGAGTTAAATCAACACCTGTCAATAAACTCAACAATTTAACCTTCAAGAAGGTAGGATTTATTGCAGGACTGCTGTATTTAGCTAGGTGTAATTAATAAACTGGCAACTGAGTGTATACTATCACATAAAGACAAAGAAGCAGCAAATCCTCACAGACGAGAAGCTGGAACTAGGAAATATTTGGCATTTTTCTTTGCAAAACGACAAACAATTAGTTGATTATGAAAATAGTTGCTGATCGACTAATTGCTAAATCAACAAATTGTTACAGCTCTAAAGTCAAATGTGCATTAGAGCAAAAAAGATAAAGTCACTACTGGTGCATTTCTAAGTTAAAGTTGAAATGTGTTTTGGATTTGAGTCTTATAGTCAGTCATTACTTTTTTGTGAAATCCAAATGCACAAAATGTGCAACATACATATTGTATGGGCTTTAAAACATTTTACAAAGTGTCCTTCAGTGTGGACGCTGTCTCTGCCAGCATTAAACTGGGCAAAATGTCAAACAGTTTGGCATGCACAGTGTTCACCAGGAGACAGACATATTTTCCCCATTTCCAAAAATATTCTAAGTTTGAATAGAGGTTCCCACAGCTTGTAAGTTGCACCTGAATGACTCCTTTCGGCTTGTAATGAGAGCCTGAAAAAAGGCTTAAATATGCAATTATACTCACGCTGCTGACTCTGTAACAATCCCAGTCTCCCAGGACTATTATAAATATATTAGCATAATGAATTCATTAATATTAAGAAGATACAGACAAGGGGTTTAAAATTGTTTGCCTTGTACATTTTAATTCAGTAGGAAATTTGTTTATTCAACCTGAAAGCATAAAGTACCAGTGGGAAATGAGGCTCCAAAAGGTCAATATAGAAGCTTATAATGCCATCTACTGACAGACAGGGGTCATTACATGATGCTGAATAAAATACTGTTTCAGAATCAGAAATACTTTATTGAACCCCGATGGGAAACCCTTTTGTTACAGCTGCTCACTATCATGTCAGTGCACACAGGAATAGAAGTACTAAGCAAAGAATATAATACATTATAATACAGGTCAGATAAATTAAGTACAAAGTGGGCATAAGTATAAAATTTAAATAAGTGTAAAGTACAAAGTGGCTACGGCAACAGGCAGCATGCACGTTGGCGCATGCGCACTATCCATCTTTTAGTGAATTAAAAAAAGGACTTACTTTTTCCTTCGCTGTCTCTCCTTTAATCTTGAATGATATATATCAACAACTGAAAGCTTGAGTGCTGAAACAAATGCACATGACAAAATTAAGAGTAATTCACACTATTATCTGCTATTTGTCAATGAAAATAAATTAATAAAACTGTCTATTGAGATTCTACCCACCACGTAGGATGTCTGAGTCATCATCCACAAAGTCGATGTCTTTCAAATCCCATTCTGCATAGTTGTCGAACTCCTAGCAGGACAAGCAATGATCCCAGATAAGTGTTCATATTCGCAAACAATTTATGAGTAAAAGCAAACGATGGGATGAGTCACTCGCTGTAAGACAACAATTAGGGCATGATACACTGTTTAATAATATTTAATATTATACCATCTAGTGGCCATTTCAATTGTTAATTCATGTTGACAGGCATGTTAGCACACTGATGATTAAGTACAGGACACATGCAACCCCTCACCTCCATGAAGTCTGCTCTGGCAGGCATGTATCCAGCCATATCTCGAGACAGCACAGAGTCAAATGTGGGCCGAGGGGGATCATCAGTGGCTGTAATATCAGAGAAATACAGTACATACACACTGAAATTTGAGCATACAACACATTTTCTTTGTATTGTGCATGAAAACAAGAAATGCACCACCTGCAAACTTATTCCAAGATTTGGGTTTCTAATACTTAAAGCCTAAGAAATATCAGAAATGTAACGAGTTTCTCTGTCTGTCTTGAGTTTGCCAACTGCTGCGTGAGAACATGATGGTGAAATGTTTGTCAAACACTGCGACAGATGGAGACCTGAAGCCTGCTAGGAAATGAGACAAGTTCCTGACTCACCAACTGCTTCTGTCCAACTGGCCAGTAGCTTTCAGGCTTAAAGACACATTTCACTTCAGGGTTTTTTATGCAAATCTTTCATCTTGCTGCTATTTTAACCTTTGGTCCAAAATGCTGCTGCCGAGCTTTTGACCAGGTCCTCCAAAAGGTCTTCATTGGCTCCCCATCAAATTCAGAATTCAATTCAAGGTTCTTGTGATCACTTACAGACCACTACTCTGCGGTCCACGGTCAGGCACCTGCCTACATTAGAGATCAACTGCAGCCTTATATTACCAGCAGGTCCCTAAGGTCCTCTGATCAGGGTTTGTTGGTTGTTCCGCATTAGGATTAAAACTAAAGGACACTGTGCTTTAAAGGTTGTGGCTCCACAACTTTGGAACTCTCTCCCTTTGGACTTCAGATCTGTGGACACCTTTGAAAAAGCACCTGTTTGGACTTACCTTTGTCTTTTTTAATTTATTTCTATTTTAGTGTCTGTGTTTATGTCGGTTGCCTTTTGTGACATTTCTGCTCTTGAAAGGTGCTATATAAATAAAGTAACTTAATTACTTACTGCTCTGGAGGCCCATAATCAATGCTACTATCATTTTCAAAACTTTATCTGAATACATATAATATTAATAGCAGACAGAGCTTGTGGCAGGAAGGTCGCAACACATAACTAAACCAACTAATATTAAATGCTGCCTGTTCCTAAACTTGTATGGAGATGTGAGTACAGAATAACATTAATAACTTAATTTTTTGTGTGTCTTATTCTTCCTGTAACATTAGTGAAGTAAAAAAAAAAAAGAAGGAGGCAGATAATGTGGATACTGACGTTTGAAAGGAATAGCGCCCTCTGCAAAGCGAGAGTCCTTTGTTTTCCGAAGACTGAGCAAGGTGGAGGAGAAGAGCGGGTTATTGATGAAATTCTTCATATAATGGCTCTCACATTCCTCTTTGGTTTTAGTGCGCATCTGATATGCCACATCCTGCCTGCAGGAGAAAAATGGCACGAATAAAAATTGTTAGACTACAACAATAGCTCAAAGAAAGTTTGCCACAGTATATGAATAAATCCACCGGGTTGTAAATACTCTTGAGACATCACATAGTACAGTACCCTGTGGTTGTTCGTCTTAACATATCTTAGTCATTTAAATAATAACATGAAAGGCCTTTCACTCAAGGTTTCCAAGAATGGAATTATGCCCACTAAATACTTGTTTTGATCAAAAGCATATCATGCACTGCACAGTTATAGTACTTAAACAGCTTTTGTTCAAAGACCAATTTCATGATGAAAATAGTACAGAATTCATCATGCCACAATAAACAGCAACCAGTTAGGATTTTTTCACCTTCTTCATTTATTATGTCCCAAAATTCTCATGTCCCAAGACATTATCATTAATATTTCTCAGCCTTAAGAAGCACACAAACTAGAAAAGTCACATTTAGGTCTATAAGTCAAATATTTTACATTTCACTTGTGAGAAAAAAGTAGTAGTTCAGGAGCGCAGTGGTGAAGAGCTGTGGCAACTTTCACCAGCTTACATGATGTCATGCAAGTGGTTGGGTGATGAAATATTTCAACTGTATTTATCAACATTATGTCAAATAAAAAAATAATATACTGGATCAGTCTTAAAAATCTCCCAGTCTGCATATCCAGTGACCTCCAAAAATGACCACAGTTGCTCTGCAAATTGGAGTCTGATAAAAATGAAAAACTGAAAATAAATGAGGGAGGAACAGAAAATCCAAGCAAACATGTGGATTTTTAAGACATATTTAAGCTCCAACAAGCCTTCATCAAGGCATCAACACTTTGATGAAAATTAAATTAGTTTTTATTTTTGAGACCATTGTAATTGCAAGAACAAACGGACTCTCTGATATGATAGCATACAGATGCTATACATAATTGTTTGGCGTCAATACTCGATCTGTGTATGATTGTTTGGACTGCGTGATGAGAACAGTACATTGAAAATGATGAGATGGAACTACAAAACATGCTATTGACTGTTATGTCCAGACTTCAGGGACACTCTCCTCCCCGGGCTGAGGAGCCTGACCCTGAAGACTGGATAAATAACTGATGCTCCTTTCCCTCTGTACTCATTCAGAGCAGATTATACTGATGTATGTTTTTGCTGCTGTGAGTCCGTCTGCAGACGCTTGAAGTAAACCTACAGAAAGACAAGTGGTTGCCTTGAGTGTTTCTTTATTCCGAAGAAATTACCACTACAATTTGGCGTTGTCAGCATTTTCACTCGTGTGAGAGGACTTGGGCGCTCGGAGCGGCAGGTTAAGACTGTGCACGGCTAGAGTCTGGGACTCTGACCAAGATATTGACTTACAAGCTACAGGTCGCAGCTATAAACAAACTGAGAAAGCACTCACCAGTTTCCAAAGCCACAGTCCATGACTGCTTCCAACAAGGCCATCTCTTCCTGCGCCGTCCACCCAGGCTCCAGGACGGGGAAGTCTGATGTCTGTATTAAGAGTGTGGATAAATGGTGAATGTGTGGTGGGTTTCTGTGTGTGTTTGAGACTACATGCATGCACTCAATTTTTATTTTACTTACCATGATTTCATATTTGTGATCACTCTCATGCTTCTTGTATTCAAATCCTCTAGTGAAACACTGAAATAAAAAAACATTTGTTTCATTAATTTCAGTCAGACTGAGTCGTTTGGGAATAAACAAGAGCTCTAATAACATTTGTGTATATTTGTCACGTACTAACCTGGAGGCAGAGTAGAAAAGGTGAGGGTCCACATTCTGCACACTTGATGTATGGCTCAGTTAGATAAGATGAGCAACCTCTGCATGGTGGCTTATCAAAAGGATCATCTGAGATGGACAAACTCATGGTTATTGTTTACTCACTAATAGGTTAGCTACAGGATAAACTATCATTAACATTAGCTAGCTAGTTAATTCAGTATGCAAACTGGTCGCTTACAAACTAGACAAGGCTATTGGAACAGTGGCCTCTCAAAGCAGCCTGAAGTTAAAGCCGGCAAATGCTAACGTTTGACTGTAAACAAACCATAGCCTGAATGCTAGCTATGCTAACGCTGCTTACAAAAGCTAAATTAACGTTAGGTTTAACTATCTCAGGTTTATGGCAGAACGTGTCTGAATGTTAACCAACAAGAATACCATACGACAGGCTGTTTTTAGCAACAACATATATTCAAAGGCTGACAAATATGCATAGATGTAACTATAAGCTAGCTACATGCTAGCGTTAGCAAAGCAATGCTAGCTGGAGTGGAGCTAATGTGGCTAACCAGAGATAACTTGAGAAAGGAGCGGGATGTTTAGTGTAAAGCTGCAGCGGTTACATTTTACTATATAATAGTATCGACACCTACTTCCAAAAGATGCCAGGCGGTCCATATGACAATATTTTAACAAAACTAATACCAGAATAGATGTTTTCTTCTTCTTCTTCTTCTTCTTCTTTGAGGTTTAACGGCAGCTAGCATCCTTAGTGTTGCATTACTGCCATCTTCTGGAGAAGATTAACTCCTACGGTGTCCGGTTTGCCAGATTTCTCGATTTCACCCATCAGTCCTTCTCATCCTGTTCCTGTTCCTGTTCATCCTGTGCCTTGTCCGCTTCCACCATAATCCTGCTTCTGGTAGCTCTAATCGTTTTATTTCTTCCGTCAAGTCGTTTCTCTCTGATATATATTTCCGAGAGGTGGAAAGTAACTAATTAAGTACACTAACTTAAGTGCTGTACTTAAGTACAATTTTATAATATATATTTTTAGAACAATATTTGTTACTTTACTTTCCATTTTCTGCAAGTTGATGCTTCTACTCCACTACATTATAGAGGGCAATATTGTACTGTTTACTCCATACATTTATTTCACAGCTGTAGTTACTAATTAGGCTACTTTTCAGATTAATATTTTACATAAAACAGCATATGATAAGGGTTTAAAATACAATGCATTGTTAAAGATTAAACCAGTGGTTCCCAGCCTATTTGGCTTGTGACCCCTTAGAGAAAAGCAGTGTCTAGTTGGGGCCCCTGGTTTTGTTTCAAATGTCTACGACTTGTTAGCAGCTCCACCAAAGAGCAATTTCCCCTCCAAACGACTTGGATGTTTTTAGTCCAAAAAGGTAAAATCATCCAATATTTCACAAAAAAAGCAAATATTAGAAAAAAGTCCAAAGAAATTAAGACAAACTTGTATAGCAGAATGCAGTTTTTTTTCTTCTTTCCTGCCCCATTAATCATCTCATGTGGCACTTTAGAGGGGTCCGAGCCCCAGATTGGGAACCACTGGACTGAACTATCTAATTGTGTATAAAGTAGTTCAAACTAGCTTCACCTCAACCAACTACAGCAGTACAATTCTGATTACATATGTATGCATCAGTATTAACAAGTCACAGGAACTGCTTTTCTGCAGAACGAGTAAAATCTTTGCACTTATACTCGTACTCTTACTATACTAACTTAGTTTGGTTTGATTTGTTCAATCCATTCTAAAGCTATCAAAATGGCTTACAACTCAACAGTATACACACTTTAGAAATGTAGACTGTTAGAAAATGTTTGTTTGCATTTTAAACTCTGATAAAACAGGTTCTATCTGTTATTGGATCCTTTGATCCATCGGTAAAAACCCTCACATAGTCTGTATATTTACATTTCTTCTAACTATAAAACTCACTCACTAAATCTGCACATTTATTGTTATTATTATTTATATATTATTTTATTGTCATTCCAAATCTACCAACAGATTTTCTGGTAACCACACAGGGATTATAGGCCACATCACAGTTAGTATACTCCCAAGTCTCTGCTGCGTCTCCTGTCCAGCCAAAACTTGATTTTGGTGTTCTCTCTCTTTCCCAGCAGACCTGTGGCACTTTTTTGTTTGGGTGACTATCTCCATGACCTCTCAAATTCATCCAATAGTTGACTAGGAGCTGTTTTGTCATTTTGTCATTTCTCCTGTCTCGACTTGTAGGGTACACACAGGTGAAGTTGTTACTGCTCTTATACATAATCTGAGAGCCCGGGCCTGGATATTTCAAGGATGAAATATTGGCTCCCCAATCCTACAAGGCATCTCATCACAAGTCAAACTATATTCCTAAAAATTTAAATGTCTCAACTGTCTCTAAATTATTTCCAAACAGTTTAAAATCTGTATTTTCTCTAATCTTCTTTCTTGTGAAGAACATTACTTTTGGTTTTTCAACTGAAAACTTAAATCCCCATTTCTTCCCCCACATTTCAACTTGATTTATTCCTTCTTGCAATCGTTTAACTACATGACCCAAATGTCCCTCTTTTCCAAAAAGTGGATGAAATTAAATGATACATTTTCATAATCTCATTTATCATAGTTCAGAATAGTAAAGGACTTATCACACTCCCCTGAGATGTCCCATTTTCTACCTCATACTTAAAAATACATTTCAGATCCTACTTTTACCTGGATACTTCTCTTATTCAAAAAGTCCATTATCCAAAAGGAAACCACTTCCCCACAATGGATGTAATGGATCAATCTATTTTTTAATGTTTGTAAATAACCCTGATAAGGAAGACAAAGCTAGTCGAACCCAAATCGATCAATAGCTACCTCTTGGGCAGAAGGTTTTCCAAACTTACAGTGTTTTCCTCCTGTTTTCACCATATTCAGGTTTTATTAAAGCTGTGACCATTTACTGACAAGCCCAGCAGTGGATTTATGTTTGTGCTGTACATCTCTGTAGTGATTCATAATAAAAACCCACAAACTGCATATCCACCTAATCCATGTATTGTGCTTTTTTTCTCATTCCCACCAGTCAGGAGAAAGCAGTTTGTTGACATCTACTCGGCCCTAGTGTGAGGCTCCTTTTACTAAAATAGGAATAATAAATGCTTCTGTTCTCTGTTTAGAAAAAAAATAACAAAAATGCAAAAAAAAATTTTTTTCCATCATATTTCAAGGAGGAAAGTGAGTGTGGTGATTCTCCATTCGACCACAGGGTGTTGATCTTGCATCATTTCTGTTAAGAAAACAATGACTGCCTTGCAAGTCTCTCTTTGTCTTTCTCTGAGCACAGACAACCACCTGAGCCTTGTATAGGCCACATGTATTATCTTGGATAATAGACAGACAGATGATGGATACGGGACTGCACTACATTACACCCCCATGCTGTTTCCCCTGCATAAAATTCTTCCCCAATACAGAATGACTTCCAGAAGTACTGCTTGCCCTCAAAATGGCTTAAAAACAGCTAACTCTAATGCAATAAATATCTATGATTACTGATATTTTCCAGTGCCTGTGTCCAGCTTTGGCCCCTGAATCAAATACAACTCCTGCTACTCAAGGACACCCCCAGTGACGGCACATCAGGGGACCTGGCACATCAAATATCTCAAAACCATGATACATAAAACTGCAACTCTGCATGCCTTGAAACCACTAAAAGCGCGTGAGAAAGTATGGTTTTTTGTGTGATTTTGTGTGAAATTACCCTTTGATTCAGTACAGATGTGACATCTGCGGCTAGCTGGAAACAGTTGCATCTCACATGATAAGTGCTGGCACCAGAGTAATGGTAATGTTAAACTAGGCCTCTCACTCTATCAGTTTACAACCAAAAGGTGCAGCTTATGACATTTCGGGAGGAATTATATCTCTCTAACGTTTATATTTCATTGTATTTGATGCCAAAAATGTATGATGTGCCCTTTGTTTGAGTGGTTAAAAATCTAAATAGCAAATACTCTTAGTAAGAGCTGTAAACTCATAAATGGGGTATAGTGTGGCTACTAAATTGCACATTGGGTTAAATCTGAGTGTTCTCCTGCTCTTGTTACCCTGAGCCATCTCTGTGAGGACGATCCACAGTGACAAGTGCGTTCAGTTGCAGCGTACCCTGCGTCCCATCTCCTGACCCTCCGGGGTTGCCTTAGACCTCTGGGGAGAGACTCAGTCAGCATGAGAGCCCTGAGCAACGCAGATCCATGAGTAATGACAAAGCGGCCTCCCGACAGACTGTGCATGATAAAGGGACAGTTGTACTTTCCCTCTCGGTGGAATTTTCAGCTTACTGCCAGAACAGAGTTTGTTTAACAATCCTTTGAGAGCGATATGATTTATTTATCTTTAAAAGAGGAACTTCTCTTTTCTGTGTGACAGTTGGCAGTATAAATGGTGTGTGGATGAAGATGTTCTCTTCAAGCCACGTTTTACCCTGAACTACACTCACAACAACTGTATTTAAACATTATTCACATTTGTTCCTGCAGGATGTACACTGCATAGCTACAAGTATATGGACACCCAAACATTACACCCATTTGAGATTGCTGAATATCTCATTCCAAAATAGTGGGAGGTAATATAACACAAGATTTTGGAACCTGACTGAAAGGATTCGTTCCCATTCAGCAACAAGAGCATTAGTGAGGTCGGCCACTGATGTTGGGCGATACAGCCTGAGGCGCTTTCAGTGTTCTAGTTCATCCCAAAGGTGTTGGATAGGGGTGAGGTCAGGGCTCTGTGCAGGCCAGTCAAGTTTTTCCAAACCAAAGTCCTTAAAGAAAACCATTTCTTTATGGACCTGGCTTTGTGCACCGGGGCATTGTCATGTTCAAACAAGAAAGGGTCTTCATCAAACTGTTGCCATAAAGTTGGAAGCACGCTGCTGTCTGAATTATTATTATATTCTGTAGTATTAAGATTTCCCTGAATTGAAACTAAGGGGTCTAGGGTAAGTCATGAAAAACAGCCCTAGACCAAAAGTATGTGGAGAGTGGTGTTCCCACAGAGGACATAGTGGACTAATAAAATGACTCAGAAGATGGTGTCCTGGTGTTCCAATGGTCTAAGACGCATACTATGTGATCTTTATGACCTTTTGTTTCCATGTTTCATGTCACTCACTATTGTCAACAATATAATAAAGGCAAAAATGCCAAAAACAAAAAAAAAGTGCCAGGAAGCTGATGTTTGCTGCAGCCCAATTTATATGAGCACAGTATTGCAGCCTCCATATGACTTTAATAAAACAACATTCTCACTGCAAGCTAATTTGAAATGCCAGGGTCAGCATATGTGGGAGCATACTGTGTAAAATCACATCTTGGCAGTGAATGCAGGCAGAATCTATTATCCAAATGGAGAAGAAAATAATGTCAGCCTCACAGAGTGACATGTGTGCTCCCCGGCAACGGCCCCTGCTGCAGCATCACTGCCTATGGGCAGACAACCTGCTGTCTCTTGAGCCACATGACACCCCCGCCTACCCACAGTGCCTCTCTCTCTCTCCACTGCCTATGCCTTCACACCCAGAGTAAAAGGCCTCAAAGACCAGGCAAACCCCCAGCCTGCAAGCCTCACACTGCCTATGTGGATCAACGACAGGGAGCCCTGGGGTTTCTCTGTTATAGACGTGTGCCAGATTATACACCGGCCAAACAAATGCACACCCCCACCCCCATTACATCTTTAAAAACTCCCCCAGTCTCTGCCCACTCCTTTGCCTCTTACCAAAGCACTTCCCAGCTGCTGTGATTTGAATATGAGGGCCCCCACGAAGAAAAGAGGGCATCTGGCACACGCCTTAGAGGCTAAGAAAAAAAGAGTTAAACTGCTCCTGTCATGGAAATGTTCTGAAACAAAATTAAGCCTCTTTAAAAAAGCAAAGAGGTAAAATCGACACAAGCCCTTAAATAAGTTCAGACAAAAGACAACACGAGGAGACACCTGCATAACGTCGATATCTTGACAATGAATGGTTGCTTTGGGTGGACATACTCCTTGAGAGCTTTGCTTTACAAATTGAATTTGTGAGTAAAGGTCAGCACAGAAAATCATCTTTCTGTAGTTTGAAATTAAGGACATGTCAGCAGTAATTGCGTAATCACTCTCTAAAGGATGCTTTCAGCTCAGATTTATTAGGCTACCTGCCCCCATGTGGGCACTACCGCTAATTAACATACAGTTGCTGCGTTCACAGGAAAGGGTCCAGTTTTTCTGTCGTCATGCTATTGAATGGAATTAATTCATTACACATTGAGAAAAACAAGCCTGTTTTGTTTTTACAGTACGTATCCAAGGAAGGAATTTTATTCGGCTCATTGATACATTATATTTTTGTGGCATTTATGTCACTATGCTGCTTGCTACTACAGTTAATACATTGAAGTGATAACAATTAAATCACAATAAAGTCAATAAAATTGCATGAAACCTTTTGTTAAACGTTCACTTGTACCTCAACAGCACAAATATCTCATGAAAATCTGAATCTAATTTAGATTTACGAGGGAGCAGAGCTGGCATGGGGAGGATGAGAAGGGGCTTTGATGTGGAGTTGTAGGAAGCAGCTTGTTGAGCACAGTAAAGAAAAAATCTGTGTGAATTAAGTGTATGGAAAGTCATGAGAACTTTTATTATTAGCTATTCTACATAAAGTTGAATTTGTCTTTAGGTATTGTCCTCCTAATTCGTCCCTCCTACACAGCTGCATAGCAGTTGATAGTTGAAAGGGATGCAATGCCTTACAAAAAGGCATTTTAACAATTTGGTCTGGAGTTTACAGACGATGCTGCCACCCTACATTTATAAAGCAGCACTCCACTTGGCACTCAATGATACTAAAGTGCCTAAAACACCAAGCAGACATGGATGCCTCTGGATGCCATGGATGCTATTGAGTTGCATTATGGGAATCGTAGGATCCAGAGTTTTTAGAGCTCAACCCAAACTAGGGACTAAAAGTCAGGATAAAAGGCCACTCCTGCATTAATTTGGACCATTCCTTTTTTAATCTCTCTCTTCAAAATCCCCCAACCTTATGGAAGTGCAAGACTAAATCACTGGAGTAGCTCTTTAATATGTGACATGTACCCTGGCTTAGTTCAGTGAATGAAATTGAACCCATGACTTCACTTCATTTGGTAAGCCTCATATCCTCCATCTCTGTAGCGACAAAAACTGCATGAAGTTACACTTTATGACCACTCATTCAACCTATGGAGATTACACAGGGTCTACAATCAGTTGAGATTCTGCTGTTACTCATAAACTAATCATTGCTGCGTGAGAAGATTTTTATGATACCAAAGAGCCACACAGAGAAGTTTTCATACTATCAGTGACCCTTTACCCCTAACCCTCATACGGAGATGGTCATTGCTCACAGGAGATCCTCACACGGTGCAGAGTGACTCAGGACAGAAACGTGTGTCTTTAAACAGAGAGCTCATGACCTGAAGAAACTTTAGATAAGAATCACATTTTTCTGTCATTGTGAGAGCTGCTGTTAAACTTAATTTTCCTGTTGTACGTGTTTGCTTTCATCTAGGCTTTGTGTTAAGTGGGAGTTTTGAGTGGGATTAAAATGGCTTTTGACATGCAGCACTTGACACGGCTGATTTAAATGCAAGTACAGGCCATGAGGTGTTAAAGAAATTAAGATTACTATATATAAATGTCAATAATGATCCAGAATGACCTGACTTCCTTCAGTATCTACAACATACTCAAGCAGCGTTAGATGTGAATAAATTAATGAAAACAGATGACACCCACTCAAATGTGTCATCAGTTTATTTCTGCTGAATGAGAGGTTCCCCTTACATATGTTCCTCCTCCCTGTGAGCTCGGTGGACATCCTCTCCCCACGGCCAAGGTAACGCAGAGGAATCAGCACAGAGAGTTCAGGGAGGTCAACAAGTGGGTGTGGAATGTAAGTGTTTCCCACGCGGAGTACATCGAAACACAAGCCCTGAGAAAACAAGTGTCAGGCCTCAGCACAGCAAACTGGAATTCCTTGAAGTCTGCTCGGGAGTTTTATCCGAAGGGCCACAGGAGCAGTGGTGGAAAGTAACTAAGTACATTTATTCAAGTACTGTACTTAAGTACAATTTTGAGGTACTTGTATTTGAGTATTTCCTTTTTCTGCTACTTTATACATCGACTCCACCACATTTCAGAGGGAAATATTGTAATTTTCACTTCACTACATTATCATTTACTACATACAGTATATACCTTTAGTTAATACTTTGCAGATTCCGATGAATGATACAAAATGTAATCAACAAATAAATTATGATGTATTAATATAGATTAAGATAACATAAGACTTTATTGATCCCCAGAGGAAATTCACAAGCTACCCAGCAGTATATAAAGTAATTAAAATTTGTTCCACCTTTACCAGCTGCAACATTAGAGGAATGTATGTATTAATGCATCAATAATTATAATCCAATAATATAATAAACATTATTCTGAAATAGGCCATTCTGCATAATGAGTACTTTTACTTTTGATACTTTAAGTATATTTTGATGCTAATACTTTTGTACTTTTCGTTTTTTGAATGCAGGACTTTAACTTGTAAGAGAGTTTTTTTTTACACTGTGGTATTGCTACTTTTACTCAAGTAAAAGATGAAAGTACTTCTTCCACCACTGCTGAACTCTCTGAGGAGCAGGACAACAGTGGTGGAGGAAGAAATCAGATGCTTTACTAAAGTAAAAGTACGTATACAACAATGTATAAAAAATACTCCATTACAAGTCAAAAGTCCTGCATTCAAAATCCCACTTTAATTAAATTAAAAGTACAGAAGTATTATCAGCTAAATGTACTTTATCAAAAAGTAATACACTGATGTGTCATTATGTAATATATTATTAGATTTGTAATACAGATGCATCAATGTGTCAGTAGTTTTTACTGTTGCAGCTAGTCGAGGTGAAGCTAGTTTTAAAGAATACTCGATTTAACACTGTAAGACTTCTGATAGACAGTTAAAAAAAACTTGATGCTTGGCAAATGTTATTATGCTACAAGATTGATGAACATAGTGAACTTTACACCTGCTAACATCAGCATGTTAGCATTGTTACTGTGAGATGTTGAGAAAAGGTTGGGAACCACCGTCGTAATTTTTAACAATGTATTGTATTTTATAAATGTATCTTTAATGTAAATTCTTAAATTGAAATGTAATTGGTAACTATAGCTGTCAGATAAATATAACATTCCCTTCTTAAATATATGTAGTGGAGTAGAAGTATAAAGTAACATAAAATCAGTGGTGGAATGTAAGTACATTTAAGTACTGTACTTAAGTACAAATTACTTTATACTTCTACTCCACCACATTTGTCTGATGGCTTTAGTTACTAGTTATTTTTCAGATTACAATTTTTCAAACCCTTCCTATCCAGTGAAAACCATGTATCTCCACATTTGGTGATTTTGAATTTTGCTGATAAAGGATAAAATGTTCCTTTATGGGTTGAGAAAATGATCCTACTATCCTATTATTTTAATATCCCTTGGATCAGCTGGAAAATGCATTGTCACAAAGCTGAAAACAGGGCTGTTTTTCTAAGCTCATGAAAAGTTGACTTTTTAGAGACACGTGGATAAACTACCCAACAATATATAAAGTAGTTAGAATTAGTGCCACCTTAAACATCTGCAGCATTTAAATGCAACATACACATTAATGCAGCAGTAATATTAATCCAGAAACATCATATATAACAGTAAAACACTGACAGGATCCATTTTTCTACAATCCAGTATCACAATGAAACATGTTTGGGAGGGGCTCCACAGTCTCACAGCTGCTTGAAAAAGTTGAATGAATACAGAGCCATTGTTTGCAAGCTTGGGTACAGGGCTCCCGTGGGACAAGTACTTTTACTTGTGATACTTTAAGTAAATTTTGCTTATTATACTTACATAGGCCTACTTTTACTTGAATAAGGTTTTGAATGCAGGACTTTTACTTGTAGTGAAGTATTTTCACAGTGTGGTATTAGTACTTTTATTTAAGTAAAGGATCTGAATACTTCCTGCACAACTGCATAAAATGTAAACACACTCAAGTTAAGGAACTCAAGGAATTTTATTTTTACCGATAGTTCCTACATGAAACTGCTCACAACAAATCTGTGAATTATCTTGAGTAATCGGGTCATGGTTTCTGGAAAGAGACATTACTGTTGAGTTTTTCAAATGCATTCTTTTGGCGCTTTGAGCACCACAAGCCGAGTGCCATATAGTCCCATTATATTAAAAAAAGGCAGACATCTCTACGGCCGATATCTCCAAAACTCAGCAACTCACACCAAAACCTATCTAGATGGATAAACAGCATTACAGGTAAGAGGAAAAATATGTATTTGTGATTTTGGGGTGAACTGTCCCTTTAAGTACAGTACTTGAGTAAATGGACTCAGTTGCTTTCCACGCCTGCAGGAGAAGTTACAATGAGCCCAGAGTGGGAAAATGTTGGGAGAGCTGAGAAGAGATTTCTGTGGCTGAAATGCGGAAATGTTGCCTTACACACACACACCCACACACACATAGATGATGTACCCCACTGAGGCCAAGCTGTGGATGGAAAAAGAGCTCCCCATGTGAACCACACCGTGTTTCCTATGTACCTCTTACGGCAGAGCGGCTCTACCACAACACTGTCAGAACACATCAGCTGCTGGAGCCTTGATGGTTTCCACACTCGGGCTCTCCCAGTGGCACCCTGGAGAGACACCACAGGCCTGTTGCTTTAGTCCTGCTCCCAGCAGCCCATTCAGCCTGCCTGGGTCTCAGTACTTTGGAGAGGGCTCCCAAACACAATATCCCCCTCTCCGCTTAATCTGGGGGAAGAATGATGACGTGCATTATGCATTGTCTATGGTGCCGTTTGGGAGAATGGACAGAAATAACAGTGAGGGGGTCACTTTTTGTCATGAAAGGCTGATCTTTTGTAGCTGGAGCATAAATGGCCCTCAAGCTACAGCTTCTATGAGAAGAATCATATCATCAGAGTGTGACTGAATGACCTCATTGGATACTAAAGAGAGCCTCACATTGATATATAATGTCTTCCTTCTACTAGGTGACTAAATATGTGTCATGTCATCACTATATTCTCCTCTCACAGTGGTATGCAGCCTGTCAACAGAGTAAAAGTATTTCTGGTTGTCACCTGCTGCTTCGAAGTGAATGTGTGTTGAAGTGAGCAAGGAATGGCTGTTAGGGTCAGAGAAGGAATGCAATGGCATGAGAGAGACACACACAGAAAGAGACAGAGATATAAAGACACAGGCATGTTGCTCAGACATCACCAGTCTTCCAACACAGCCACCAGTTCAGGGTTACGACCTGTCTGCTTTGCCACTTTCTACTACACAGCAGAAACCTATATCACTAACCTCAGCCTGGGTGTCCACTGTGGGTTTTTTGTGGGACCAGATCACTGGAGGGGATTAGCCAGCTGTTGGGTGTAGAATTTTGAAGGTTTTTTCCCCTGGTTGACAGGTCACGTGAGTAAAAAGTGTGCTATTAAAACAATCTGCTCATGGTCAGTGAATTTAGTGACACAGATGACATGCTGTTGCCATCTTGCAGACATCACAGCCCAGACAGTGGCAAATGGGGTAGATTTACTGGTACATCCCAATGGGACAGTTAGTAAGAAGGTGTGATAAGTCAGGCGAGACCTGGGTAACAAGTGACTGAAATCTAACAGGGATGTTTTGGAACTAAACTTAAATCAATAATATTTCTATTATCTGCCACCGCCTATCACACGGTTCTGGTTGGCTGGCCTTCATCGTGTGGGTCTCCGTGGCTTCTCTCAATGTTCAAATGCAACAACAGGTTAGTTTCTTCAGCAGCCCTTGCTGCGCTGTCTGTATCCTGTGTGTGTCTGTCCCCTGTCTCAGGTCTAGCATGGTACTGCACATAAAAGGAAGAGCATAATTAGACAATAACTCTCAGCTATGTCAATTATCTCTCCCTGACACTGCTCACCTGAGCCACTCCCCCACCTCTCGCTCTCTGCCGCTGACTGCTTAACCATGCCTGCCTCCACAATGGAGTTCACAGAATTTTTGTGTGTTTTTATGGCTGCAACTAATTATTTTCTTTGGTGTATTGATTCATTTTCAGATTTTTTTTATCGACCATTTAGTCTAACATAAAAAAGAATAGTGAACAGTAGTAAAAACTCACACAAGTTCTAAAAGCCCAATGTTATCTTCAGATTGTTTTAATATGAAATACAATAGCAGATCTAAAAGGAAAAAAGCAGAAAATCCTCAAATTTGAGAAGCTGGAAACAGAGAATGTTTGGAGTTTGGCCTGACTTAACCCCTTAACATTCAGTTTTCCACTTTTATTTACCCTTAATCCCTAAGGTTGGAAAAAGCATCTTATTCCAGACTGTCTGGCAGACTCATTTGTGTAGTCTGTGTCAGCTTGTTGCAACAATTCATTGACGCTATATGATATTACACAGAGTAAATATTCAAAGCCAAGAGCCCATGTTTTTCATGACTAAACCATTTCATAAAATTAATGTCTTGTGCATCATTTTATACAGATTTATTTAAAATTCAGTGTAATTTATTTGGTATTTTTGGAAACTTTGGGATCTCCAGAATAATTTGAAACAAACCTCTGTGTGTTGATATTTTTACAATAACAATGAATGTGAAGGGGGTCGCTCGTAGTGATGAACGATTTGGACAGTGAGATACAAGAGGTTAAACAATTTATTGATTGAAACAAATCTGTATTTGTTTTAATTGTTTTATTTTATTATCCCTCTATGTGTTTGTATGTGGTGCTGAAATGCAGAATAAAGAGGCAGATGCACAATAAACACGTGAGTGGTTATTTCATCATGTTTGTGGCGTGAGGAGCAGAAGGTTGCAGAGCCTGTCAGATTTGGATGCAGCGTGTCTGATCTTGCATCTCCAGTGTGAAAATACAAAGACAGACAAACACAGTAAAGGCTGATTTAACTTTCAGTATCATCTTCATATATTAATTGATCAAAGGTGTGGTGATGTTCAAGAAACATCAAATTAGAAAATTCCTTTACACCTATTCAGCTACTCAACACATAAGCCAATACAATCCAGTGTCACAATAAAACATGTTTGGGAGGGGATCCACAGTCTCACAACTGCTTGAAAAAGTTGAATGAATACAGAGCCATTGTTTGCAAGCTTGGGAACAGGGCTCCCTTGGGACAAGACATGACTGAAAACAGGGACTGGGATCAGGGCATTTGGGTTTAAACTGGCATGTGGTTCTCATTGCTGCAGTATAGTGAGTGATCGTTGTGTACTGGTGCTTTAACTGGCCTCGGCCTTGCACGTGAGCAGATCAAAACCACATGTTCCAGTGTGATTGTGTCTGTGGGCTCGTAAAGATGGAGCTCTGGCTGAAGAGCTGCCCCCATGGCTCACACAGCCACACAGAGCCCTTTTTGCATGTTAAAAAACATTTTTTTTTCCTGCACTCTCTTGGCTGATGCAACATAGTACAACTTCCACATGGAGTGTATTTTCCCTGACTAATGGGTTTGGGAGCCGATTTATAGTACAGTACTGTTGTTGAAATGAATCTGGAGGAGTGGGGCTTTGTTTTTCTAAAAGAGTTGATAGTCCGACAGCAATAAGAGAAGAATGGATGTTATTAAAAGTAAATTAAGTTCTAAGCTACGAGGAAAGATGACTGTTTATGGGTGCTATAAGATGCTTTACAGATCTACTATTCGTATAGGAAAGATGCCTTTAATGTCTTCCTAACCTCCTATTTGAGGTTAACTGTTTTTGTTCTACAAAGCTTCTGTTTAAATAATTATAGTCATTTGGAGTAACGCATACATTTTTGCTATGTGTAGTGCATATAGATTTTTAGTGTACTCACTAAATGCAAACATGTTGTGCATCCTAGCTGAAAATTAACAGATGTCTGGTGACAAAATGGCCTAAATAATAACAAAGGTTTATAAGGTTACATATTTTTGAGGGATTATTCTCTGACAGGGTCTTTCTTTTCCTTTCGCGGCTGTCAGGTGATTGACAGGAAGCGCAGCGTAACATAATGTGTGCACTGACATGAAAGCACAAAACCAAGGTGCAACGAAAAACTGTTGACACAGAAACTGACAAAATCAAATTAAGCCTTCATGTCTACTGTGATGGATTTGTCTACTGTAGGTCAGGTGATTTTGAAATCTCTGTGAAAGATTCTACTTAAAAAAGAAAAGGAAATTGATTCTCGTGAGGGAAACAGGGTAAACAAATCCTGATATCTCCGGACCAGGTTTTACTGACCGTACAGACGCAAACAGGAATAATTAAAAGGAAAGCAGCAACCTAGATCAGATTCCCAACCTTTTTTGTCAACCCTACCCCCACAGCCACATCAGATGAACTCAAGTAACCCTTCATCGACTACATGTTTTAATGTGTTCATTTGATATTAATTACATAAAAGTGGATATTGTAATACAGTAACTTTTTCATGCAGTTGGACTGTCAAAGTCAATTTAAGTCAGTTTGGTAAGTTTTAAATTTCAATGATGTGTTTAGCTAACTATTTCAACCATCCATTCCAACCATCCGCTACTTTTTGCTAATTATTGCAACCGTTTATACTTTAAAATAATTATTTCAACTGTTTATTCATTACATTTAGCAAACACTTTCAACCATTTCATTTCATTTATTAATTTCAGCTGTTACCTGCTTGATATCTTGCTAACTAGTTTTCATGCACTCCCAGTCACAACAAGTGGTGTTCAGCCACTGCAACTGACTTGTTGTTTTAATAATAATAATAATAATACATCATTTCTATCTTTTCAAATTAGCTGAGCTACTCTAAAATCTTTCCACGTACCCCCTGGCAACTGCAGAAGTACTCCCTAGTGTACCCCTGGTTGGGAATCACAGACCCAGATGACTGATTCAAGACATTTTTGTCTTTTGCTAGGGTACTTTCAGTACTTACTATATACAGCAAAGGTGTTGGGGCTGTATAATGTGTTGGATAATGATAGAGTAGCAGCAAAATAGTGGCCGAGTTTTCACTGCCACTGTGCCTTATCTCCAACAACCAGGATGCTGATTACAGAGAGACTACACAGGCATGCACATACATCCTGCTCTGTGTCAGAGACAGCATGGCTGTGCATCTGCCTCCGCAGCACAATATGTTCAAAGTCATCATTATGCCACTCACTGTAATAGGATAGTGGGCAGACTCTTGCTGCGGTATTGTTCATTATGTCCTGCATCCTTGGACACTGATGGCAACAGGTCATGTGAACAAAATGATGTTTGAACACTGACATTTTCTTTTGCCCATAGTTTATATAATCAACAGAATCATTGTTGCTTTAGATCTTGAAGTCAGCAGATATTAAAACACTTCTAGTAGTCTCAAACATCTGAGCAGAAATGAGTGCATTTCTGGAGCAGTTTGTTATGTTAAGGCACTGGGCTCTGAAAGGTCCAATGTGTCAGTGAGTCAGTGATTTTCACTTTGGTGTCATTGTGTCAGCTGTGAATGGGACTGCTTTTTCTGAACCTCTGCAGCTGTGACAGAAAAGTGTCAAGAAAGTAAGTCCATCTTTTGTGTCAGCTATATCTATTTCAGGGGAATGTGACACCAGAGACAGACAAGCAAAAAAGAGGTATGAATCTGACCTATGAACTCTCTGGCTGAGGGTAAAGAGTCATGTACTGCTCAAAAAGTTAATCAGTCACATGGACAAAAAGCTCACACACAGGTGTCTGCCTGTAGGCTTGAGAAAATGTCAGACTGTGCAGTATGTTTCTCTCTCTTCCGGACAGATTACCAGTGCAAAAGTATAAATACAATAAATGTCAAGGGATAAAGAAACATGCACAAATACAATGCATGCGTTTAACATTATACAGGATGAATACTCTTCTGTTATCAAGCGCCTCCAGCTACCTCCAGGCTTTCTGTTTGTCTCATCAGTGGGTTTGGCTCAGTTGTTGATCCTCAGAAATAGAGCTCATGAAGCTGCATTTTTATACCGTGAGTAAAAAGACAGCATCAGCCTTCTATTGAGATCCCTGCTCTCTTTTCAGACTTGCGGAAACCAAATTTAATTGGATCCTGAATTAATCACGAACAATCAATTCCTTGAAATTGAGTGGAAGCTGTTTGGCACACGAATTACATCATTTGGTGTTCAATCTAATGATGAAGGTTTTGTTTGTTTAACCAGAAAAAAAAGAGTAGGGTTGGATGAGGAAGCGGATGGGAGTAGCTAATTTCAACCGGCTGATGTCATTGATTAAATGACAATAAGTTTAACTTCACTTGTGACAACTTAAATTAGTTTCATCCCTGATTATTATAGAAGGTATTAGCTAGTTACATTCAGTTTTTTTAAGATTTCAGTGTAAACCCGTTTGTATGGTAATAAACAGTATATGGTAATATCAGAGGTTGCTTTCTTTGGTGGCGTCGTGGTGGGCTACTGGTTAAGATCGTAAGATAAGATAAGGTAGTACTTTATTTATCCTGAGGGAAATTGTTGTACAGCAACAGTGCAGTACAAAGTAGGAAAGAGTGCAAATATATACAAAATAAACAAAATCTAAGAATAAACAATCATCAGTGAGGTGCAAAAATCAAATGTGCCAGATATGTAAACAGGTTAACGGTAAGGTGCAAATCCAAAATATACACACAAAGTCAAAATATATAAGAAGATGCATATAGCTATGTATGTACAATATCAAATCTGAGTACAGGTAAGTGCATATAGTTATGTTCAATGATTATGCCATGATATTTCATGACATTTCACGTAGTGTCCCATTATTGGACATTATTTGAGAGACAGTAGTCCAGAGAGAAAGAGGGATGTTTAAACGAACAATACAGAACTGAAATGGAGCCTCCCAGGTTTGATTCCAGACCAGGGACCTTTGTTGCATGTCGCTTCCCCTTTCTCTCCCTTTGTTTTCGCTCCATGGTCCACTGTTCCATTGTTCTTTTTTTTCTCCAATGATTTTGGCATAAATTGTATCTATTGTGGACCAATTTTCCAAAATGGTAACCCCTCTCTTACTGGCAACTTCTACTGCCAGTTATTAACAGACTATAGTACCAATGTAATGTCATACAACAATACCTACAAAGGACACAGACAGTTTGACTTTTAGCCTGACAGACAAATGAAACACTCATAGAAACTTTGAGTCAGACAAAAAGGCGGTTGCTTAAATTTGACGACGACTGTCTGCAGCAGATGCAGCGGGATAAAAAAAATGTGGCAGCACCTGTCTCTGCTGCAGCACAGGGTGTCACGACCCCTGTAGACCACCAAGAACTGCAAACACTACTGTAGTAGAAGTACAGGAGTATTTCCTACAAGTGCATTCCTCATATTTTATTGTTAAAATCTCAGTATCTTAATTTCCTCATTCCAATCCAACTTTTTTTGTTGCCAATACAGCGCTTGGAGATGCTTTTTAAAATTAATTTTATGATTCAAATATTGATTGAAAAACACACTAAAACTGCAGTCTAATCAGTTAAAAAAACTGCATGATATGACCCTGTGAGCCCCTGAATCAACCACAAAAACTCCTTTTCCTGCATTGCAACAACTTAACAGCTTTCTAACAACTCGACCATGTGTCGGAGTGATTGAGGAACTCTCAAGCGTTTCCTCTCTCTGCTGCAACAAAACCTGAAATCCATCACTCACTTCCTGTTTGTATTCTATCTCAGTGTGCATGCTTCCTGTATAACCAATAGGACTTCCCTCACAACCCTCTGGAAGCACTGAATCTCTCAACAGTCTGCTTATCTGCTCAGCACACAGTGACACAAATATGAGCTTAAAATTCATCGGTGCGCACACATAAAACACATGCACATTCCAACTACAAAGTTTCTCATGAATCATTAACAAAACAAAACAATAAATAAGTAACTTAAAGCAATCATATTCACCAATACTGGACTAGAAAAGAGTCATGAGATTTTGTTTGTACTCTCAAGACCGCAATTTCCACTGGGGACACTTCCCCCCTCAAATAACATGAAAATAACATGAAACTGAAACCAAACTCACGCCCTTGTGTGCTGTATATTGAACTCTATGCTGTATATTGAACTCTTTTCTTTCTCTTTTTTGTGCTTGTCGTTCTTCCCCACCATCTGAGTGCCAGCTCCTGTATCAGGTGACACTGACATATTACCACTGTGTTGAAAGAGCTCTCCCGGGTTTGGGCTGCTGGGTCGTCTCTTGTTTACTTCTCCTCTACAGCCTCTTAGCGATCATGTGCTATCATTGGGACGCCGTGAATTTGGTCTATCAGGAAAGGCTGCAGGCCTACCAGGACCACCAGCGGCACCTCCACCATAGCAAACTCAGTACAAAGAGAGACAGAAAGTGTGCCAAAAGTTAGTGTGTGATATAAAAGTGCTGATCTTGTGTGTTAATCAGGGGGAAGAAGTGCTGAGGCAGCTCATAAAGCCTAATGTTTCAAATAAGCCTTAGGATGCACTACAGCGGGTTATAAATACTAAAGTTGGCGGGATGATGCAACTTAAGTGATTTGTCTGACTTTAAAGTTTTGAGACTCTTGTACAGACAGACCCAGCTGGTCCTCCTCTGCTGTGGGTAGCAAGGTAACTCTCCCTCTGGGCTTTGATGGCACAATGTTTAATTCATGAAGAGGCCACGACTCCCACCGATGCTTTAACGCTCAAGTTAAATCTATCAGAGGATGAAAAAGCAACTCCCTTACTACATGCCAAAATGTGTCCACCTCAATTATTTAACACTGGAGGTCAGTGACAGAAGTGTAGAGCAAAAAAGCATTTTGAGTAAAAAACAAGGCAGGCTGACAGCTACAAACATGGTGGTGGGTTTTTGTGTGAAAGCTTGTCTGTATTACTTGTCCACACTTTCTGCTGTCGTCCACAACCGGTGATGTTATTCAGCGAGAGCCGCTGCACTTTGCCTGAGTGCATGTGAAGTGGTGCTTCACACAGAGAGGTAATCACGCAGCTTCAGGTCCTCACAAACCTCAGAGAAGATTACCAAAATACACTTGCAGGTGGGGACATGGTCAGTCTGGGAATCACTGGATTAGTTATCATTTAACTATCATGACTTTTGGGAAATTTTAATTATGAAATGTAATGTTGCTTGTGATCACTTTGCAGCTACATTTTAGCGAATATTTGACCAGTTTTATAATGTAACGTACAGTGTGAAAGACTGCCAGAGCTGAAATAAAATGAAAGACTTTCTTCAGTTCAGTCTGACAAACACTGACTGCTATTTATAGAGCAGCACTACTTGGATCAGTTCTCCTGCACAGCACCAGGATCAGCTGGTCATGTTAGTTTCTAATAGTCACAGTGACTGATTAGAATGTGTTGGTATTTGTGTTTTATTATGTGTTTATAATAATATGATATAACATAGCCTAATAAGTTGTCTGATTATTGGAATTCAAAACCTGTATTAGTTTTTCTTCTTCCGAGTCACAGTGGAGACTCATTTGGTTAGTTACACTATTACATTAAGTCCAGTTTTCCATGACATGGACTTATTATTGTGTAGTCTCACATAGCCAGTCCTATCTCCACACTTCGTTTTAGTGCTGTGAAGCACTGGAGAAAGGTCTGGCTGAACCATTCATATATCCTATGAATGGTTCAGCCCCTATACCATATCATTCTGGTATAGGGGAAAAAACACTCTTGTTTGTGTTTCTTTAAACCAATCACAATTGTCTTGGGTAGCTAAGCCCAGGATGCAGTGACGATGCCCATGCAAAACACGCAGATAGCGAAAGGGGAGGAGAATTCTGTCTGTAATGTCTGTCTGTCTCTGTAATAGTCGGCCAATGGCAGGCTTATACCCACAGCCTACTTCCTGTGAGTAAGACTAATTATTGTGTAACAAGTCTATTATTCCATATTATTTTATCAATAAAATACACATTAAATTACATAGTTGGGTGAAAAGATGTGTTTTAATTCATGCTGATAAATCAGATTCCAGACCAACAAAGTAAAAAGCATCTGGTTTAGTGATCGTTTGTGAAGAATGTAAATTATGTTAATAACTTAAGTATCTGCATCATCGTACTGATAAGTTAAGCATCAGAGCTCTTGATACTTTTCACCAAATACATTGAGCAACTGCTGCACCACACAGTAATGTTAAGCTAGTTGAGCTAGATGTAAGCTAGTTAGCACCGAATGTAACTTTGCACCGAAGTTTGTCTTTTTAATGTGATATCTGTGGTGGATTTGGTGTTGTCAGGCCATATGACCTCTAAAATGTGGACGTGTGTTCCAACTTCAAGCAGGCTTTATGAACTGATCAAGGCCGTGACTTTTTACTTGTATTTACTGTAGCTTGCACCAGCAACTGGAAATTAAAAGACAAAACACTGCTCTCATAGCGTCATTTTCAGCTGCAGCAGGCAGCTGTTTTCAGCTAAAAAGCTCTAAAAACTCTCTATACACTACCTGCTCAGCACCAAACAACAAACAGACACCGTTAGCGACTAGCTAACTAGCAAACAATTTGTTTGCTTTTCAATTTATTGTTTTTACTTTTTAGATAGTTGAGAAAAATCATACATATATATGCATCTTGACTGGATATATTTTTCTTAGCCTGTTTATCTTATTTGTATATATTATTGCAACAATGCTTTAATGCTGCCCTCTTAGCCAGGCCTCTGTTGAAAATGAGACTTTTACCTGGTTAAATATAAGAAAAATAAAAGTTGTCAAATCAAACTCACAAACGGAAATAAAAAATGATGGAGTGGAGCTTTAAATAAGAAGTCTGTTTATGCTGCATGATGTGACTTTCTTTATTGGGAGAAATAAGCTGTTACACTGATTAAATGTATTGCAGATAGCAATGTTTTGATATGCTTGCATGAACCTGCAACTCCACATTTTAACCAGGCTTACCAGAATCGAGTGGATTTCAAAATTGTAGGTGGGGATTACGGTATTATCTCCTCTATCCCAGCCCTGTTGTTCAATATTTCACCTGCAGATTACAAGGACACACGGCCCATGTGAATCTTTTTGGGAAATTTATTTGTCAGCACAGGTCCACGACCACTGGACCGCCATTACGTAAATCTTATTCACATCTGACACATGATGTAAATCTCTTGAGAGAAAATCAATACTATCCTGACTGAAGTAGATGAAGACATGAGGTGTTCCCCTTCATGGGCGGGGGTTTAGAAGACATATGGCTGTTTCCCCTGATGAAAGACTTTTTCCTTATGTTGTCAAAACAGCAGCACACCAGCATAAGGGAGAAACCCCCCCTAAAAGAATAGGCATCCAGCTGGGGTCAAAGGTCAGTGCCCTCCCTGCCAATCAGAGGAGAGGTGTGTTAACAGAGGACTGTGTCCATCTGCAAGCTGAAATCAAACCAACAGCTTAGGTTTCGACTCCTCATCCTCCCTCCTTGGTTTCCACTCTGTTTCTGATTGTTGCTCCTAAGATTTTCCTGCAAAGAGGTTTTCATACATTAACTATGTTCTTCTCTGTCTGTTTTGATGACTGTGATAGAAGATGGATTGAATCACAGGCAGAGAAATTGGTCACCTCTTCTACCTATTATCTGTTTTTATTTAATCTGTCACCACAAAGCTCATCATGACCTCCCAACCTCAGCTGTCACGAAGGGCTCAGCGGACTGAGATTTACACCCACTCAAGGCCATTACAATGTTTTCGCCCTAACTTCTCACCAGCTTTTGACATATTACTTACTTGTTTGATCAATGAGTCGCTGAGCGTGTGAGGGCAGATGTCTCTCACCCATCTTCCACCATATCCTAGTTTTGAGAGACTTACAGTAGAGTGCTTGTTTGAGTTGGAGAGGATGTCCTTTTCCCTTGTGGCTTTAAGACGTGTAATAAGAGGAGGTCTTTTTTCTCTCCCAGAGGACTGTGAATACATTGTGAAATCTGTCAATCTGTGGTTGTTGCAAGAGATTGAAATTCACATTATATCTATATGAAAACAGCCACAGTTTAAATAGACACTGAATCTGAACTTTGGGTGAAGTTTTGACTATTTTTATCATCCACTGTATCGGATGTAGGACTAAAAACTGTTCTTTATTTACCATTTAATTTAATTAATCGTTGTTGGAGGGGCAATACACTCAATGTCCTGTTATTCCATGAAGTCTGCTTTTATGATGCCTGTAATGTTTCAGTTTTTTGACACTGTCATAGAGGTGTTCATTCAAATGTTTAAGCACTGAGGTCTGCCCCTGAGATGTTTGCTTCCACCCAGTTTGTGGTGCTCATAGTATATAAAAAAAATACATTTAAAAATTCACAAGCAACATCTCTTTTCTGTGGATTTTCCAGAGCAATCAGGACACTGTTTCTGGAAAGACAAGTTGCAGTTGAACTTTAATGTTATCGGCTTATTTCAGTGCTGCAAGCTCCACAATTGAGAATCTGTTCACTTCCCTGGTGGAGGCAGAAATC
Source organism: Siniperca chuatsi (assembly GCF_020085105.1). NCBI lineage: Eukaryota > Metazoa > Chordata > Actinopteri > Centrarchiformes > Sinipercidae > Siniperca > Siniperca chuatsi. The sequence goes on from NC_058048.1 coordinate 22,592,559, forward strand.
TCAGAAACGTATGTCAAAACATGTGCGAATAAATCTAATACTATCTGCATTTTCTGTATACATTTGGTTGAACTGACCCTTCTTTTAAAGCCTCGTAATATGCAAGAGTCACTGTTGCAGAACGAATCTGAGATGTGAATGACCTCATCTTCATGTTTACTTTCCAGACTAAAGATAACCATCTCTGAGTCACTCACATAAGCAGGTTTCAAAGATCCCACGCCAGCCAGTATTAGCTGTGCCCTCCTTCTTATGTACATCCTGTCAGTGTCACACTGTTACAGACGTATATGACTTGATAAGACAGCTCTAATAATACCAGAGCAGAGAATAGCTGCATCTAAAGGAACATGATGGAAACATGAGACACCAAGTCTAGCCTGTTATTATGTATGCAGTGTGGAGACGTGGAGGAGAGGGGTTATAGACAGGAAAGTGACAGACAATTTTTATCCTTTGGGTGCTGCAGAATGTAAAATCTCCTCTTGAGTGTTGATCATCTTTACTGTTGATTATTAAATATATATATCATGGATTGTAACCAGGCTGCAAACTGCTCTTTTACTGTGGCAACACTTTTGGCACTTGGTTTTCCTGTTCTTTGTTTAGTCATGTGGATTCAGTTCTGCAAATGAAATCTGCCCAGATTTCATTGTGTATTTTTTTGTTTTGACACTCCCTTACAAAGCCCTAGAGCTGGGACTGCATGAGCAGTGAAGGTGAGAAAACAAAATGTAATTTTGATGGAATTTAAATGTAATATTTGAAATATTTTACTTTTATAAATTGGTTCACCCAAATCCCAAAAAGTACTGGTATCAAGCCATGCAGATAGTTTCAAGTTTATGGGATTTTAAAGGAATAGTTTTTAGAAAGATATTTTGCAAAATATGCTTATTTGCTTTCTTGCTGAGTCACATGAAAAGATCGATGCCACTATCATGTCTGTACGGTAAATATAAAGTTACAGCAGCCGATTAGCATAGCTTAGCACAAAGACTGGAAACAGGAGGAACCAGATAGCCTGCCATCATAAATTAACACGTTATATCTCCTTTGTTGGGTGCAGTAAATTCCTGGAGTCTTCTCGTCACTGTGACACCAGGAGTCCAGGAACCGCTCCCAGCCAAGAAATAATCTGGCACATAAAACCCCATAAAACCACAATGTGTTTTTTTTACACTTTGGTTATTGTATGGATTAAAACAAAAGATACAACGTATTAGTAAGCTTTAGAGGTGGTGGGTGGTTGATTTTGTTACCATTGGACAGAGCCAGGCTAACTGTTTTCCCCTGTTTCCAGTCTCTGTGTTATGCTAAGCTAACAGGTTGCTGGTTTTAGCTTCATCTTTACTGTACAAATATGAGAGTGGTATCAGTTTTCTCATCTAACTCGCGGCAAGAAAGCAAACAAGCGTTTTTTCCAAAATGTCGAACTATTCCTTTATTTTATCTAACATTTCTGACACCACTCCAAATACAATGGAAGTGAATGTAACTTTATTTGCAGTGCTCACAGATCTGAAAATTACATTTTAATAATTCAACATCAATATATCACATCAAAAACAATGTCCCTCTTTCTCTGGTGGCAAAAATCTCAGAACATTTCAAGACCTTGGCAAACAAACCCAAAACTGTCTGCATTACTACAAGAGGTTACTAAGAAAATATTTTTTTTATTTTGTAATGTGGGTGAACTGACCCTTTAAAATGTTTGGAAAGCAGTTTGTGCTGTTTACCTTTGTACAACAGGCAGAGAGTTCAGTGTGTTTAATGGCAAACTGAGTACCGCTTGAAATTGGACACCAGGCGTTACACTGTTGTCTCCTGACACACTCACCAACTCTCACAGCTTCATCACATCCCCCTTTCTTCACGGGAGTTTCGCAGAACACTTGTTTTATCTAAACTGACTTAAAATATTTGCGATAAAGAGTGGGAGAGCACCTTGCGGTTTTAGCTCCATTGTGTCCAGCCTCTGGGACTGCAGCCCAGCATTCTTTGAAGGAAGAAGTTCACTAATATTGTGCTAATAAATGGTTCCAGTGGTTTATCATTGGTGGCCCATGATTCAGGCTGAACGTCCCTGAGTTGTACGACAGTTGAACATGGTTTAATGTTTTACTCTAACCCCCGGCTGTAAAAGTCTGCGTCTATATAAACGGAATGTGTGAATCATGCCGAACAGCTTTGACAATGACACAAAGGACGCTAGAGTCACTACAGTATGTGAAAAAAGCAGGCTTGTTGAGTGCAGTCCAAACTGGAGGATAAAAACCATGAAGTCAGTGTGCAATGTACACACAAGCTAAATGAAGTCTCACAGGATTTCTGAAGTGTCCTTGAGCAAAACACACACATTCCTGGGCTGCTGTGCTGTGGCTAACCCTGCACTTTAATCCCTTTTATGTATTTCCCTTTAGATTGATCATTTGTGTTTCACACCTCACATATGTAGCCTACTGTGCTTAGGGTTTTTTGGGAAACTTTACTATTTGCCGTGAAGCAAATTCAAGAAGAGGAGGATGCTAGCGTGATACTGAATTATAAATTATAAATTTTCAGCTTCTTCCGCTACCCAAGTGGCCAAAAAAATGCATTAATACTGCTTTAAGCTGCTTACGTACTTCTGTTAACAGCGCGCTTGGATTAGCTGTCTCAAAAAAAAACTGAACTACATTCATTTGAGAGAAGAAAAAGTAAAACTTCAACATATAAGCCATGGTTTACTCCTAATGAAATTACTCTTCTCCTCTACAATAGGTGCCAAATTCCAGCAACATTCCTCTGACTGTTTTACAACAGTGGCCTTGGCTGCAGTAAATAGGCACCATCCTGCAACAACAAGTCTTAAATGTACATTGTGTTTATAGAGAAAACAAAGCGGGACCACCTAACAAACCAGTCACTGCTTTGTCAGGGTGGTGTGGTGGATGTCACCCTGGAAAAGCGTCACATATCGTTAATCCAATCCATGTGCTTGAAACCCGACACACTGACCGAGAGTGGAAGCACAACAGGATGGACGACCTTATCAGTGATGGAGGGTTCCCTGGTGACCCATCAGTACAGAACAGCACTGCCTAATGGTCATATTCTTCATCTTCCATCACCCACCTCCCCAAGCTCTGCAGCCTTGTCTGCTCCAGCCAGGGGCCATATAGCAGGAGACCACAGGGGCCACAGTCCAGGCATCAATAGATTACATGTTTAAAGGCCCTAAAATCAGTGTCTTACTATGAATGATTGGTTTCTAAACAAATGCACATTTTTTGCCAAAGTTAGAACAGACTTTTCCACATGAAAGAGTTCTGTATTTTTTGTTTTTGTCCTTGCTTATCTCACTGGTTTGAAGTGGGCGGGGCTCAGCTGGAAAAGGGTGATAAACTGTGGATTTCAGAAATGATCGGATATTATTAACCATAACTATGTACTCTCATTTCAGGAACTAAAAAATAAATATAAACTAAAAGATATAGATTTTTTTTAAGTATTTGCAATTGAAAAACTGGAAAACAGAAAACTTTGACCTCGGAAATACAGTTTCAACTGAGATAGGGGGAATTATAAATAAAAGGGGAAATTATAAATAAAAAGGGATAAGAAGAGACGATTAATAGGTGCTCTATACAATATTCTTACTAAAGCTGAGTGTAATGAAGAATTGTTACAAAACATTTATAACAAATGGAACAAAGATCTTGGCATGATAGATGCAAAAAATAAATGGAAGGAATGTTTACAACAAAATTATCATTAATGAAAATGTATGTTTAATTCAGTATAAATTACTGTAGGGACAAGAATATACTATAGTCTTCATATATATGTTTTCATATATAGAGACAAAATTCATAAGTTTGACAGAAGCTCCTCAGATAAATGTTTGTAATGTGGCACTCATACATGCCTGTTGGTGTTGTGAGAAAATCAGAAAGACTTGGGAAAACATTGAGAAATGGATTTCAAGAACTTGTAATTGTAAAGTCGCATTCTCACCAATGATTTGTCTCTTTCACAATGTTGGGAAAATAAGATACCCAACTGGATGGCAAATAATTTTTTCATCATTAGTTTATAAGAAACTCATATTGCTATGGTGGATTTTGTTCTTGTATTGTTTTTAAATGTTGATGTAAATAGGTAAACAATGGTCTTGAGCGACTGACACCAACACTTGATATTTAAATACAAGAGTCAGCCACTTTAGCAGCTCTGTGTAGCTCTGTGCTAACATGCACACAATGACAATGCTAACATGCTGATGCAAGATGCTTAGTTTAGCATTTGCGTATACTAACATTTGGTAATTGGCAGTAAACACAAAGTATAGCTGAGGCTGAGAGGAATGTCATTAGTTTTGCATAAATCAAAGCATTAGACAAATTAAAATTTAAACCTTAAACCTGACAGGGATTATCAAAGTTATTGCAATTCATTCCAAGAGGGACATTAATGTCTGTACCAAAGTTTGTGGCAATCCATCCAATAGTTGTAGAGATATTTCAGTCTACACTGACTGAACAACACTGCCACTCTAGCATGTGTTAACCATCATGCTGGGCATTTTCTGCCCTTTTTATTTTTTTTCCTCACAGAGTGACACAAATTTGTACAGACATTGTCCCTGAACAATGGATTCCCATGAAAGTACAAGACTACAGTTTTAAGGTTTTAGGGTGGTGCAGGATCAAAATATTCAACCAATCCTGATCTGCACTCTCTGCTGCCCGCCTTTTCCACAGATGTAATTATCCAGCTGTATTTGGCATGTATTATTTTCATTCAGCTTGGAAAATTAGCAATAATCACAACTTTGAGCATGACAGTGAAGTTTCAGCTGGCCAATCAAGACAATAGTTTTGGATCCCGCAAACCCAGAAAAATGCACCGCAGATCCCTCTCTCAGCATCTCTCGTCCCACGTTGCTGAATCTTAATCAGAAACAGGCAGACTGGATCAGGTCCCACATGTGGAAGACTGGATTATAAAAGCTGTGAACAATTAACATGCATGAGGGTCTGCCCTGCCTCATTGAGAAAGGAATGGTATCTGCTTATGTTAATTTCTCAGGATTAATTTAAGAAGCTTTTAAGGGCACTTCAGTGGGAGGGATTTTTAAAGTAGAGGGACTCTTTTCCTGCTTTGTCAAGCCAAGTGCAAACTGTTCGTTGCATTACTGAAACAACTGTACATCTAGTACTTCAGAACCCCTGCATGCATAAATAATGAGTTAAGTGTGAGCAACAAAGTCTCTGGTGCCTCCACACAACAATACTTTGGGACACACAGGGACGAGTGTGTGTTTCTGTGGCGTTGGCTCAGAGCTGGGCTGGCGCCACGTTTGGCCCCAAGGCTGCGGCTCCAGATGTGATCTGTCTCTCTCTGTGAAGGACCGCTCAACACACCCCAGAGGAGGAGGAGGAGGAGGAAAACTCTGCAGCTGGATTGAGAGGGAGGAGGGACCGCTGCAGGGAAATTGAAACGTGACCTCCACCTCTTCATCCTCCTCCTCCTCCCTGTCGTCCTCAACGCTCCCTGTGACGCCCTGTGTGACACATTATAACTCACTCTGAGAAGTCTGAGCTTTCAAGGGATTGTACGGCAATCATTTGGGTAGGGAGGTTGGGTGAACTATATGTTTCACTTTTTAAAAAAGCAAAGCCCCTCCCAGAGTCCGTGGACCCTCCTCTTGACTGAAACACTGTTCTCCCAAAAAAGTTTTAAATTGGTTTCATTTAACTAAAAGATGCAAATAATAAAGAAATGAAGCTCAGTGAAAGTTCTTAATGCGTCTATTTATGCAGATTTCCTTTCCCGCTTCCAAATCAACCATGTGACTGACAGCGTTCAGACCTTTCAGTTCAACCAGTAAGTTTTGACACAATCTCTGCGATCATCTCATTGCTGTCAAACTTTGAAACGTTTCCTTTATCTGCTGCTGTCAGTTTTCATTGCAGTGTCCGATCTACATGACCCAACTCCACCCCATTCACCTCCAGTTTCATCAGAACCAGCTGTCCAATAGGTCCTTCAAGTGAGCTCATAGGAATCCTGCTGCAGATAACATCCATCCAGATCTTCAGCTAGGCTGTTCTTCACTCTCTCACCACCACCAGCATCTAGACTCCATCAGGAGAATATTCCTGCACGGATTATTTAGCGTAAAATGTGTCATGATAGGGTCTAATTGCCAAAAACTCCTCACATATCTCTTCAACTTTTTCTGTTGTGCACACTATGTCAAATAAACTCATTTAGTTACTAAACCATTCTTTCAATTAGTCTCTCCTGATTTAATTTCAGATTAAATCAGCAGGATGGCAGCAGTGGAGGATTACTCCACTTTATATCTTAATGGAACAATAATATTATGACAAACTCACACATTTAAATTGAAATTGGAACATTGTTAATTAAGGACGTCGAAAAACATTTGTTGGCGATCTTGTTTTTATGATGAAAAGAGAACTATGACTAAATGTATAACATTTTTGGACAAAGAATAAAAACTAAATGGTCATTTGAAAGATGGACATACTGGACAAATGAACTAATTACTGTTTTAACACATGTATCTGCTGGATCACACATTGCGTTACCCTGATTAGTAAAACAATATCCTCCTCCATTAGACTACCCACATTTTAGCCAAAAGAAAAATTACAATACCCTCTCTCTTCTATGACCCCTCTTCCCTCCCTTATAATTTTTATACAGTCCCCAAAACTGAGCCCATGAAATGATCTCCTCTGATTGAAACAGTGATGTGTGAACAGATCCCTGTGGTCTGTTTCAGCTTCTACCAGTGGATGCCTGCCAGTCCTGCTGCAGATCATTTGCAATGGACGAATTCCTTTATCACATTAACTCTCCCCTCTTGTTAGGGGCCAAATATTACTGATTTACATATGCAATTAGCTGTGCTGAAGGGGCAAATTTCAGCTTGACAATAGATGTCATGGTCCAAAAGAGTAATGCAATTAGAGCCAATTGTTTAAGCATGCCTGCCCAATTCAATTACTCGCGTGCAGCTGACAATTACTGTCTGGCTGTTTGAGATGCACGCCTAATGAATGACATCAGGACATGCTTCCACCTTGCATTTCTGCACGCCTGAGTTTCCACAGACACAGTCGTCAAAATATCACCAGATTCCTTTTAAGTAACCTGTGGAGAAATCTTTTCCTGTCAGCAAAACATTTTCATTGATTAATGATGAGTTAAAAGAGAAGATTCACATATTCTGTGATGTTTTTAACTTTTCTCTCTTAAATGTGTAACAAGATCTAGTAAATGAGAAATGAGAACAGAACCAGCAAAGATTTAATTTATTGTTACATCCAGAGGGCTTTTAGTATCAGCTTTTTTACCGATTTTCACTGCAAGAAGGAAATAAAAGTCTTTGCAAAGTAAGCTTTCTTTCTCACACCCAAGTTATAAAAGAGGTAATAAAAAGTAAGAATATTTAGAAGAGACAGAAACCTCTGCGGAGCACACTGAGCTCATTGTTTTTCATCTTTTGCACAAAGTTCAGAAAGTTCATGTCCCACAGCTTCAAACTGCCTGAAATCACAGAGGGATGTGATTTTATTAAAAGTAGGGAGGATCTGTTTGTATGAACTGCTCTGATTTAATCAAGTATGTAAATAATTCCTGTGTCATACATATTATAACCCTGAAATGTACAGTATGTAGCTTTTGTTTGACCTATTCAGCAGAATTTGAAGGTGATCTGTCTGAAGTATTAATAATATTTATACTTCATACAAGCAGTAGTTGCTCATATCAAGGGTTTTGATACACAGGCTCTGTATGCCACATGAACCCCATGCAGATGCCCTCACTAATCACTACCCGGGGGAATCCCACCCATTTTCCACATCAAAGTCTGTTTACAGGTCTTAAGGAGTACTACTGCATATGTGAAAAAAGTTGTATGAAGCCTTTTGTGGCTCCAGAGGGAGTCGCACAAAGTCTGATAAATTGCCTCAAGTGATGTCACTTGAGTCCGCATTGGTTGGGGCTGAAGACTACAAGTTTAAAAAAGGAAAAAAACTGAGGGAGTTAGAAAGAAGTGAGCTTACCAGACCTCTATAGCCCACTCCTCATCTCTGATTGAGGCGAGCGGCTCGAGGCTACATTAGCCGCTACTACATTACTCACCCAAATCTCCAACTTAACTGTTGGTGGTGAGTTGCATTGTGGATAATGTAGACACAAAACTTTGACAATGAAGAAGAACAGAACATCGATATAGATTTTTTACTTTTTCAAAACTGTCGATTAAGAGCAACTGAGATTATAAGAGTGCGATGCTAAGTCTCTGAAGTACTCTTAATACTCATTTGGCAAAAATAACTAATACATGTGAATGTTTGTACTGTGCTGCAGTAGAGATGTAAATAACAGGTTATTCACATATGATAAACAGTGGCCTGCTTGACTGAATGAAAGTATTGTTGTTGTTGCCTTAGAAAAAAATGTCATCCACACACCATTTCTGTTCAACTGCCACCTGTTTGTGTTTGTGAGACCCAAATCAGTTCTATTGGCTAAAGACTTGGAATCAAAACTGTATTTGAATTCAAGGTGTACTTGTTTCATATACTGTAAATTAAATTGCTTATATTATTTATCTGTTCATCTGGTAACACCATGATGCGCTGTTCAAATAACCTGGGGCAGAACGAGACACAGTAGCTGCTTCGCTTCACGTGGAGGCAGTATTAGAAGGTAAGAGTTCATATTTATTGGGATTTATATGAACCTTTTCTTTACCTACAGCAAATTTGTGAAACATCATGTAAAAACATTTGATGTAAAGGGGCTGGATTTGACCTACGGGTTGCTATTTGCCCATCACTTATTAAAATGCTGTTTACACATCAAGGAAACAGTAATATAAAATAATAATATAATAATGTGAAATGGGACATTCTGCATAATGCGTATATTTAGCTGTTCTGTACTTTTACTTGGGTAAAATTCTGAATGCAGGACTTACTTTTAAGAGAGTATTTTTACATTGTAGTATTGATAGGGGGGGAATCAAGTCTATTCAAACAGCAGCACAAATGGCCATATTTGTGAGCCCTTTTTTTTTAAGTGTCACCTTTTCAAAACTGAGGAGCAATCTTGTTGCCAATAAATGTCAGCTTTGTGTCAGGACAGCTTGGCCTGGCAACAAAACATCAATTGTTTCCAATTGGCAGAATTTCCTTCCCTCAGCCGTGGCTCCAGCCAATCAGAGGCCAGCTTGGTGGAACAGAGCATGTTCACCGTGGCAACCGCTCCACTCTACCTCTGCTCACTGACACTCCTCACACCGTCCTTTCTGTCTTCGTCAGATGGCCAAAATAACATCCACCGGTGAACTGAAACTGGCCGTTCATGCAGCTCAGGATGAGGTAAATCCTGAACTAGCAGAGGAGGGGGATTGGGAGTGTTTTACGTACTATAAACTGCTTTTTAAAAGACCTTTTTCCCAATAAGCCGGGGCTTAAGAGTCAATATTTCACATTAGGAGGTGAGGTTATCTCGGGTTGAGGGTGGTAACTACAAATGAGTAAGACATGAGACAATCTGAAAGCAGAGGCTTGTGCAAGGCGGCGTCCTCTGCCTATAGCAGATGCTTGTGGGGGGAAGCAGTGATATTTGAGCCACAGCACAGATGTGGGAATACAGCACAAGACAAGTGTGGGTGGTGCCGTGTGTTTCAATGCAGCTGGGTCAAAAGACAAACCACACTTATTTGAGTAACCCTTCCCTGACTGCGTGTTAGCAAACACACATCTGTACGCAGGAACAAATATACACAGAGATACTAAACATGCAGACCCCCAGTGGAGAGACCTGCTTGACACAGAGCTGAATGTGTTTATTCCCCTTACTTCTTTGAAACAACAGTGTTGCCACAGGGGGCTCAGAGAGACTGGGAACCACGTTTCAAGGATAATCTTGGCTGGACCATCTGGTCAAGATTTTCTCTCTTTTCTCTGGATTTCCTCTTTTTCCCATGAAAGGGTGAAAAAATGTCTTTTTGTAGTCTTGAAATTCAACTGAAGTCACATGGATTTCATTTACTTCTTCAAATGGATAATTCAGTGGCATTTGTAGCAGAAAGCGCAGATTGTGCAGCATCCCAAGCCAGTGGTGAACTATATAATCTATACTTATACTATTACTGATCACTTTCAGTTGCTTTGGCCCATCTGGATGCTTCAGCAATTCCATTGCCCTCCCAGTATAATCGCTGTTGACACAGGAAATTTAATCTAGATATCTTGGTGATGATGAAAGTGGTTGTAATAGGATTAAACTGGGCTTGACAGGAGTGTGACATCGCTACTGTAGGGCATTACTCCACTGTACAACACTGAATTATACTGTTGGTAGGACACTACATGCTGCATTTGCCACGATGCCCAGGACTGAAGAAAATTATCAATTTGTGTAAAAAAAGGAATGAAATATATTTTCCCAAATTAAACATAGAAGAAGCAGCCATTATAAAATGAGTACCAGTGCATTTGCAGGTTTTAGCTGCTTAACTACAAATCATGTACACTTTGACCATTTTTAAGTGCAGGCTATATAGTTTATAGATTTTACAGTATTTTTCCCACCGTTCCAGGCAGCCATTGCTCTCCATTCACCTCTGCGCTGTTTAAAAATCAACTAGCACTCTTGAAACTTGCTTATGTTGTATAATCCATCTACAGTGATTTCAAGTTTGCATTACTTTGTCAATGTCCTTATCTCCTCTTTATTTGTGACTATTTTTCTCTCGCTTTATAGTTACTACTTATATTACTTTTGTATATAGTATTTAGTACCTTTTATTTATATTATCAATGTTTCTGTTTTGTGTATAGTAGACACTCATAATATATTCTAGTTTTTTAAAGTTATTACTAAGAATGTATTCTTGTACTTCTGCTGTTGTAACACTTCAATTTCCCTGCTTAGGATCAATAAAGTTGATCCTTTCTGATCTTATTTAACTTAACTTGACAAAAGAAATGCAGATGTGATGTGTACTATAATGGCTTACACAACTCAAGCAAGTTTCAAGAGTCTGCTAGTAGAATTTTGCACTGCACAAAAATGAATGGAAACCAATGGGATGCCTTGAACAGAAGGGAAAAGAAGTCAAAATTTCTGAGACACAGTTTTGCAAACTGATTAGTTGTGAATTGATGTGAAGTAAAAAGGCTTAAACATGCCAAAACACTGGTATGATTCTTTAAATGTGTTGTTTTAAGAAATAAAAATTGATAGAGGCATTTTTCGAAGATTTTCAGTTTTGAGGACTATGGATTTTTTCTTTAACTTTTCTTGATTGTTAATGTTATAATAATAACAATAAAATAAAAATACAAAGTGTAAAACTCATTTGCTGCTTTGCTGTTATGGCAGCATATAATCAAAATTAAGTGACACAAGTTCTCAAAAATCAAGTTCTTAAAATTCTGTAAACAAAATCATATTGTAGCAAACGTCACTGTTTTTAACCAGTTATTATTGAAAATCAATGCACAGAACAAATACACATTTAAACATGTATAGAAAATCAATCACATCTAAACAGAACACAGACAGCTCTGAGTTATTTCCATTACTATACTTGAATTTAATTGCCTAATCAGACTAATGCCTCATCTGTGGGGTAAGAGGTTTAGGATGAATGGATGTGTAAGACAACAGCTCCATCATGTTCAAAAATAACTTTATGCCACTTTTAGCTAGCTAATACCTGCTAGTTATCTTACAAAAATGTGCTGTTGATGGGAGATGAAAATAGGCCAAAAGACCATAAAATTTCTATTTTTGTCTGGACTCAAGGATCTTAAAGTCTTGTATCTGCCATCTGGCCATTTACCATACGGCCAGATTACGGGTTGCATGGTTGGAGCTACAGAAAGCCATTACTTAGAGGCTAAAGGCAGCAGTTAAGATTATCTGCAGGACTTCAGGCCAAAGTGATTTGTTTCCACAAGCACAACACAACACTGTGTTTAGTAGTGAGAGGATTCTGTGGTGGTAAGGATTAAATCCAAGATTAAGCTAATTTAATTCTGGTTGTTGAGCATTTTGGTTGAATTTCTGGGGAAATTGTGCTATTTTTCATATCAACCAATGAAAACTGGTGTGTGTTGAGGCCTTGTTTCAGTCAGTATCAGTTGTTAGAAGAACAGGAAAACCAGAGAAATACGTGAATGAGTGGGAAAATAAAGACATTAACACAGAAATGACTAATAGTATCAGCCCTTCACTGAAAAGCGGAAATAGAAGCAACCCTATTCCGAGTATTCCTCAAAGGCTCATGCTTATGAGCCATAGGCATGCTATCTAAACCACATCAGCACTGTAGATGTTGAATAATCATTGTTTTAGCTTGGCTGAAATAATAAGCTGCATAAAGTTTTGTCCAATTTTGTTGTTTGTTTGTTTGTTTGCCTTTCTACAACCTGTACAGCTCTCTCAAGATGGGTGGCTGGTCTATCTAAACTAGTTAATATATTAATGTATTAATTAATTATAATGTATTAATTATTATTACTATTATGTTAATATAATGCTACTTTTACTATTAAAACAACAAAATCATATTAAACTTCATACCCACTTCCTATTTACATGTATGCTATAATGTAATTATTTTCCTTGAAAATGTTTGTTCAACCAGCAATAAAGATTTTTTTTGGCCACTTGGAGGCAGCGAAAACAAGTTGTGAACACAAAACTGACATATCATGACCTTTTAAGTTGATATATTGAACTTTTTTACAACATTATCTTTCATTTGGAGTCGTATTTCTGGCCACTTGATGAATGTAAGTACAATATTAACTCTCTTTTAGCTCTGTTTTTGGTCTCCACCAACTCCTGAGGGAAATGTCTGGCTCTTTAGCTGATAAATGCTCCACTAAGTTCACCAGCTAGTTGCTATGTGTCTGTTGCTTAGCAGGTTGTGTACAGTGGGTTTTTAGCTGCCTGCTGCGGCCAAAGACAACATTCTGAGAGTGAACCAAAACGGTAACGACAACTAAACAAGGAGCTGAAACTCACTATTAGGCTACATCCATACTAATATGTTTTCGTTTTAAAACGCATAACTTTTGCTATGTTTATGCCTAGCATCCACACTATTCCAGCATTTTCGATCCCCTAAAACGGAGACTTTTAAAAACGCTGCTGACCCCGATTTTTTGTTTGAAAACTGCGGGACTGCGTTTTAGTCCCGACGGGGGGAAACAGAGACTTTTGAAAATGATGACACAGACACCATGTTCGCTTCCTTATTGGGTATTATCAGTCACAACGTGTCCTTCCCTGATTCGTCACGCCCCTATCACGTGACCCTTTTCTGGAGGAAAACAAACCACATCAGCCTTGACTACCAGCAGTTAATTCAAGCAGGGAAATCTCTTGTCTTACTTTTCGCCATTGCTGTTCTTCGTTCATAGTATTTTCTGCAGCTAAGCACCCAACCGCACAGACAATCTGTGTATGTGAAAGGACATGTGATATACTTTTTTCAGGCGTATTAGCATGGACAGAGATTATTTCTGAAACTGTACTAAAACGCTCGTGTGAATGGTGTGGATGTAGCCTAAAGCTCCGTAAAGATGACGGGAGCTGGAGATTTGGGTGATAATTCTCTGTAGGTTCAGCATTATTATTATAAAAATGACTATTATAGCCGCTTTGAGAAAAATTGCATTAACTCCAGTGCTATCTTTGACAAGCTTGGCTACTTAATCCGATGGACTTCTCATATTTGAGTCAGTTAAACTGCAGACGACAGTCATTATGTGAAACACAACTTCATCTGTTGAAGGATTGGTGGGAAAATAGCCACATGCCTCAGTGAAGACTTCAGATTGACACAAAACTTAGAAAACTGAGTAGCAAGTGATAGGTTTCCTCTTCACTTTGGATATAACTGAAATTGAAGATCTGCCTGGGCAGCAGGGGAATTTAGAAAACAATGTAGAGAATACCAAACCACAGGGACACACAAGTACAGTCAGAGTGACATTCTTCAGCGGAGGTTTTGATGTGGATGACCAGGAAGCCTCCAGAGGTTCACACGCTGCTGGGGTGATTTGTCATCATGAATGTCGACTCATGTAAGCAATGGTCACTGAAGAGCCCTTTCAGGTTCACCGACTCAAACCTACGCACTGTACACATGACCATGAAAGTTAAACATGCTTTGTTTCATCTGAGAAGGTGCTTATTAAAATGCCAAACTCTGGGGGTGAGTTTCATTCGCAGATGTACACAGAGAAAATAACTTTAAAATAAAAGAAATTCACACACTGCATGGAGGTAATCTAATGCAATGGATGACACAGAGTTTTTGGCAATGCAAGGAGTAAATGTTTGACCTCTGTCCTGCTTTTTATCCATTTTTGCACCATGCACGATTGTGCCATACTTTTTTTGTTACTTTTTTTGTTTTTTGCTTTGCTTGCTGTAATAGTTTGTTAAATTACACAATTGGGTCAGAGAGAAATATTAAAGCTGGACATCAGGGTTTAAAACATCAGGCTCATTAAAAGATGCAAAAAGTTCTAATTCAGGATAAGTAAGTATTGTTTTTAGCAGCAGAGAACCACCTCTGCAGAACAATTTGCTATTTTGAAAACATATATCCTTTTTTCTATACACATAAAAGTTTCTTTTTTATGAAATAATGTAACATAAATCTTAATTTCACAAGTGTCAATGCTGTGCACGTTCTGCAAAATTTAGGGCACATACACTCTCTAACACAGGTGTATTTGTGCAGTCAGCAAAGATCATTATTATTTTGAATCACAAACACATGTTACAGTTTCTCTATTGAGCTGTGTAGTGTTCAGGAAGTAACGGATTTCAAGAAATCATATCTCAAAAACCCACTTTTCTCTCTCACAGTATACAAACAGCGAATGGCAGACTCTCACAACTCTCTGCATGTTTGCATCAGAGCTGTTGGAGAATCATCACAGAGCTGTCAAATACGGGTCGATTTTATGGCATCATAATTGCTTAAAATATGATGTGCAGAGCTGAGTCTGAAATGCTTTGCAGGCCCTTTTGTCCAAGTGCAATACATCTGTGGTAGTTTTGGTGTTATCACTTCGTGTTTTATTTTGGTAGTATTCTTCTTCCCTTGTGTGTCTTGTGTTTTTACTTCCTGTCTGTATTTTCCCTCCAGTTTTGATGGAGGTTGGTCCTCCCTTGATTGTTGGCACCTGTGTCTTGTTATCTCACCTCCCGTAGGGTATTTAGTAATGGTCTTTTCTTTGTTCTGTGTCGGATCATCGTTGTACACGTGGTGTTGTTGACCTTGACTGTAAGTTTGTATTGGATTCTTTGTTCTCCCGTGGACCTTGTTTGGATTTTGGATTTGTGATTTTGGATTTGTGATTTTGGATTTGTGGTTTTGGATTTTGGCTGCTCCTTTGTGAACTGTGTTTTCCACCTTGGACTCACTCCCCTGCTTTCACCTCTACCTGTACATGCCTGCATTCCACCCCACAATAAACTCGGTAGTCATCCGGCTACTTCACCCTGAGACTGCTTCCTTGTCATCTGCTTTTGGGTCCACATACCTCCATATAGCACCCCTCGCCTTACGACAACATCTTTCTTTAGTGGTTTACTATTGAACGTGAGAAGAAAGGAACATTAGCCAAGGTTGGTGTTTTCCAGTTGAGATGAGAACAATGATGAGCCCAAATATAATACAAATATTATGAGGTCAAGTTGAAAAATATGAAACGCATGCTTATAACATGAGAACACATAACTGCACACACTTAAACAGGCAATAACTGATTTTTTTTGGCCACTTGGGGGCAACAGAAACAATGTGAACACAACATTGACATATCATCGCCTTTTAAGTTGATATGGAGAACTTGTTAGCAAACAGTTGCTTATTTACACATCCAACAGTTATGGAACAACATTATCATTTATTTGGAGTCGTGTTTCCATCCACCTCATGAATGTAAGTCTAATATTCACTCCTCTTATAGCTTTGTTGCTCTCCACCAACTCCTGAGGGAAATATCTCTTTAGCTGATAAATGCTTCACTCTGTTCACCAGCTATTGGCTAACTGTGTCTGCCTGCTGTTTAGTGCTGAGCATGTAGTGTACAGTGGGTTTTTAGAGCTTTTTCGCTGAAAACAGCTGCCTGCTGCGGCCAAAAATGACACTAGAGACCGGTGAGAGTGAACCAAAACAGTAAAGTTGCAGCTGAAAAACCTAAACAATGAGCTTAAAGATGCTAAAATGCTCCACAGAGTTGAGGGGAGTTGTAGAGTCAGAATCTGTGGCTTCATCACTACCAGTGACCCATTTCACATACAGGTAGTCATGTTATACTGTAGTTTGTTACAATAAAAATATTCTTTATGGCCACTTTAAATTCTTAGATCCTTTACATTTCATCAGTAAAATCAGTATAAGCAAATGATAATATTCACAGCACATCATTTTCCTATAGAGTTTAATCTTGTTAATCAGAATCTCTTGGGGATGGGCGCTACTGAAACCAGTGACATGTTGGATGACTAAAACATGTTGAAATTTTGGGAAAAATAATATAAACAGCAGCTAGAGTCGTGTGTTTGCTTGTAACAAGGGGTTTCACCAAGTGTGCCTCAATACTACCAAGCTACGCTATACACCCCCCCCGACATGGAGACAACTCTGTTGTGAAGTTTGTGGATGACACCGCCATCATCGGCCGGATTACAAACAACGATGAGAATTCATATCGGGAGGAAATCAGAATCAGAATCAGAAATACTTCGATCCCCGAGGAGAAACTCTTTAAAATCAACAATCTTGCAGAAAATAACCTATACTGCTCTACGTCAGCAAAACCAAGGAGCTGATTGTTGATTTTAGGAAAAATGAGGCAAAGACACAGCACTTCACCATGTAAAGTAGTTTTTACTTCTATGACTTATTATTTATTCACTGATCTACTATATATAATTTTTTTGAGTGGCATAAAGGGAACTACAAAACAAAATCTCATTATACAACCCTGTGTTGTAAAATGATCAATAAATCTATCTTGTATACTAACAAAATCTTATTGCATATTTTATCTGTTATGTTTGTGGTTTTAGCTTTTGATGCTGGATTTACTCTGCCCCTGTAATCCTGTTTAGTGGAATCAACCGTAGAGTATTTGTAGCGCATTTATTATGATCAGTCAGAGATTTCATTGATGTGTATGGGTGAGCATATGGCCTGTGAACGCCTCCAGGATCCTTCCCCCAGAGCCAGTGTGTTATTCCAGTAGTCCAGGCCAATAATTGATCCAGGCCCAGCAGCATCGTGCTACTGGCAGGTAGCCACAGTGGGTCTGACTGACCTTTGGCCCCAGGTCACTGCTTCTGGTCTTACTCGACTGGCTTTAAAAAGAGATGAAAACTATCAATCACTCGCTGGATGGATGCACATCAGAGGCGATGCATAAATCAATATGCAGGAGAGGCTGTCTTTTTCTTTTCAAATAATAAATCATGCAGCTGTATTTTTCTGGTGTTTCTGGATTCTGTGCAGTCCAGCTGTTGCGTCAGAGATGCCAGGCCGGGTCAGTGAGGTGAGTGTGGTCGGACAACCTTATCATAAACAGTTGTGGTCTACAACTCTGTCATCTAGTCTGTGATCTAAGAGAAGGGTGCTAGGGAACACTTTTATGGGAGTTTAAGGAGAATTAAGAGATGTCAAGCCTCCGTATCTTTTTTATCTGTAGTCTACAAGCTTGTAATCAATCTAAACATGAAGTGTTACATAGAAAATAATAAAATGTTGCACAAACAGGCCTCTGAATTAGATTTGAATTAGATGACTCATATGTGATTAGGGTCTCACCTGAGTGTTTCAGATTTTTTTTAGCGATTTATGTATTTTACGTTTTACATTTGTATTTTACTCCTTTGCAGCTGTTTGTTGCAGATAAGTGTAATTATATCAATGACTCACAGCTAATGCCTTTTTGTTTGGAGGGACGGGTGGGGTGGAGCTGCCTGTGAGTAATAGAAGATTAGATTCTGGATAATCCAAGACAGAACGTGCAAGAAGGTCAGATTACTTGACGAGGTGATTCTGATTCTCAACACCTTTCAGACAGACTCAATCACTGTTGAGAATTTGTTGAACATTTTAGCCCACATTTACTATGTAACTAGTACATATGTACTCACCCAGAATTCGTCCCCCTAATAAAACACCAATGAGCTTGACAAATAGTCTTAACTCAAGGTTCCCATACTAACTTTTTCCAGAGCTTTCAATCACATCTCATAATTGAGTAGCTTACATTTTTTTTGTCAAACTAATGTTTCCAAGGTCAAGAATGAACCTTCATGCTCAACCAGTCAGTATCTTGTCATTTGTCCAACTTGTCAGTGAACTCCTGCTGTGCAGCTCAGATGTTTATGACTCCAGGAGTTTTTTCTCTGCTGTAGGACACTGATTCACCAACTCACTCACATACCACCCCGGTTGAGTTCCTGCACTGTGAGGCAGAATTGTTTAACTTCAGTATGAGGGACGACAGCATGGCACCGCTTCATAAACCACAGCTTCTCTTTGATGTGTTATTTTTTATGGGAGAGGAAAGCCTCATGGGTTGGGCCTTTCTCCTCCTTCACCACCACCACCACCACCTCCTCCTCCTCCTTTAACCCAGCTGGCATCTGAATTTCAGCATACGTTGACCAAAGGTTGGGTGAGCTCATCAAGAAGGAACGACACTGACGCGTGCAAAGTGAGTATGACAACGTGACTGTACCTGCAAATCATTTACCAAGCGAGCGGAGGGTCATTTGAAAGAGAGCAAAACCAAAGGGCAGCGCTATTCACCGAGCTGCACGTGACTCCCGCTCTGCATGGGAAACATGGAGCTTGCTAACATGTAATTAGTTGTTACTATTTTCACTCTGCATCGCCCTGAAGCAGCACAGGGCTGTTGGTTGTACACCCAGTGCCAGGAAAGTTTGAGGCTGTCAGTATGGCTTTTGAGTCTCTTCAACTTCAGCTATTAACTTTCTGTATTGGTCTGAGGAGAGACAGAGGGGGCTGTCCTGACCAGAGGACCCCTCCCTGAAATGAATGAATGATCCTTCTCACTGTGGGGAAACTTAAAAACAGCTATCCCGAATGAAAAATAAGTTCAGTCAAGAGGCTTTTTTTAAGGATACTGGCAATATCCTCAAAAAGGAAGACATTGTACAGAAGCAAAGAAAAGTCATGCTGTATTCCCAAAACAGATGTCGTTTTCATTTTAAAGGGAAAAAGTAGACAGAGAGAGCTGAAATTCTACATTTTAGGAAGACTTTGGCCAGCTATTGTGGAAAACAGGACTGTCCTCCTGAGGGACCTCTCAGTGACTTTGACATTAAAGCTCATTTTCCTCTTCCCTAAATCCTGCTGCACCGGACATCATTCAAACTGCAAGCTAATGCAAACTCCTGGCATCGCTTCAAAGCAGAGCTGGTGTCTGCCTCACTTCCTCTGCCCCCTTTCCTCTGCTCCTTCGCTCCTCTCCATCTCGAGTAGCGTTGGAGCAAAGACTACAAAAAAAAAGGCAGGACAGAAACTGCTTTCACCTCTAACCTATATCACTAGTGAGTAGGTGAGGAAATGGAAATAAAACAAATTGGCTACTGTGGATTGTCCAGAATAGAAGCAGTGCCTCTTTTTGGACTGGGGTACACTCATGGCTTGCTCTAATAAAAGTTTTTCACTTTTAATAATCACTAAAACAGCACAAACTGTGCACATCTGACAGGAAAGCTGAGCGGATTATTAAGGTGGACTGTGAAGCTAATAAACAAAACCCTATACATGCAACTAGTTTTGGATATGAATGAGTGGAGAAGCCAGGACAGGAAGCAAGCAACCACTTGGATACTCTGCATCACTGAGCTGAATGTGAATGCTGAGATATAGCCTTTCAGTATCATTAAGTATTAATATTGATAATATATTTCATCAATAATTCAATGGTGTTTTAAGTCCATGCTCATGTCTGAAATTCATTCAGTACTTTAATGGTCAGTACTGTAGCTAATTCAGGAAATCAGTATAAAGCTTCTTCAGTCCAAATATATTAAACACAACCAGTTATACTGATGAAGTAAATGTTTTAGTTGGTAAACTAATCAGTAAAAATGGCATACATGGCTGTTCTATTCGATTGCTGTTAATAGTTACTTGCTGCTGCCAGTGTTGGTGTTCTCTCCATATTAAAGGTCTAAGTAACTACATTTTGGGTCTAATTATGCTTGGTTGTATTCAGATCAGGTTTGACTCTTCAAGTCCCTTTTGGATTTGAAAATGAATTTATTTACGTTATTTATGTCTTTGCCTGTGCTGCTCTTATTTTAACCACTTTCTAAAATCTGACCCCGAACATGGAAGTGCAATACTAAATCAGCGGAGTACCCCTTAAATACACACATTTCTGAAGCAAGGAGTTATGAAGAACCAGTGAAACCTGTCAGATGGGTATAAAATTACTGTCACGTATTGTTTTTACGTTCACAAAGTGTCAACACACCATGTGCCGTGGTATATGGGACATTATGTATGTCAGTATGACGAAACATAAAAAAGAAAGTTGTAATAACGTTGTAAAAGTAATTTTTTAACTGTACCAGAGCTAACAATTACAAGTATGTTCTTGTACACCATAAAGTCTAGCCAGGAGTGTAGGATCAATTGTTTCACCTTTTCAAGTGCTCATTTCAAGATTTAAGTCACTTTAAAAGCATCATCTAGGTGGAGGGATACAGGAGCTAAACTGTAAAAATGGCTCTACGAGAGATAACATTTGTCTTTTGTATGATTTGTACCTATTTTATTGATCTTTGGATATTGAATGTTTTTTACTGGAGAACATTCATTAGTATGGACCCCTGTTTAACCCCTGCTGTTGATGAGTGGTTTTTTATATTATTTATTTTTATTGTATGTATGTATGTATGTATGTATGTATCTTTGTAACTGATGTGCACTTGACGTGTAACTTTGCCTTCTTGGCCAGGTCACCATTGAAAAAGAGATTTTATCTCAACAGTTTTTTTACCTGGTTAAAAAATGGTTAAATAAAAATAAAAATAAAATGGACCCTGGCAAGTGCTTCTGGCAACCTGTGATTGATGTTTTCTTCCCAGGTCAGATTTACAAATATGGTGCAGGAGGTGTCTGACAATATGAAAAGTGAATATGAGTGATCAACAGTGTGCTGAGTTTTTGGTTTCTTCAGAGTCTGCCCTTTAAAACAACTATAATATATGGTATTTTATTTCAATTAAGAAATTGACAAGCACTCATCAATCGACATATTGATTGGCTCCTTAAAATAAATACTTTTAAGAGGAAATAATACAGACAGAATATGTGAGGCTCAAACCACAAGTACAAACAAATTATTCAAATGTCCAAGAGACAAAAGGGTCTGAAAATTCCCAAAGTCAACCCCGACTCTCCAACGAAAAGTGTTTGTATAAAACAGCTAAGTATTTTTAAAAATACAGAATCTTACAAAAAAGTTTCATCTTCTCACTTCTTCAAATCACTGTAAAATATCAGCTGGTATTATGACAAGAAATCATGATTTTTTCCATGTATAATAATAAAAAGACAGAATGTGCTTCTGCATTTTTACATTAGTATTCACATACATCATGAGTGTACTGTATCATTAAAGTCCGCCACCCCTCTGACAGTGCTGTGATGGAGACAGGTGTATCGCACATGGCTGGGTCCCTCCAAACAGTCCTCGTCGCCACATTGTGTGCCGAGCTGAAGACAGACACCGGTGATCATGGTAACAACAAAAGGTGTAGTCAGTCCCGACACACCCACATATTTGCAGAGACCAAGTCAATAACCATCTTTTCAGACGGCACACCGTCCATGCCCAGGCTATGTAAAACAATACACTTCACAGCCAAGTGTTCATTGTCCTTATAGGTTATATGACCAACAGTGTTCACATTTTCTGTATATAAAACAAAACAAAAAAAACCAAAAACGATTATTTTGACAATGTGTCAATTTCAAACAGTCCAAAAAAAGAGACAAAATAGCCATCAACGGGAGAGGATTTCAAGAATACAGGCTACAGTACAAAAACGTGGTCCAGGTGGTAGCACATGAAGCATGCATGTGTTTATGTTGCCCTGCTCACCCCTAAAACCCTCATGCGAAGACATACTGTATAAAAAGGCCACATGGCTTTTCCTTCACTATTAAATGCGCATGTACTCCGACAACTGGCCTCTTTGTCTGCTCTGCTCATCCGAAGACCGACGAAAGGTGCTTTTTTTCTCCCCCTATTGGTGGACTCCACAATAGACACAAAGCCTCATAGGGTCACTATGAAGTGTGTGTGTTTGGTTCATCTGCACGCTCCTGAAGCTATTTACGACTGGGTTGAACTACTGACAAACACAAGTCACAGACAGATTTGTAACTTCAATGTTGTCGGGTAAAAAAAACTTGCCAACTTTTAAAGTTACGCTTATTTGCTTTTTTTTGCTGAGAAGACTGATATCACTCATTCAATATAAGACTACAACCAGTAGCCAGTTAGCTTAGCTTAGCAAAAAGGGGGAGACAGCTAGCCTGGCTCTGTCCGAAGATTTTTGTATGGATTAAACAACTAGCCAGCTAGGCTAGCTTTGTCCAAAGGTAACAAAATGATCTACCAGCACCTCTAAAGCTCCCTAATTAACACGTTATATCATGTTTATTTAATCCGTACAAAAAAACAAGGGTTAAAAATTACAATTTACCATTTTATGGAGGGCTATTTCTCGGGTGCAGTTGCCAGGCAACCAGTGAGACTCCAGGAAGTCACTGCTCTCAGCCAAGAAATAGTTAGGCATAAAACCTGCCATAAAACAGCAAATTTTCATTTTTACTCCACAGGTTTTATATGGGTTAAACAAATGAGATATAACATTTTAATTAATGAGTGTCTGAGGTGGTGATATTGTTACCTTTGGACAGAACCAGGCTAGCTTTTTCCCCTTTTTCTAGCCTTTGTGCTAAGCTAAGTTAACCAGCTGCTGGCTGTAGCCTTATATTGAACGGACAGATATGAGAGTGGCGTTTATCTTCTCATTCAACTCAACCAAAATGTCAATCTATTCCCTTAAAACATGAAAATCGCCAAAATTGAAGCTGCAAGTTCCTTACTTGAAAACATCGACTTGATGTTTATGTGTACACAAATCTCACGAGTAGTCTCTTACCAAGGGCTCTGTGTTTGTTCAGGGATCAGTGGGAGTATACTGTATGAGCGTGTAAACAAAAGGCAGTTGGGCTTGAGCTTGAGTCTGCTGAGCTTCCTTTTCTTTAGATCACCCCAACGGGACGTCTCTAACCAGCTTCTAACTTTCTCTCTACTCTAAGAGAAGAGGCTTAGTGAAGCCCTTCAGCCCTATTTTTATAACTTTTCCATAATCTTTAACATCTGTACTGCAGTAATAACAACAAAAATATAACTTAAGATAAACTCTCTAGGCACTGTTTGATTTCCAAGGCTTTTTGTTGTAGACTGTGATAAAAGATCAGCAAACAGATAAAAAAAAATAATAAAAAGAAACACCAGAGAGTGATGGTTCTGCAGACCAAACACTTTCTCCTCTGTGATATATCAAGGTCCTCCGAGTCAGCTCACACAGCCAAACAGACTCGCTTCAAGCTCTGTGGTGGAGAGGCCGTAAGGGCAGAAAGTATCTAAAGGGTAAGTGTGTAGAAGTTTTCAAGGTTAAGTGTCAGTTCCAGTCTTTAACCCATCTTCCTCCTTCATAAAAAGAAAACAAAGGTCAGATCTTAAGCCATTATCTTCTGGGGAATCTCTATAGAAGCCTTGATGAAGATGCAGTTGTCTCGGATGTAGTTCCTCTTCTTAATCTCTTCGTGAGAGATGAACTTGGGGTAGCCGAAGCCCAGGGTGCTCTCGTCCAGCGAGTTGCGGCTGCTGCTGGGCTTCTGGAAGTTCTTCCAGTTGGGGTCGGGGTTGAAGGTCTCGGTGATGTGCTGGGGTTTGGAAAGCGACGGGTCGCTCTGGTCCATAATGGAGAAAGTCACCTTGTAGGAGAAGGGCCACTCCAGCAGGCTGTCATACTCTCCGGGCAACACGCGGATGTAGACGGAGAGGTGGGAGCCCTCGCCGCTGCCATTACCATTCAGGAAGGCCGACACCTGCAGCTTGTAGCCGTAGCGGTGAGTGTAGAAGGGTGGGCTGAAGAACTCGTGGTTGCTTCGGAGTTTGGCCTCCTGGAGTTTGCGGGTGTAGTCGTTGAGCTTCCAGATGAGAACGCCGTCATGACTGACGGACAGCTCCTCCATCTCCCTCCGCAGCTCCAGGATCTCCTGCCGCTGACGCCCCACCAGGTTACACATCATAGTCAGGTGAGACTTAGTGGTGTCTTCCAGGTGACGACCGATAGCCAGTTTGGGGCACTGCCAAAGAGACAACAAAGATATTAATTATGTAGAAGCTGCTGCACAGTGAGTAAGTAAGGAGATTCGTAATACAAACAGATTCTATGCATAGACAGCTATATAATAATATACACTTCCATATTTGGAGCATCTAGATTGCTTGATTTCTTTCGTTAAATTGTTTTCTACAACCATGTATACTTCTCATATGTATGTATAAGTTTAGCTTCCCACAAAATGTACAAAATAACACAATATTTTAACCATTTACCTAAATTAATTAAACAATAAAGCATAATTTGAATTTGTACCTCACCTTCAAAGAAAGAAGTTTTTTTGTCTAAACTGGGTTTAAAAAACTATGTAACAGTTAATGGTCCAGTTGGAAATGAATAGTGGGAAAGAGAACGGGAGGTTTTAATAATGGGAAAATACAATTAAGAATTGCCTTTGGCCATATTGCATGATTTGTCTTTAAAAAAAAAATGGAGGTTTGTATATAATGGGACGAGGTCCAGATGATTGTGAAGTTGTTAAAGATGTGAAAAATATTGACAAAATCCTGAAAATCTCTCTTGGCCATTTTCATGCACTTTTGAGACAGTCCCTAACTTCGGCTCCTCAACTACTAATAAGTCAGTGCCAGGCTTCAATATCGGATCATGAGATAAAAATAACACCTGTGCCACATCAGCTTCAGTTATTAAGGATGAACCTCGCCAAATGTCTGAATATCAAACAGCATACTGCATCCATATATCAACTTCTATTTATGAGTCACACACAGAACATGATAAAGATGTGGACACTTGGATTATTATATTTAATGATCACTTTGCTGTTGTGGAGACATGTTTTTGCTTTCCACAAGGCCATCTGTAAATGTTATACATCAATATTCCAGATGCTTTGTAATTCTTAACAGAGCGAGGAGCCGACAACACACAGAGTACGATGCTCATCTGCCGCTCTTCCTCGAGCGTGTCCACATTTTCTCAAATTGACGTCAGTTTCAAAAATAGACAGAAATGCGCCGTCAGAATATAGAAGCGTTGCTCTCATTAAAATAGACCCTAAAGGCACCGTACAGTATGTTCGAAAGGAGAAAAAGCATAACTTTGGACACAGTGAGCAAGGATATGAAGGAAATATAATGAAAACAAGCATGTAAACAAACAAGCTTGGCAGTTGATAATCATATATCCACAGTAGTGTTAACAGAAAGGTTCCTCCAGAGGCAGGAATAATATTTTTATAAGGTTAAATAATGCAGGTCAGTCTTACCCGGTGTTTGCAGCCGGCATCTTTGAAGGGGCAGAGAACGAGTGCGCTGCCGCAGTTGTCCTTCACATGGTTAGCCAGATCCTCTCGGGCGATGTTAGGTGTGCCACATTGGTTAGGGCACTGGACAGGAAACCGAGGGCAGTGGTACTGGTGGTTCTGTAAAGGAGTCAGGGACAGTGTTTAATATGTGCACTGCTTACCGACAGCATGAGTGATAAGAACACACACTGCACAGTGGGGTCGCAAATTAATGGTTGCATAGTGAAAAATGCCCTTGAAAGTTAACAAAAACACATGTGGTATAAAAAATGATGCTGCAAAAATAGATCAGAAAAAAATAGAAAACAACTCATCATTCAGCCTGAAGCCACAGAAAATATTGGGACCATGCTGCCAATGACACACACAAAGCCCAGCAAATCATTGTGTCAACACAAACCTTGCAAAGAATGTAATAAAACACCCAATAACTGACTGGTAGAAAACAGACTAGAGCTGAAACAATTAATTGATGGAAAGATAATTCATTGTCAAGTAATTTGATAACTGATTAGTTTTTTTAAGTCATTTTTTATGGTTGTTGCTTTACCTTTTCTTAAATTAAAGTAAACTGAAGATCTTCGGGTTTTAGAGTGTTGGTCGGACAAAAGAGGCAATTTGAAGAGTCAATCAATTAAATAATTTATTCTGTCAAAAAACAGTGAAAAATATCCAAGGTCTGAGTCCAAGGTAACGTCTTCAAATGTCTTGTTTTGTTCGACCAACAGCCCAAAACCCAAAGTTATTCAGTTTCCAATAATATAAAACAGAGAAAAGCAGAATGTCTTCATATTTGAGGAGCTGAAAAAAAGCTAAATTTTGGCATTTTTGCTTGAAAAATAAACAATTATTTGATTATCAAAACAGTTGCAGATTATTTTTCTGAAGATTGACTAATCGATTGTCATTCGGACTAGATGGTAACAAAAGTGACAAGATGGGAACGTGCTTAAATAAAACTGAAATTTTATGTATTGAGTGTTTATTTGCAATCATGCAATGCAAATGTATTATCTCATACCACTATAAAGTAAAATAAAATACCTACACATCATATCAGGAGGCAAAAAGTAAAAAGTTACTCTTCAACTGTTGTGTGTGAAGATAAAATGACGTTGAAATTAAATGAGTGGGGTAAAAACACACACATCATAAATGCATTATAAAACATGTGTGTCCAAGATTGGGTTATAACATCTTGGTGGGGGAGAGTGACACTGACTGCTCAGCCTCTGGCCAGATGTGTACAGAGGCACGTACTTCCACATAAAAGCCCAGACAGCAAAACAGCAGATCACGCTAACATCCAGCTGTCACAGAGACACCATGAAAGGCAGCATCCTACAGCTGCAGCTGCTCTACTGAGGCTGGAAACCGTCTATGAGCCACATGCAGGACAGAAGACAGGCAAAATGATACTGGCAGGAGTCAATCATGCCAAATAAAGGCTAAGTTTTTTCACTAATAAGAAAGAATCTAAGCAGTCATTTGGGGAAAAATAAGCGATTCAAAACTTTGTGTGAAACAGACCTGGATTGTGTCGAAGACAAACTCCTTGCCGCAGTATTTGCAGGGCTGTGTGCGTTTGGGACACTCAGCCATGCCGTGTTGGGACAGCAGACGACGCATCATCCTCGCCCCACACTTGTTCTCACAGTAAACGCTCTCCTGAGGACACACACCCTGGTGGTTCTGGGATAAAAAGGAAACACATGATTACAATTTAGAGCAGGTAGATACAGTAGGTGTTACTGTATATTCAAATGCAGTTTATATACTGCAGTTTTCATAGGTCAAAACTGCCTTTTAATGAACAACATATACACATTTTTTCTGACAGCAATGAGACTGCAGGTCAAGTTTATGATGAATATGATTACATACAGTAAGAAAATGCAAATATAAAAGTAACCTGCAAAATAATGTATCTCATGATGAGATGTCCCAAGTGCTGGATATTGGACACCAATACTTTCTGACTACCAACCAGAATATGTCAGTAAAACCTGAGCGTTGTAGTACAGACTATCAAAAGTTAACAGTTAGCTGGTAAAGTAGGGAAGTCAGCCCAACACGATGTTTCCAAACAAAGGGCCCGACACTGCATCTGTATTCTATTTTCTACACAAAGTATTGAAAAACTACTGAACTTTGGCACTGAATGTTTGGACAGATTTATAATCTTGTTTTCTTATTGTTTAATCAAATATTGCCTGTTTTGAATACAATTTTACTTTAGGCTATGTTGTGGGGTTAGCCGATAAAATAACAAATTTATCAAATTTATGAAACTTTTACTAACCTAAATTTACTCTGATGGCCTTTATTAACTTTATTAATGCCACAGCATCTCAATAGGATTCAGGTCAGGACTTTGACTAGGCCACTCCAAAGTCTTCATTTTGTCCTTCTTCAGCCATTCAGAGTTGGACTTGCTGGTGTGTTTTGGATCATTGTTCTGCTGCAGGTTTAGGGGGCAATCACTTTTTCACACTGGGCCATGTAGGTTTGGTTTCCCTTAATAATAACAACCTTCATTTAAAAATTGCATTTTGTGTTTACTTGTGTTATCTTTGACTAATATTTAAATTTGTTTGATGATCTAAAACATTTAAGTGTGACACACATGCAAAAAAATAAGAAATCAGGAAGGGGGCAAACACTTTTTCACACCACTGTGTATTATATCACTGGATTATAATTATTGATGCATTAATGTGCGAGCATCACATATTAATGCATTAATAATAATGTCATGGTGGGGCTAATATTACTTTATATTTATATTATCAAGTATCATATGTCAAATGGTTTTGAATGATATATGGTTGTAAACATGACGGTGTAATTCCAACGTCAGAGCCAAAAGGTGGATGAATTCCCCTGTAACTGTGTGCAGGGAACCATGAGGGCCAGACTAAACAGAGGGGGTGGGGGCAGTGTGGTAGAAATGACAGAGGTGTTAGTGAGGAGACTCTGAGGTACTTCAGCCCGCTCACTGAGGAAAACGCATTCAGTATGAAAGAGCCAGTCAAAGCTTATTTCCTTCTGCCAACACACGTGTTATTTCAAAATAGACCAACACTCTGAAGGCAGTGACACACGTGCTTGAGTCTTTCCCGCTGCTTTTCACAAAGACGTCTTTCATGTAGGAATGGAAATTATGTGGCGTCACTCGGGGGTTGTTTACATCAAGCTCCTGCTGCAACAGAGAAAAAAAGACAGGTGCGGAGTTGGTGTTTACCTCATAGGCTTCACCGGTGAACTCGCTGCCGCAGAACTCGCACTTGACCTTGCGCTTGGGGCAGTCATGCTGCAGGTGGTCGGGCAAGTCGCGGCGCGTCAGCTTGACAGAGCAGCGATTGGGGCAGGGTATCACATTGAAGGCGCAGGTGGAGAAGTGGCCCTGAGGAAGACACAACGACAGAGAGGAAATGTGTCATCAAACTCTCACACACACACACACACACACACACACACACACACATGTTGGGTGTTCAGCCAGGCCGCTGCCAGAAAACAACAAGAGGTGAGGGGAGGGAGGGCGGCAACAGGTATCAGGGGGAGATACACAAGGCAGAGTGTTTGATAAGATAAAAAAAAAGATGAAGGGAAAGTGAGAGAGGATATCGAAGCTTCTCACCTGCAGCTGCTTCATCTGGCCGGTCCAGCGGCAGCCCTCCTCACTGTGGATGCAGCGGATGGGCAGCGCCAGGATCTGCTGCTCCAGCTCCGGGTCCGGGTAGATCTGAAAAAGAAAAGCAGGACGAGGTGTTAGAACTGGAGCTGACCAGGTCATGCTGGAAGACTGTAATAAACCACTTTCATACAGCAAAAGTGTGTATAACATGGGTCTGAATGTGCATTTCCCCAGTCGTTGCTGTCCAATGAAAACCACGTGTCTCCATTTTCCTTTATGGGTTAGGGGAAATTCTCCTACTCCCTAAACTAAATAAACCATGTAAAAACACATTGGATTACCTGAAAAAAGCAAAGTTATGAAGTGGAAAACTTTTTTTCTTTGCGCATAAAAAGTTGACATTTTGGAAATACATGGTTTTCACAGGACAGTGAAGCAGGATTTGACCCATCCATGAGATTGGAAAACAGGGTAATTTGTGGTTGTCAGCATTCACAGACTAATTTTATACATCTGTAGTTTCATATACTTGACTGCTAAACAACAAAACAACGCTCTGCTGAAATGCAACCTCTGACTCAGGGGTGAGGATTACTGCTTATCTGTTATCAAGAGATTCACTAGTACAAATGTTCAGTTTTTTATTTTAACATTTTAAAGTCACCATCCTGAAATAGTTTACCTCTTAAAGTCTGGCAATGCATCTCATGTCACAACTAGATCTAATCCAGCAGGATTATATTTAGTCACTATCTGAGCTGCTTGTCTCCTCTCTGATTTGCATTTGTTCCTGGTTGGACCGGTGCACACAAGTTGATTTGCATTTTTGTAGCACCTGTATGTCAACTATTTTTTCTGCCAAATCTGTAACATCTTTTAAAATCACTTTAATCAGAAAGCCTTTTCTTAAATTTTCACAATGTTATTAACCTGTTTTGGTTTTATTTCTTGATAGTTTCTCAATGTTTTACTGTTTTATTATGTGTTCTACTTTTAAATTGCGTTGGTATTCTAATTATTTTATCATTTTTAGCCATGCTAGCAGCATGGTGTCAGTCTGTCGCTCAGTCCATCACGTTGGTTCAGACTGAATATCTCTACAACTACTGGATGGATTGCCATGAATGTTTTTGAAGACATTCATGGTCCCCAGAGGATGAATCCTACCGACTTTGGTGATCTCCTGACTTTCCCTTTAACGCCCCCCTGAGGTTAACAACTATTGCATGAATTGCCATGAAATTTGACAAGACAAGAATGTTGAGCTACAGGAAGAATCCTTCATCCAGACATACACATACACTGGAAAGTCAAATTGTTTGTAGATTGTGTTATAAAACTGCAGCAGTGAGTTGAGCCAGCTACTGCAGTGATAATGAGTTAGTTTATGGGTTTATGGGACCTTTGAGAGAGACAGAGAGCAGAGGAAAAGATTTATTTTTCCTCGGTCACTGAGCAATGGGGATGAGTCAGTTTTCTGCCCAAACACCCCAAATCCTCCCCTACAGTTCGCTGTCCTGAGGATTTACAGCTCTGCGCTGCATCCCCATCCCCCCATGCTGTCACACGAGCAGAGCACTGGTCAAACAAGAAAAGCCACTTCCTCAAAATGTCACAACAGCCCTCTAAACAAATAACAGCTCAGTAACAGTCGGACTGCGCTCATGTGCCTCTGCACCGAAAACATGGGAGCCAATCGCCTTCAAATTAAAAGTTGATTTGGAAAATAATCTACAATAAAACACTTCCACTTATCTCACTCATTGTTTCTAGCTGCTGTGTTTGGAGATGCTGCTGCCAGACCAAATAAGAGTATTAAAGTATAATCTGAAACTGTTAAATATGCTCTACAGAAACACAGATACATCTAACATTAAAACACATGCTTGACTTGCTGCACTCCACTTAAACAGTAGAAACACATTTTTTGCTGCCATAATCACATTCTTTCAGGAGAGGCAAAGAGGGAAAAATCCTCTAAAGCATACTGAAACACTCTCTCATTGTTCAAGTCTTGGAATCTGTGGGGAGACGGCAATAATGACCTTTTAATAACTTAGTCCCAGTCAGATCGGGGGGGTTAAGCTCTTTGGAGCTCCAACTTGGGGGTTTATTCTGTCTGCTTCAGCCATTGTTAGTCCCACACTACTACTACTACTACTACAGCAGCACAATCCTTTAATGACTGCAACACTCTTGTTCTGTTGGAGCGAGGCTGTGTTTGTGCACGTTTTCGAAGGACAGTGTGCAGCGAGCAGTACAATAACCCTGACAGTAGACCACCAGGACGGGGTAATTTGCAGGCGACTGGGAGCCTGTGAGGGTAAATAACAACGTCTGACAGGTGTGCCATGAGCACATCTATCCCGTGGGGAGTCCCTGCTATTACAGGCGCCTGCATTGCTTTCAGCACAGCATGCAGACCTGCACTGCTGCCCCGCTGATCCCGCTGCAACTCCGGGTTAATGGCTCAATGGCTAATTCAGGCTAATGCTAACTAACTGCATGGCAGAATTCCATACAGCGGTCTACTTTCAATCAATGCCAAAAGCTTCTCAGAAACAAACATTTGCTGTTCGTTAGTCTCATGCATAGAAGACAATTAAGCCTTATCCTTGTGGTGCACTCTCTCACTTTACAACAGGGATATCACGTGGGAGAGAGACATCCTCTGACTCTGAATACAGTTAGTCACTATCTGTTTCTCCCCCGGGCACAATCTGATTAACTGCCTTTAAAAAATAAAGAGAAAAAGAGTTCAGTTGAAATTTAGATACAGTTTTCTTTGTCTGGACTGGGAGAGATTTATTTGGGGAAAAACGTAGTTCAACTGAACGCTCTGCTTTCCCACTGTAATGAAATGAAATCCAACTTCTGACTCTGGGTTAAGGATTATTACTTATCTGTTATCAAGAGATTCACTAGTACAAATGTTCAGTTTTTATTGTAATATTTTAAAGTCTGGCAATGCATCTCATCACAACTAGACCTTTTTAGCCATCTAGCAGCATGGTGTCAGTCTATCGGTCAGTCCACCACATTGGTTCAGACAGAATATCTCTACAACTACTGGATGGATTGCTATGAAATGTTTTTGAAGACATTCATGGTCCCCAGAGGATGAATCCTACCGACTTTGGTGATCTCCTGACTTTTCCTCTAGCGCCCCCCTGAGGTTAACAACTATTGCATGAGTTGCCATGAAATTTGGTACACACATACTCGAACGTGTGATGTGTGAAAGTGTTAATCGTACCTTGGCATAGTCCAACGGCAGCTGATCCTCTGGACACTTGAAGACGCCCTCACTGCAACAAAACAGCAGAAAAGCTGTGTTATTTTTATAGTAGATGACTGCAGACAAAAACTGTTTACAAGCATCTCAACAAGGACAATCAGTCATTTTTAAAATCACATTCAGCGTTCAGTGAGATTACTAACTGTGACCCTGAGTGAGAACAACCAGAGCTAAAAGGCACTTCTTTGACAGTCTGTAAGAGCAGCACTGCAGTGCCCTTAGTTTTATTCTCTCTTCAAACACTGTTAATATGACAAGTTCTCTGACTCACACTGTATAACGTACAAACACACTGCACAATAATGTCAGATCTTTGAGACACTGGCTTTAATGACTTTGGCTCTTTTATCTTCTCCCCCTCAGAGGATTTGTCTGCACAGATTTTTATTACAAAAGAGGACAAGTTGGAGCCTGATCGGTTTATTTATAATACATAAAGGGATGATTGATGATCCACTTCCAGCTAATTTTACCGTTTCTCTCACAGCTTAGAGTGAGTGTTTAATTTTTGCCCTTGTTTCTAGATAAGGTGCTAGTTTCAACAGGCTTCTGTTTTCCTGAGAATAAAGCCATTTAAAACTCTCCTTCCTGCTCGATGTTCTTCCTCAGGAAAATACGACGATTTGCTGGTTTGCTTGTGCGAGAGTGAGAAGAGTTTTTGTTCTTTTCCTTCTCCAGCAGTTTAACCCAAAATAAGACTTGAACTCTCGTTTTACTACAGGCCCCGCGCAGCTTTTGTGGCGCCACAGAGGAGCCCTCACTGGCCTGTTTTAGGGCCAGATGAGTGAGTGCCTTAAGGCATCCCTACCCTGATGTCATCATGAAATATTCACACTTAGCCACTATGGGTGAGCTGCTGCACAGAATCTAAGCATGCGGCTGCACAGCAAACACATCCAGACACACAAAGGTTGCTATAAAAAAACAGCAAAGGCCATCGGTGGCCGATCTATTTGAGATGTCAGCGGTGTCACAACTGTCTCGAGCCCCCCTGCTGTTTCTGGATCAGAGATGCTCTCATAGACTGTCTTCATTACTAGGTCTTTTATTTTGTTAATCGTCATTTTTTTAGCAATAAACGGCAAACATTAAGTGGTTCCAGCTTCTCCGATGTGTGGATTTGCTGCTTTTCTCTGTGTTATGTGATGATAAACTAATAGCTTTGGGTTTTAGACTGTTAGTCGGACAAAACAAGACATCTAAAAGATGTCAGTTTGGGATTATGGGAACCTGTGACCAAACGATTTATTGCTTAAATCGAGCAATTATTCTGCAGTTTAATTGACAATGAAAATAATCTTTAGCTGCAGCTGACTTCTTACATTATTTGTTTGTTTTTCACATGAAATCTACTGGACACTACAGACAACAGAGATGCACAGAAATTATTTTTTGTTCAAAAGTCACATGCCTTGAAGCTTGATCTGACCTCCTGTGCAAAGAGGCCTCTCATAACCCTGACCATGCCTAAATTATGTTTAAACTAATTAAGAGACAACAGTGGGTAAGTATTTGCCCCTTGGTGCTGTAATCTGGTTGGCTGCAGTGTCACCTGACTGTGGCTGGCTCCCAGAGGCACAGGGACATGTGACAGGACGGGAGTGCATGTGCACTTCGCCCCGTCTACCCAGCTGCTATGAAACCAGGGAGTGTGCTGCAGGGGGGGGATGGGAGCAGAGGTTAGGCCTGAGAGGGTAGGAGGGTTGATGAAAGGGGGGTGGAGGAGGGAGGTTAATGCATGACGAGACAGCAGTAATTCTCCTCCATTAGGGTCACTGTGTCAGCAGGGAGCTGGAGACCAATTAACAAGCCCCAACGGGCTGCACAAGAGGGTCAATCGATTAGAGGCTAAGAGAGCCTAGTCAGCATCTCATGTGTAGTGTGAAGTCATTTAGAGTACTCATTGCCATCACCAAGGAATCATCTCACACTGTGGATGGAGAAGTATAGAGAACGCTGCCTGTCCCACAACCACACAGCGAGAGGAGATGGGAAGCGACAGGCTCTCAGCTCCGGACAGGGGACAGCCAGAGGCCCCGTCCAGCTCAAGCCCCGTATCTGACGCACACAGAGGCAGACAGGCGAAAAGAGCCTAGTCACAGACTGTCAGGATAATTCCTCCCATGGTCGCAGAGAAGCTCCCGCAGCCACACATTCGTGTTCGGCCCCACTGCTGATAACACCGCTCGACTCTCTTGGTCGCTCGTGACTCGAAGTCGCTGCCGCTTTGTGACAGCACATTAGCAGTGAAAGGTGGGGCCGATGTGTAACACAGCTCCGGTTCATTTCCATCCAGCTTCTCTGACTTACAATTTATCTGACTTAAGAGCAGCACGACAAAAAAAACCCTGAATATCACAAATAGGGCTGTTGATTCATCTATTGCTTTGTTTTTCAAATAAATCGGTTGATTATTTTGTCCACAAAATGTCAGAAAATAGCAAAAAATGCTATTACAGATTCCCAGACCCCAAGGATTCAAATGTCTTGCTTTGTCTGACCAATTGTCTAAAACCCAAAGATACTCAGTTCATAATGATAGCAAATACTGCATGGGTCCATTGAACAAAGCAATCTGAAGATGTCACCTTGGGCCCTAGAATAATTGTAAAAATAATAGAGAGGTTAATCGTTAGTTTCAGCACTCATGCAATCATTAAAGGATAAACATAACTGTTCCCAAAGGGAAAACTCCTTTGCATTCATCCTTGCAAGTGGGAACTTGCACCTCACAAACAGCCAGCCTCTTTTAAAACAAGTTTCACACAAATGTTTGTCTACCACAGATCTCTGACCACAGTTCACGCCCTCGTCAATGAACATGCAGGGCGAGAAGTTGATAAACAAGTGTTTCAGTGTTGCGTTGGGATGTCACAAGGGAACAGCTTAAGACTGGACAGCAGTTTAATACAGTCACCTCATTAAAATTTCATTGTCTCCTTCTGTCCGCTCATACTGTGAGAGCAGTAGAGGCTCTACAGCTGCTCTGCTGTGGAGACGATCATGTTTAAATCACCTCAAATTCACTTTCAGACAGGCGTACACACATTATCACCTTGTGTTAGCTTGTAGAAAACACATTCACCCCTCTGCAGGTAAAATGCACCCACTAGTCAAACCCATCATCGCCTTGGACCCTAAACCCCTCTCCCCTATTATTGCCCCATCTCTTCTCCTCTCCTCAAATCTTCTTTTCAGGCGCAGATTAAACAGCCATCCATTCATGCAGCTGATACCACGAGGACAGCTGTCACAACATGCTTCGTCACTGTGCGCACGGCTCCTGACAGGCAGACGGTGAGAAGTACAAATCCCTCAGGTTTAATCTCACCGGTGCAGAGTGGAGGGGTGTTTTTCAAGCGACAGCGACCAGCCTGCAGGCCACACAGAGAGGGCATGTTAGTGACAGGCCGCCTCCTCCCAAACCAGGACCACAGAGTAACCTTGAAACCTGCTCTATATTAACTAACAGAGAGTCTCCTAAACAAACCTCCCTGTGTTTGCCAATGTAGCGGGCAGGGCTGTCGAGACACACTAAACAAACAAAATCAAAAGCATGAGGCCTTTGGAGAGTACAAGTCTGCAGCACATTAACACTTTAAACAGACCTCTGTCACACGGGGTATTTTCTCAGATAGTATCGGGAGCCTTGACTGAACTTATGAAGCTTATCTCTTGCTGGAGCTCACTGCCAGCTTTCCTGTTCATCCTCATGCGAAACCTTTTTGTCTTTTCAAGTTATAATCAGGATTAAATTTTATATACACAAACAAAACCTTAACTTCCACCAGTGTCTTCCATGCAGGCGTTTGGTCTCCCTGCATGTCTTCTCAGGAAGCTGGGAGAAAACAGGAATTTTGTTTTATCTCAGATAGAGTTCCTATAATCTCCCAAATCCATCTGGTTTTGAGTTTGTGTGTGTAAGACTGTGTGCAGTCATGGCGTCTTTCTTCTGAGCGCCCTATTGTGAACAATAATGACTGCAGACATCATAGTGTGACTGATATCATTCCATGTATCTTCGGTCTGCGATGTCCAACATATTCCAGGAGTTTTCTTGATGTTTCAGAAAGCAGTTTTTTTTTTTTAGCTGAAAAAATCTCATTTGATTAGAGCTGCTAAACTATTACTGTCTTGCATAGCGGAGACAAAGTACTGTAGCTCCACTGCATGAACTAAATGATATTTGATTAAGAAGCAAAGCTGATTAATGGGATCAACCAGAATGCAACGTGTAGTATGGAAACAGATCTTTGAGACCAGTGTAACCAATTTCACATTATACTAATACTATATAAAGTACTGTATAAATAGCACACTTCTAAACAAACTGGCTTTTAGTATAGAAGAAATCAGGGTACTTAGCAGTTTTGGACTGACATTACAATTTTAAAATTATGTGTGACTTTGGACAGCTATTGCACTTTAATTATGAAACTTCACAGAGAGAAAGAGAAAGCAAAATGTTTTTCCAAAAATTTAATAGTTTATTTTTATGTTTTCCCAGCTGTCTCTGGAGCTGTCTCACCACAACCCACAATTTGTTTTAATTTCTTCCCTATGAAAAATGAGGAACTGCCTGTGAGTAGCTCTTTCATTTCTGTTGCTCAAGCAATTTGGAACAGTAGTGTACGTCCACCCCTACAGGCGGTGCTACTTCTCAAACCAACTGATAATCCATCCTTGAAACATCTTGTTCTCACTTCCTGGACGCTGCAGAAGGTGTTTGGCCTGCAGAAGCTCTTCTTCTCATCCTCACAACTAGCTGGATTAACGTCCTAATGTGAGCGGTCGGTGCTGACTCAATTGGCCCCTAAATGAGGTTGAGTGACGGGGGCTGAGGCTGGGTGGGGTTTCCACCCGTGGAACCTGATACACCGTGAGCGCAGAGCTCCCTTCGCCCACGGCTGTTTTGGCTTTGAGTCGAGTGCTCCGCAGCCCTCTCGTTTGTCTGAAAAGGGAGGAGCAGCTCCTACTTTCACAGAGTGTGATGACACACCGCTCACACAGGTGGATCGACTGCGCCTTCACGGGCTTTCTGTGTGGGACATCCACACAGAATGATGCTGTGACAGCTTCTTGTGTGGGATTTAATACCTACAAGATAAGCTGTCTATACCTGTGGTTTGCTAGAGATTATATTGTGCATAAGCCCTCTGACGTTTGTGGTGACGTTCTCTCCTGCCACTTCTAATAGGAAGGCAATGCTAATGTCTATGAACAAGGTGATTTGTTCATAGACATTAACAGACACTAAAGCAACATACTTGATCGGACTACATGAGTTCAGAAGAGTTTGTTTGACACTGAGCTAAGACTGTTGGTCATCTCTTCCAATATCTGACACTAAAACCACCAAAATCTGTCTCCAGTAGGTAACTCATACATGACAGTGTAGTCCCTCATTTGTCCAGGAGTGTTCCATTGTACAATAACTCATACATGCTAATGCTGTAGAATACAGTATGTCATAGACAACTACCATGCAAAGTGTAAAGTGAGGAGCTTCAATGATTAGTCTATTGGTCGATGCAACTATTTTGATAATCGATGAATTGGTTAAACATGCCCTTGTTTAATCTTTTCAAATGTGAAAATGTCTGTTTTTCCTTGTCTTACATTACAGTAAATTGAATATTCTGGGTTTTGGACTCTTGGTCAGACAAAACAAGACATCTAAAGACGTCACCTTGTGCTTGAGATGGGCATTTTTAACTGTTTTCTGATGTTATGCAGGCCAAACAATTAATCAATAAAAGATAGTCAGCAGATTAATCGTTTACTTAAATAATTGTTAAATGCAGCCCTAAATTGAATATCTTTCAGTTTCTGAATGTTAGTTGGACAAAACAAGCAATTTGAAAACATCGCCTTGGGAAATCATAATGGGCATATTTCACAAAAAACATCTATCAATCAAGAAAACAATTGGCAGATTGATCGATAATGAAAATAATCATTAGTTGCAGACTTGGTGAAGAGTTCGAAACCTTTTATCAAATTCAAAGTTGGAATTGGTTGCTATTGCTATCATCTGTTGATTCACACTAACTTGAGCAACTTTCCCTGTAAACAAAGCAAGTTAGGTACGAAGTCTTGCAGGAGCAGACTTCTTTTTGTATAGCTTATTACTGTCCTTCCAGCACCTTGCAAAGCCTTTCAGCCAGTTAAGCAATGGATATTTTAATCCTTAGGAAGAGAGACTGATAAGAGCATCCTCTTTTCTGTTTTATGGGACTAGTACAACCTGCCGTTCTCCTGTAATTTTATAGAATTTATTAAAGGTCATCTGTGTGCTTAATCTTTTTCCAATCTGCTCTGTCCATACTTTGTAAAGAACAAATTCTGTCATTAATTACCAACCATATTTCAGCAAACACAGGGTCATCTGATGAATAATAGTCCAGCGTGATTTAGTATTTCAGTAATTTGGGGACTTTTTTATGTAAGTGGCTAATAGAGCTATCTTTTTGGCAATGGAGCCATTAGGAAGTGAACACAGACTATATTTATCATATGAATTCTCCAAAAAGCCTAGAGATAAATTCTTAAACAACCTGTTAATTCTAGTCTGGTGCTAACAGGACATTACTCCCTTAAAAAAATGTCCAGTAAGGTTTCTGAAGGATTTCAGGAACCTGTTTGTTGAGTTAAGCAGAAGTAACAATATGACACCTGTAAAATCCCATCTGACTTCCTCTGATCACCACTAACCGCCACTGGCAGCTGTTTCATATGAAGTAACAATGGCTGACAGTCTGCAGGTCACGGTCATCAACAAGACAGAAATAAATTACATCTGACTCAGTGTCAGACAACCCTAAAAAGACAGGCGGAAAATTAAACCACTTCCAATGATGACATGTATTCATATAAATCAAGCAGAGCTAAACTTTTAAGCATAGTTTAAAATCTCTATTTTATGCTTCCTTATCCAGACCAATACTATTTTCTATTGTGCTGCTTTGCCAAAGCAGGAAAAAAATGATGCAAGTGGAAGAAAGGCACTACTACGAGAGTGTATGTGTGTGTGGGTGGATGTCTGGCCTCTTTCCCTGACTTTATCGCCAGCATCCCATGTAACACACTCACTGGGACCAAATGTGGACCAAGATAGAAAAACCATTAAAAGGATATGAGCTACACTGACACTACCTACAAAATATGAAGAAAAGAAAGCAGGTTTTTGATGCTACTGGGATTTTGTTTCCTCTCTTTTGTAATATTCCTATGCAGAGATAATTTTTACGACCACATTGGATTCTGACTGTCAGGACACCTG
Source organism: Siniperca chuatsi (assembly GCF_020085105.1). Classification (NCBI taxonomy): domain Eukaryota; kingdom Metazoa; phylum Chordata; class Actinopteri; order Centrarchiformes; family Sinipercidae; genus Siniperca; species Siniperca chuatsi. The sequence continues at coordinate 22,632,595 of NC_058048.1, forward strand.
AGGCCATCCTCGCTCATGCCATCATCATCGCTTATGTAATGATATTCATTTCTCCTTGCAGTTCACCTCACCGTGCTGACATTTGTGAGCACAAGCCATCTGTGAGCGAGTTCACACAGCTATAAAGCGCCCAAAGGTTAACAAATTCTCAGGTTTTTTCCCCCGTAAATGTCAGCTTTGCTGTAGCACCGGCAGCAGATTAAGAGTAATATTACTGTGTACTGTGTGTTGTTTAAGCACTCTGATGGAGTTTATTTATATTTCAACCTGACAACAACCCAAAATCTCTAGGCTTATCCTTCATTTTTTCATAATGGCAAGAGATAATGACAATATGTGGAACAGAAGTTGATTGCTCATTTGTTACATTATACCTGGACAAAATCCCAGATAATCTTTTGGCACAGGATGAATATCTCTTTAAAATATATCTGGCTGCAGGCAAACCCTTACAACAAAAATAAACTGGACTGCAATTGTCGATGAAATATACTGAATACTGTATTAAGACAACAATATGAACATTATGCAAAATACTGGAGAAAATATCTCATATACATGTATATGTGCCTATAAGATGTAACCCATGTCATTGAAAGACCCTGTTCCTGTACAAATATTGTGTTGCCTATGTCAACTCACTCATGTAACTTGAAATATAAAAATAAAGAAAAAAACATACAATAAAACAAACAAACATAGAATTACAGCTAAGAAACTCTATTCAGAGCTGGACATTTCTCATTTTCTGCATTAATAAGAGAAATTACTATCCCAAAATGTGATAAACAGATATGCTAAAACTGTTAATAGAATAACTTCTGATCAACATATTTTGCAGTTAATGGTGTAATAATCCTGTTACCATAATGAATTACATATTGATGATAAGGTTACTTTTATACATAAGGGCTTAGTCAAACATAATTATTACACTTTTTTGTTTTAATGTTATTGGTTTATTATATTATTTCCTGAAACCAGACCTACATTTCCTGGACAGAAATATTAGTTTGTGTGATTATAAAAGTAGCTCTGAGAAGCTGCTGTGCTGAAGTCAGTTTGAATTTGTGAGCAATTAGACGATGACTCATCAGATTGCCAGAGGTGCAGCTTAGAAACACTGTCATGATAGCAAACCGTAAAGGAAAGAGCCACCTGCCAGAGGACAAGCTGGCTACAAAAACAGAGTAAGAGGAGGAGATGGGGGGAGGAAGGAAGGAAGGATGAATAGATGGAGGGAGGGTCAGCGGGAGGAAGAGCAGCCATCTGCAGGCTGAGCGCAAGCCTGCGAGATGCCATAATCCATCCTTAAGTGTGTGAGGAGGAGACACAGCATTTGCAAGTATTCATAATCCCCTCACACTGTCTCCCTCCATCAGTGTGATCAGGCTTTGATATGGAGTCTTTATCAGAGAGAGGAGCGTTATAACATGAAATGCTAAAACAGCTCTTCTTTATTTGTTTCTGTTGACTTTATGAATTTATAGCCCTCATAAACTCAAGCTGTTTTGGACTTCCTCCTAACTCGCACCTATGTTATTATGGATTTAGAGGAATAGTTTGACATTTGGGGAAATACGGTTATTCACTTTCTTGCCAAAAGTTAGATAAGGAGATTAATACCATGCTCATGTCTGCCTGTTAAATATGAAGCTAGCGCCAGGAGCTAGTTAGCTTAACTTAGCATAAAGACTGGAAACAGCTGGTCTGACGGTATTTGAAGGTTTTTGTACGGATTAAACTAACAAGATGTAACATTAGTGAGCTTAGACATGGATTTTGTTACCTTTAAATAGAGCCAGGCTAGCTGTTTCCCCCTGATTCAATCTTTGTGCTAAGCTAAGCTAACCAGCTGCTGGCTGTAACTTCGTATTTGGCAGACAAATATGAAAGTGATATCGATCTTCTCATCCTAACTTTTGACAAGAAAGTGTAATTCCCAAAACTTGCATGTGTGATGTTTTGAGTTTTGCTGAATAGTTCGACATTTAGGAAAATACATTTATTTACTTTCTTGCTGAGAGTTAGATAAGGAGATTGATACCCCTCTGTCTGTCACCTAAATATGAAGCTAGCGCCAGCAGCTTGTTAATTTAACTAAGCACAAAGACTGCTTAATTAGCTAAGCATAAAGACTGGAAACGGGGAAACAACTAGCTTGACAAAATTCGCCTACCAGCATCCCAATGAAATAGTCCTACATATAACTCCCCCCCCAAACGTTTTTTGTTTGTTTTTACAGTTTTTGTACAGATTAAACAAAAAGATATAACGTGTTATTTAGTAAACTTTAGAGGCATTTTGTTACCTTTGGAAAGAGCCAGGCTAGCTGTTTCCAGATTTTGTGCTAAGCTAGGCTAACCAGCTGCTGGCTGTAGCTTCATATTTTCCGTACAAACATGAGAGTGGTATCAGTCCTCTCATCTAACTTTTGGCAAGAAAGAAAATAAACATATTTCCTAAAATGTTTAACTTTTCCTTCATCACCCTGTTGAAAGAACTGCTTGATATGATATGGATTTTAGTCTCAGTTATGCAGTTTCATACCTACACAGATTGTTTTCTACTGCGCTTGGCAGGCAATCAAATAAATAAAACTGCAAATGTAATAGAATGCTGTAGGATCTTTTGTTTTCCTGGTCGATTTCATCCCCCTGATTATACGCTGTATGCACGAGGTACAGGAAAATCAATCCACTTTCATTAACTGCTGCTCTCTGGGTGGGGGGTTGAGAGAGAGAAGTCTGTCCCATCAGTTGTACCGGGAGGTGAGATCACGTATGCACAAGTGCAGTCACCCTCACCCACATAGTACACAGCAAAAAAAAAGAGACCACCATAATGGAGGCATACCCACACGCATGAGGGCCTGCACTGCATACATGAAAGGAAAGGAGGGCTTGAAAGCAGATGCTTTACGTTTGATCTGGTTTGAAGGGCGGTTTGTGGAGGGACAGGGTGGGTGGAGGACTGTGCCCGGAGATCAATGAAAGTCCTGAGCTTTAACATGTCGCATATGTGAGAAGGGCCTACTGGTCTGTGAAAGAGTGCTAAAAGCTGCTGTCAAGGTTGCAGTAGGTGTGAAATACCCCAGTTTCCATTTTATTACCCACTGTCACACATTTGTGAAGATTCAAATGCTGCGAAAGAACAAGAGAGTTATCAGCTGTTATTCATCACCTTAGCCCAAATGGAAGCACTAAATGCTATAAATTTCTGCAGGCACGTGTGAATTTTAGCTGTTTTAATCACAGCTGGCCGGTCTAATTTTAGCTCAGCCTCAGAGGGCAGATTTCTGCTCAAAAGGGCGATCTGCAGCGATGGCGGCTGGCTTCGAGGAGCTACGGTGCTGCCACACTAATCCTGTGGAATGCCTGCATTGGACGGAGAGGCTCTGTGACTGCCAAGGCATTGCCTGGCCTATTAAAAGGAGAGCTGCCTGCCAACTGTATGCATATGGCATTGGAAAAGCAGTACTAGACACAGTCGACTCATTTTTCCTTCAAACAGCATTAATGAATCAGCTATTGGGAGTCACAATCATCAAGAAGCACAGCATGAAATCGCAGCACTAATACAGATTAAGTGTGGAAGCAGCAGTGCGCTTCGTGCTATTGTACAGGCTGCCCAGCAAAATAAATGAAAATGGATGTTCTGCAATAATAAAGTGTGTCATCCAAAAGACAGAAACTTGCTAATGTGCAGGTGTTTAGTTTAAGGTAATTTCTGTTATCCTCAGCTCCAAATTTACACATTTTTTGCCACTGATTTTCATAACCATATCTGCACATGATGTAATTAAAACTTAAAGCAATAGGTGGACATTTTGGGAAACATGCTTATTCGCTCTCTTGCTGAGTTAGATGAAAAGATTGATACCACTGTGTGTCTGCTAAATATGAAGCTACAGCCAGCAACTGTCTAGCTTAATTAGCTTAGCACAAAGACTGGAAACAGGGGGAAAAAAGCTAGCCTGGCTCTGTCTGTAACGAGGCCATGTACCAGCAGCTCTCAAACTCACTAATTAACCACTTCATATCTTGTTTGTTTAATCCGTACAAAAACCTTTCCAGTCTTTATGCTAATTTAAGCTAACTGGCTGCTGGCTGTAACGTTAGCTTCATATTTAGCGGAAAGATATGGAACCGGTACCGATGTTATACTCTCTGCGTTTTCCCAAAATGTCAAACTATTCCTTTAAGTTTCAGGAGGTATTTTATACCTTTTTATAAACTTCTGACTGAGCAAACCTATTGTTGATGGCCAGAATATCTGCCAGATGGTTGACAGGGAGGTTAGGAGGTTAATGCCCTGTAAATCCAGAGATAAGCATATTCTGTATCTTCAAGCATTTTACTTTTAACACACTTTTTCTGACTAGTTGGGATAGTAATAAATGATAAACAGGAGATTCACACAAGATTTAAATGCCAGGAAAGTTTCCAGAGGGGAGGTGCAATCTTGCAGTATGAAACCTCCATCAGTCAAAGACAGGATAGAGCTCTTAGGAGTCGTTCTACTATCCTCCCTCACAGTAATAAAGATTTGGGGAAAAAAAAAATCAATCCTGACACAAATTCCCACAAGGCGTTTGTGTTAAAAAGCCATTAAAATTTAAAAACGGATTTTACATCCAGAGGTTTCATGCTCCTTTAACCAATTAAGACGCTGTGTATGAAGTCATTCCATAGTAGGATAATTCACAAGCCATTCCCTAAATTAAGCTGTGTAGATTTCAGTGTGAATTAAGTGTTAAAGTGCCTTTTTTTGTCAAGACGGTCTTAACTCCTGTGGAAGAATGAAGAGGAATATGCCAATGGCTTGTTAGCTGGTCCTAACGGCTCATTATTCCTGCGTAACAATCTCTTTTTTACTCTCCATGGGGTTTGTTTTATGTGTTTCAAAACTGTGAAGATCTGTTTTACCCAAGCCCAAAGGGCAAGAGGAACAGAACAGAATTTACTCCGCTCCTGGCCACCAGAGGCAGGACATCAATCAAAGGCCACTTAGAGGTAAAGTTTCACGATTTAGCAGCACCTATAGACACATGAGCTCATGGCACCAGAAGAGGAGGGAGGACACGCTGCTGCTTTGCATGAATCGCATTTTATAGCAATTGGTAAGCAGAGTACTTCAGTTCACTCGTTTATGGAGTCTTCTCTTAATGCCAAAGCCAACAGCAGACAAAGAAGTTATTTTTACTGCATGCAGATTTACAGTATACCACGGGGAAAGAGCCTCCGAAAAACGACAGCTCTCATCAGCCTTCAATTAAAAATATTATTTTATTACACAATGACTGTCACTCCTTTGAAAATATGTGGAGCAAAAGTGAGTTATAAACAAGCTGAGAGGGAAAACAACACTATATCTGCAACCAGACTGAAATTTAACAAAAACAGACCACAATAACTTCTTATATCAGGTCCAGGAAGCAAATGACCGATGAGTAGATTATCTCACCTCATTTCTGCAACAGCAGCAGGTGGGCCTTGCAGATAATCCCCACAACTAGTAATATCTTATTGACAACAGATCTTTTAATGAACCTGCACCTGTTCAGCCTGTACACTGGAAAAGTTGTTTATCTTGATGTGCCAAACTCCTAATATTCGCAGAACAGTAGTGGATGGAAATGCGCTTTAATTTCATTTTCTTTTGCTGATTCTCTGGAAATTTGTTTAAAATTTGCATTTCATTTGGATGGAAACTTGACTCGTGTCTGCTCTGTATGTAAGAAAAACGATCATCCACCATTGTTTCTGCCCTTGTTTGGTGCTTTGAACACAAACTCTATCAAACTGTCGGTAACACCAGAAAGAAAAAGCTCTGCAGTCATTAACCAGCTGTCTTTTCTTTCCTGTCCTTCATAGATAAGTACTGCACTCCACACACACAACTCTCGAGCTGACCTGCTATGTGTGTGCGAGATAGCAGGTGTGGGTAAACCATTATCAGCTTTGCTGTGTGAGGGAGTTATTTTAGTCCGATCCCACAAGAACACCTTTGAAAAAATGTGCAATGCCCTCAGTGACACATCCATTAATTAGCTAGAGGTGGAGGAGTCCAATCCTACAGAATAATTAAGAGTACAAATGGAAAGCAGTTTTTATGTGTCGACAAAATGACACAACCTCACTGATTGATTGTTTCAAATGTTGTGAAACTGATGCACACATTACTTTCTGCATCACTTGAACTCTGCCAGACAGCGTTTGAGGTCATGGTAAACTGAAGACGGTACAGAACGGAGCTAGGATAATGATTTGGATCTTCCCTTGTCAAAGTCTGTGACCTGCCTCGCTGTGATTCACCGTCGAATCCAGGAAGCACAGCCATGAGTCTGATGTGTTATGAGTCACTTGTGTTCCTCTCAGGCAGAAAAACTGCAAACTTTTTTCCTCTCAGCCTCGCCTTAACTTTCTTCCTAGATGCTGCTTACCTTCAAAAAGTAGTCAAATTGATGCCTCACTTTCCTCTCAGATATCCAAAAAGAAAACAGCGTTACATAAAGTGAATTTATGCTTTCTGCTCATTTGCATTTCCATTGAACTGCAAGCGGAAAAGCTCCTTTTCCTGATTTGTCAGTCTGTGAGTTGTGCACATCACTGGCAGTGACAATTTTAGGTCCTGTGCTTTTGTGTCCATGGTAACTGGGAGGGAAGGTGAGGGCTTTAGAGGTGTGTGTTTGCATGTGTGTGTGTGTGTGTGTGTGTGTGTGTGTGAGGGAGTAGTTGGCAGACAGTGAGCACACACAGACACATGCACTAATTCACAAAAAATAAACAATCAGTGCTCGCTGCTCCTATTATCAGCTGCTATAATCACATCTCAGACATGTTCTGGCTGCTGTTTTCCCTTATCAATCTGAATCTGTGAAGAGTACATGTAGATAAAGTCCAAAACAGTACAGAAAAGCGCCCCTGGCCTGTACATGCCCTCCTATGACTGACTGTGAGCCAGCTCCGAGCTGCGCCTACCGCAGTTGTCCACTTCTCTGCTTCGTGGATGCAATTTCTTTGTTCAGCGAGGCGAGGTGCTGACGTCAAATCGCCTCCTTTGTTTCAAAACGCCTCAGCTGCATTGTTCGTCTAGCATGAATTCTTCAACCTGCCCCTGTTGCTGGGAGCAACAATGAGATAAATGACAAGATTTTTTCAATCAGCGCATAAAAGAGCAGCGGAGCAGCAAAGAAGAAAATAAAAAGAGGAATTAGCAACAAATAGAGATGTCACCCATTCTTTGTAATAATAAATCACTTGAGCAAAGAGGAGCATTGTATTTGCAAATGCAATTTCTAGATTTTTTGTCAGCTGAATTATCTGCAATGCTTTAGCCACAGTTGTTTCTTTCTTTACAGTTACATTCTCCTACAAGTTGGTTAAATAAGCAGAGGTGTTCCTGAAGGGCTGAGATTGACCAGATGTTTATGTACTTTATTGTTTTTTGATTGATATTGTCTGCTTTTCTTTGTCTTCTATAAAAGTAATCTCAATTTCTTTTGGTTTTGCGCCTTTGGTCCAACAAAACAAGCAATTTGAAGATGTCAATTTGGATTGGGCATTTATTAACACTTTTTTTCTGACATTTTCAGAACACAAGCGCTCCTTCATCCTGAATGGTCCATCTGGACGTGCACCTGACAGAGTGACTTCCTGCACGGCCCTTTCATGGGATCAATAGTTGGCTTATGCAGAGGGAGGAGGAAGGGGGTTCAGAGCATTAGCGCTGTGTTGACATATGTGAAAATGAGCTGCGAGCGAGAGCCTGAGATGCAACACAAGGGAGTTAGTGTACTTGACAGAGTCATTGAGCTGTTTGGTTAAAGGACCACCACAGTAAACAGACCAGCTGATGAGAGGAAGATGGAAGGGTCTTGGCAGGAAGGAAGCCCTCATAGCTGGAAAAAAAGGGCGGAAAGGCTGAGGGGCAACTGGGCAATGACCTAAACATTGATGGGGCCCCTGTGGATAAATGACTATAATTCAGAGTGTGTTCGCTTCAAGTGAAGGGCTTAACTGCTCTGCCGACACCTGTTCAGCTCTACAGAGGAGCCTTTCACTGAGGACAGGTGCCTCGGCAGCGAGCCGCCCACTTCCCTTCGCTCTCTGCTCCGCTCCCAGCTACTATCCTTTCAGACCTCAGACACAGATTCCTCAGATGCCTGCCTGTCAGCTCATAACCACTGCAGCGGTCACTCAGCTGCCTGCTACTATAAAGACAACTCCCCAGTACAACCGAGGCCTCTGCCAGAGCATCACAGGAGCATCTCACATTAAGTGGACATGGGTGATAAAGTGGACATACTGCAGGATCAGTGTGTTTATAATAAATTGGTATATGCTGCATTGTGCATTTACAAAACATACAAAGTTGTATTAAAGCACTTTTCTCACTCTATGCTAGATGGCAGACAAGTTCCCTAAAAGTATGTGTAAGCTTCACTTCCTATATGAAACACGAGATTACATCCGTTACAATCATCAGTTTGACTCAAATTCAAGAGAAATGAATTTAAGAACTTCGTCAGTCATTTCCTGACTTAATTTTCTAATTGGGAAATTGCAGTGGGAGTGATACTTGTGGGAAGGGCTGCAACTAACAATTATTTTCATTATTCTATTAATTGAGTTAATTGGCCAATTATTATCTAGATTAACCAGTTAATAATTTGATCAATAAAATGTCAGAAATCTGTAAAAAAAAAAAAAAAAAAAAAAGCCTGTTACAATTTCCTAAAGCCCAAGGTGACATCTTCAAATAACTTGTTTTGTCCCGACCAAACAGTCCAAAAGCCAAAGATATACAAATGACAATCACATAAGACAAAGAAAAGCAAGAAAACCTCATAATTCAGAAACTGAGACTAGGGAATATTTGGTATATTTGCTTAAAAAAATGACAAACATTTCACTAATTATCAAAATAGTTGCCAATTAATTTTCTGTTAATCAACTAATCGGCCCTAATTGTGGGCTCGATGATGTCTGACTCTGCCTTCAGAGTTCATTTATCACCCTGTTTTGGAAATTCAGTTATGCACAAATGTTTGATGCAAATCAGACGAAAACAAAAAGCATCCTGCTGGAATAATTTCTGTGGGAGTTTGAACATGTGTGTGTTGTTATATGCTTATGCACACCGGGTCTGGTTCAGTGACCTGTGCACAAGACAAACAGAATGGGGGGGGGGGGGGTAGAGCGCAGATGAAGCCAGACTGAGCACTGAAATGGTTTTGAACTGAAAACCTTAAAAAATCTGCTGTTTAACGCCCCAACTACAAACCTTCATTTCAAATTTCTGGCTCGCACGTTTTGTGGTGCAACACTGGGAACAAGCAGAGAGAGCATGTATGATAAACATACCTTTATCTAAGCTGTTTCACATAGCATGCATACCCGGGCATGTGTAAGCACTAGCCATGCTTTTCAGATCTGGGCCAACTGGCCGCAGTCCAGCAGCAGCAGGGCTGGGTTTGGCGGCTTGGTCCCAGCATGCTCGCTGTGTGAGAGGCAAGGTGCTTCGCTGCATAGCTGGAATGTTTTCCGTCTTTGTTTGGCCCAAAAGGCTGGGAGACTCATTTTAAAGGATTTCTTATAGAGGAGGGCAAGTTGAGGCATGTCTATAACTGGCTCTTATAGGGCGGCTGCATAAACACTGCTGCTGCTGCTCCACTCATCATCTGAGCTGTCATTGAGTAGTCATTTGATTTAGGGATATTAATATAAATCAAATTAATACATACTCACATCTTTAAAGAAGAATTCCAGTTTACTACAACTTTGGCCATCAGTATTGTATACTCCCCAAGTAAATTGCTGTTATCTGGGAAAACAGACGTTTGGTGGGGCTAAGAAACACGAGCTGTCAAACAATCAAACAGGTGTTAAGCAAATCCCCTGGACAATTAATTTGGAAGAGAAAACGAAGAGTGGTTAAATTATTACCCAAACTGTAAAATTGCCTGTTTTGTCTGATCAACAGTCCAAAATCTATGAGGACTAAAAAAAAAAAAAAAAGCAAATATTCACATTTAAGAAGTCAGAGACAGTGAAGTTTTGGCACTTTTGCTCATTAAAAGATGACTTAAACCGAGACTATGTGACTTTTGAGAGAAGAAATAACACATTCTTCCTCTTACAAATGAAAAGTTGAATTTATAAGCAATAAAATGCAATTTCGCTCAATTCAAAACACTCCGCAGTTTTGTAGATGCAACTTTACTTGGTCTGGTATGACCAGTAACTAATAGTGGTTAATAATAGTTAATATTAGCAAACAATACTGCTGAATTAACGGACGTTAGTGAGTCATTTTGGTGATGTGTTAACTCTTCTCTTGTGCTACTGTCACAATAAATTTACCATTATTAACACAAACTGTCAACTGTGGCCACATTGCGTGCTGTTCAGCAAAAGTTACATAGTATTGCTTTAAATAACTGATCAAATATCTAAACTGTTTATTTGATTACAACCTGTCTCATCATCTGACCTCTTGTGTTTCTTGATGTAGCCTTGTTCCCAGGTCTCAGCAACTAACTTGGTGAGTATACTATAATGTCGTAAAAAGTCAAAAATAATACCCAAGTTGTAACCATGAATTGCCTTTAAGTAAACCACCTTTAACGTGTAAATCAAGTCTCAAATCCTCATCCTGAAGCCAAGTTTAAGCTACTTAACAAATGTGAATGTTGTTTGCTAAATTCCACAATTTTCCATTTTGACAGAAAACAACAAAAGCCCAAAGACACAATATTTCATTCACAGACTGATCTACTCAACAGCAACCAAACCACTTGTGATGATGAGTTCAGCTTTTCATTTGACATTACGTCAAACAGTAATTGCAGTAATTTGAAGTTGTTCCCTGCAAGTAATTCAGGTGTGTGGAAGTCGAATCACGGCTTTAAGGCTTTTTCTAGACCACAAATTGCCTTCGTTCTCGACCACATAGCAGTGAAAAGACAGTGTGTGTGGTCAGTGATTTGGACAAACAGTCATGGTTCATGTAGAAGTCAACTAGAGTTCTTTACTCTAGAGTTTAGGATGTATTCCTGTCTAAAGCTGCAGCTGGCTGAACTCTCAAGGCTGTTTTGCTTGTGAATCAAAAATCAAGTCTTTCAGAAATGATAAATTATGCTTGAATTGTCACTAATAAACTCCCTCGCAGCAGACAGATGATGTGACGCATGGAGAGCTGCCTCGTCACAACAAGAGGCTACAACATATCGATGAGAAAATCCACTGAAGAACTTACCATCTTCTGAGAGTTTCATCCTGACACAAGTGCCCGCTCTCGTTTCTTTACATTCACGCTGCAAACAGCTGTCACAACACTGAGTCTCATAATATCATGTTCTCTGTGTTGGGGGACCTCTGCAGCTGTGTGAAATGGTCATGGCACTTTCATTCAGCGATGTCATCATCACAGCTGCATCTCTAAAGCCTCTCAGCTTCCTCCCAGGAGATTCAATTTGCTTATCCTGAAACAAGGCAGCTAACATCTATCTGTCTGTCCGTTTCTGTGGTGACGGAGCTCTATGGAGAACAAACGCTTCAGAGCTAATTCACAAATGACAAGAGTACGGGTGTTAAGTTAAGCAAGTTTCCTCTGCATAGGTCTTTTTGTCCATCAAAGCCACAACTGGTTATTTGATAAAAAAGAAGCAATGTTGTTTGTTTTCTTTACTTCCAATCACAGTGGGAAATTGGACTTTTAGTTTACAGGCGAATCGAGGTGTGTAAATGAAAGTCACATGGGCTCACATGTCATCTGTCACGGTGTTTTTCAGAGAAACTGAATTATTTGACTGTCTGTAATAATCTACCTTCTCTGGTGTTTATACAAAGTGAGAGTTCACTCATTTTTAAACTGCAGTTTGAGTTAATTGTTTCATGCTTGCCTTTCTAAACATGGGAATGTCAACATCCATTTCCTTACACCCATAAAACACTGTGATTTAGGGTCGTTTCCTGTTGTTTTTGGATTACATTCTCAGGCTTTAATTTTCAGCTTCGTGCAGTTACTTTAATGTGCACCGAAGTTCAAGTGTCATTGTTCATACTAGAGTTGACACAAAATTCAGCAACTTTTTAGACAAGTGATTAATCGTTTCAGTCATTTTTTTAAAGCAAAAATATCAAATATTCACTGGTTCTTGTCTCTTAAAAATGTAAGAATTCGCTGATTTTCTCTGTTTTATATAATTGTAAAGTGAATATGGGTTTTAGACAAGCTAATTGAATATGTCACCTTTGTCTTGTTTTCTGACATCTTATCAACAAAATGTTAATCGATTCATTAAGAAAATACTGTAATTGGCAGATTAATCAGTAATAAAATAACTGTCATCTGCAGCCATAGGTCACAATGCCTAAACTGAACCAAACTCCATGAGTCAAAGTCCACATTGTGAATAAACCGCTTCAGACAGGCTCGTGTGAACGTGGCTTCACGGCAGGATCTCTATTTCTAACTCTACTTCTAATTCTGAGAGTGATCTATTTGAAGCGGCAGGAAGTAAACATCCATGTTAAACTTTAAAGATCAGTGGATTCTCATGCAGTCACTAGTTTCAAAGTCCATAAGTGTGATGATGTCTAAAGTTCAGGAACATTCAGTAATCCTGCTAGAATAAGAGAAAAGAGTGTGCTGCACAACTTCACAGCTGGTGTTTGTTTCTGGACTTTACAGCTATGGCACATCATGGAAGTGTAGGTACATTTAGGCAGAGTATAGAGTTCTGACTGTTCTTTTCGCCGACAAATGCTGCTGTATCTCGCAGCACTTCGTTTTCCTCTGCACGTGTCTCTCTTCTCCGAGTGAGCGGCTCCTTCTATGCATTGATGTGTTAAACTTTACTGGGCTGTTTCCAGCTCCATCACCCCAAATACATCAGCTGACAGCCGCCTCAGTGCACAGCTCTAAGAGGCCTTCACAGACCCCAAAGTGCAGAGCGGAGGCCTGAGGGCTTTCACTCAGCTAAACACAACATCCCTCTGTGTGCTGCTCACTAACCCCGTTGTCGTCAGAGAAGGATGGGACAGCAGAGTCCCCCCGAACTCTCCGGATCTGGACCCAGGATGCCTGCGCAGCCTTCGGACACCTGCGGGGGACTGTGAATGTCTCTGTGATGGGAGTGAGGGACGGGGATGGTAATGAACACAGTCATTCATCAGCCATCCATGGCATTGCTCCCATTCAGATACAGATACCCACTGAGACACAAAGCCCCAGCTGCCTCAAGTGGCAGACTTACACACAACATTGAAGACCAATGCAACACAGCTCCATTTAGCCCTTTAAGAAACGCCCTGTCACAGAGGCCTAAGTGTCTCTCTATACATCCCTCTGCACGTCTGTACGCACAATGGACAGAAGTGGATTCATCATGTGTTTAGAGGATACAAATAACTTAGATTACCACATGGTGACAGCAAAACGTATTTCAGATCTGGCGTTTGATTTTAAATCACTTTCTACAGCTTTATAGTCAGTTATCAGACATAAATCAAAACAACTTTTGGGTTGCAAGGTTGTGAAAGATACCTCTGGCAGCTGTTGATCCTCCGACAGGACCATCTTTTCAGCTCTGTAAAGGAATCGCTTAGACATTTTGGGAAATACACTTATTTGCTTTATTGCAGAGTTAGATAAGAAGACTGATACCACTCTCATGTCTGTACAGTAATATGAAGCTACAGCCAGCAACTGGTTAGCTTAGCTTAGCATAAAGACTGGAAACAGAGGGAAACAGCTGCTGGCCTGGCTCTGTCCAAAGGTAACAAAGTCCACCTACCAGCACCTCTAAAGCTCACTATAGGGTTAATGTGCCTGATTATTTAGAACAGTGACTTAAAACAAATTGTCGTTTTTACACTTTGGTTTTTGTACTTGTGTTAATCAGTGAACTTTAGATGTGCTGTTAGGTTGATTTTTTTTCCTTTGAACAGAGCCAGGCTAGCTGTTTCCCTGTTTTCAGTCTTTATGCTAAGCTATGCTAAGCGGCTGCTGGTGCCGGTGTAGCTTCATATTTACTGTACAGACATGAGAGTGGTATCCGTCATCTTATCTAACTATACCAACTTATTAACATGTGTAACTGCAGACTTTATGCCCTAACACGTATTTATTAACAGATTACCAACATTTAACTACATTATCACCAAAAATGTCTCACAACTATTTTGATAAAAGATTAATCATTTAAGTTGTTTATGTTGCAACAATACTTGATCCCAGCTTTTGCATTTGATAAACTCTTCATAAGAGGTGACTTATCAGAAAGTTTATCTCTACCCACACATTCAAATGAGACAGACAGCTGCTGGTGGAAGAAGAGTAAAAGAGGGAAGAGGCGTTCGGCTATAATGCTTATAATGCTGGTGATTGCGCATCAGGGCATTCAGACTATAAACGTGTGGGAGAGCACAGCAGAAAAAGTGAGTATCACCTACATCAATGAGGAGAGAAAAAACTGCACTACACACAGAGGATGTGTCAAAGTTAAAATGAATCACGGCCCATTCCAAAAAACACTCCCCTGGCTTTTGGACAGTGAATAATCGAGCAGTGAAAAATTCTCATATTAGCCCACTTTGGAGTTCCTCGTGACTCTGGGTAAGTCAGCAGTTGCAGCACTACACGACTGCGTGGAGGCCTGTAGGAAGAAGCTCCCGAGCCGAACAAACCAATTACACCCCTGTCAAGGCCGTGGCACAGCACTGCATTATCCCCACAAAGACACCACTGTCACATTGCATGGCATTACTCTGGCTCAGTAGACCCAGGACTGATGAGCCATGAGACCTGGCATGTGTGGCACGGCCATAAGCCCTACCATTAAGTGTTGATTCTTCTTTATTAGGAAGGCAGTATTGCTAAAACAAAGGCCTGCCCCGGTCAGCATGCACTCAATTGCTGAAGCATGTGACTCATGTTTGATTGCAGTGAGTGTTAAGGCTGCAGGGCTGGGCTGCTTTTACCCCATGACTCTCCCTCGGAGCTGGGGCAGCCTCCAGGACTGCTGTAGAGTATATACACATTCCTCCCAGGGCGGAAACACAGCCCATTAGCATTACATGCTAATACGCCTGTGGACACAGAGGAGGCACACTCCAGCTCTTTTCAGTGCTGAGACATGGTAAAGTAAGAACAATTCATGTGTTTCCTCGAGTGCCTCTCAGGGAAGTTTATTTTGACATCCTTTGAAGTGAAAATACAAGATTAACCCTTTTTGAAGTAACTCAGTGTGTCTGAGAATTGGAACACTATCATTTATAAGCAGTATATAAACATTTAACAAGTCTTTGTTGACAAATACATTAAAAAAGACTAGTATCTGCTTTAAACTACATTATAGCGTGATATAAACCATTTATTAGTTGTTAGTATCCTGCTTATATATGCTAAATTGGGGGAGTTGAAGTACAGTGTTTCCGCTATGGTAAATACGGTTTGATTTAGTGAGGATTGTTTCTTGAGAAAGATGATTAACACTAAAGCAGTGCACTGCAGTAGCATTCTTGGGTGGCTTGTTGCAACACAGCAGCGGGCTCTGGAGATGTCAGTGTGACAGTGGGCAGACTCGACTGGCGAGCCCGGACTGGATGTTACACATCCTTCAATAATTGCAAGAAAAGGATCAACCTAGTTGCACAACTGGCGAAGCATTAGCTAAGTACTGTCTGTCAGCCTCAATAAACTTGACTTGAACTCTCCTCACAAAAGATGCAGACGCTCGATGAAAGTGGCCTCAACTGGCACACTTTGTTAATTAAAGAGATGAATATGCAGCCGGTCGCCTCGGCTGTGGATTTGTTTAGAGTTAGTGAGAGGAAGAGCTGCTGAAATATCATCTGCTGTTGATGTAAATGTTTATTTAGGCTTTATTCTACCTGAGAAGTGACAGGAACTCTTATTTAAAGCAGCAGTGTGATTGTTTACACCGAGATGCAAAAACATTTTGATTATCTGAAAAATCAGAATGATTGAAACAACTTGTTTATACTATCTGATGTAAAATCTGATAAGATAATTAGATACCACTTTTTAATAAGGCACCCTTTGTAAAGGTTTGTTGTAACTAATTGCCTTATAATGGTTAGTAAATCATTTATTTATGCTTTATAGAAAAGTTATAAGCCATTATAAGAACAACTTTCTGGTTGCCATGTTGTGAGAAATGTCTTTAGCTGGTGTTTTTCCTTTCCACTTGGTAACAATGCAGTTATTGTGTGTGTATGTTATAACATATTGTTCAGTGCTCATGTCAGTGCTAATAAGTCATTGATAAAGACTTTTAATCATTAGGTCTGCTATTTTAAGTGTTAATAAGACATAAATAAAGAGTTTTAATAATCAAATATATAGTTGTAAGTGTTGATAAGTTGTAAATAAGTGGATTTTGGTCCAGATTTTTCTAGAAATATGTGGTCAAACGATCTCAAAGGGAGTTTTACACATACTGGCAACTCAAATGTTGTTCTTATTGATGATTTATAACTCATCTATAGCATAAGTAAGTAAGCATTAGTAAATTATTTATTAACCATTAATAAAGCCATTAGTTATAATGTCTTTATGAAGGGTGCCTTATTAGCAAGTGGTACTTATATAAGTGGTCGTTATTAGAAAGAGGTATTTTTGCATGATTTATTTATTGTGCACTCATTGTATAAAAGGTGCGCAGATCTCACAGATATTGCTCCACAGCTTTAGGCTGTGCAGGTCAGACAGGGAGGAATCATATACATATCTACACTCGCACCCCGACCACACAGAAACAGTTACTCAACAAAAACTTTTAGAAATTGGGAAACTTTTGATGAATTCAGTCAGTCTGTGGGAGTAAAAAAAAAAAAAGAGCGTAAACTGGAGGACGAAGGCGGAGGCGGGCAGGATGAGGCAGACAAAGCGTTGGGCCAAACTCATTGATCAGCAGCGAACGCTGTTCCTCCCTCACTCTCTTTGTTCATCTAAGTTTCTGCTTTTCAACCAGATGCTGTTTTGTGAGCCAGAGGAGGTTTCCTAATGACTCAAGGTGCAAACTAGGAACTCACGACAGAGTTGCTAATGTATTCAGAGCATGGATTCACATCTCCACCTCTCTCCTGTCAACTAGTAGACTGTGTTTCTGACATAAGAAGGTTAAGAAAAGTTGATATAAAGACAATATTTTACGATTAGATTAGATAGTCCTCTTTTCTGATAGCAAGTGTCGTTTTCAAAGAGGTTTTATTTGCTTGTGAGTTTCCCTCAGGGTGTCTTCAAGTTTCATCAAGTAAAACTGAAGACATTTTAAGATCTTTTTCAGTGCTGGTTGCAGTTAAATAACTGCTAAAACTACAGAGCAGTCAGATTGAATTGATTTCTCACTAGAAATACAGCACGCTAAGAAACAACAGCGTTTTATGGGCTGTAAAACTGACTTTAACAATTCAAATGCTATATTTAACTATATTTGAGAGGTTTAAGGCTTTAACTTCTCCACAGAGAGTGACTCAAACAAAAATGAGCAAACAGCAAGTTTCTGTTTTGTCTTTCTCTCTTTATCTTTCATTACTGAAGCTCTAGGTTGATTCACGTCAACATCCGTGTTCATCTGCAGCACAAGGGCCACTCTTCTGTATCAGCTAGATATGACCGGATAAAGTCCACAGGATAAATACTAGTAATTAAATAGGCTTTTGACACAAAGTAAGCAAACTTAAACATCAGAATTAAACACCTAAGGCTGCAATTGACAGTTATTTTCTAGATTATTCGATTAACTGTTCAGTCTATAAAATGTCAGAAGATAGTGAGACAATGTTCATAACAGTTTCTCAAAGTCCAACGTGACGTCTTCAGATGTCTTGTTTTGGTCGACAAACAGTCCAAAGACCAAAGATATTCAGTTTACAATCATATGAAACAGAAACAAGGCAGGAAACCTTCATATTTGAAAGGCTGAAAACAGCTATTTTTGGGGGCATTTTTGCTTTAAAAATGACTTAAACAATTTGTTGATTATAAAAATAGTTGCAGATAATTTTTCTGACGATTGACCTATTGATTAATCAACTAATCGTTGCAGCTCTATAAACAACCATTTCAATTTTGATCACCTGTCCACCCGAATATTTCAGGGTTTTCTTGAGCCATTTCATGGAAAATTAACTCCCTTCAATCACCATAGTTTGTACAAGAGCTGAAACAATTAGTCAATTAATCGATCAAGGGAAAATGTATCTGCAACTATTTTGATTGACAAGTAACTGTTTGCTTAATTCACTGACATTCTCTGGTTCCAGCTTCTCCAATGTGAGAATTTGCTGTTTTATAGGATTGTAAACTGAATAGTTTTAGGTTCTGAGCTGCTGGTTGAACAGCAAGACGTCACCTTGGGCACATTTTTTGTTATTTTCTGACATTTTCTAGACGAAATATCTAATCAATTAAATCGAGAAAATAATGGGCAGGAAAATCAATAATAATAATCATGAGCTGCAGCCCTAGTTTGTGCTGTACAAAATAAAACAGGACTCATTTTCCACTTCACCCAAATCTGCCAGAAGAAGAAAACTTCTCCACTGTGCAACTAAAGATCTTTGGCTTCTAGATAAACGAAACAAATTATACATGTCCATATACAGAATATCAACATCCTCAAAGACTGAGCAGAGCTCTTCTTCACATGGAGAACTGTGTGATTGACTCCTCATAAACACCACATGCAGAGGGATAAATCAACAGCCACTCTGTCTCCATCTAATACAAGTTTACTTAATGACAAGGTGACACTTATCAGCCTGGCAAAGAAGTTCATGATTTGCAGGTAAGTTGTTGTTGGTATTAAAACTGAGATTCAGCACCTCACATGATTTTCCTTTCAGTGTGTGATAATTAGTGACTGTTTTAAGACAGTGCAGTCTACCTAAAGATAAAACAAAGACTTTCTGTCTACAAGTCTTAACACAGACTTCAATGTTCAGCAGATTAGGAGGGGGGGGGGGCAAACTACCCAACACATGCGCGCACACACACACACATACATCGTCAACCGGAGACCCATGCAGACTCAGCCACCCCGGGGCAACAACTCAGACAGGCTGGGGATGCAGGGGCCCTCTGCAGGATACAAACACCACAACATGACAGATATCAACACGAAATCACTTTACCCTAAACAGTAAATTAGTTTAAAAAGACAAAATCTGCAAAAGCACAAACTAACTAATAATTTGCATCATTGCAAGCCTCTTTTGTCGTTTTTTTAACACATGGATGATGTAGCCACAACAAAAACCATGAGCTTTGTCAGAACAATGACAGCAGCCTCTACCTGTCCTATATAATACCTCCATGACATGATCCAACAAAAAGGATCCTCAGTCATGTTTTCATGTTGACACAGTGGCTCATTAATGCATTACATTTTTGCATATGTGGAGAGGAGAAACACACCTGCAACTAAAAGGAGGGGAGTTCAATCCAGGCGCTGTTTACCAGGCCCCTTGTGCTGTCTTAGTCATTGTGAAGCTGCATAAAAGACTCGAATTAATGTAAAACCCTGCTGAGGAAAGGTGAGGAGGACACACCTACACATCCTTTATTTACTGTTGCTCGACCGAAACTAGTCAAGGCTGTACGGTCGTCTCCAGTATCGCCTGCAGAGAGGACCTTTCTCTCTGTTTCTCCTCTGAACACACAAACACACACCGTACCTGAGGAATTCTTGCAGACAGGTGTCAC
This sequence comes from Siniperca chuatsi, assembly GCF_020085105.1. Taxonomy (NCBI): domain Eukaryota; kingdom Metazoa; phylum Chordata; class Actinopteri; order Centrarchiformes; family Sinipercidae; genus Siniperca; species Siniperca chuatsi. The sequence goes on from NC_058048.1 coordinate 22,652,335, forward strand.
AAAACCGATGTCCACAGGTAGACACTTGGACCGGCTCCCGCATCGCCTTGCTGCAGAGCGGACACTGGAACCGTCTCTTTGGCTTTTCCAGAAACTTGTAATCAAACCCGGGCATCGCTACAGGTTCCGTCGATATTTCTCGGCCTTCAGCTGCAGGTTAAAGGTATAAATGTCCTCTTTGATCCTCCGTTAACCCCTGAAAACGGGGATATTTAAGCTGCACTGCCGTTTAAGCGGATGAGGGGTTCATTTCACGTCCCTTCCTTCCGCCACCGACTAATCGGGCTTCAAGGAGGCGAGTCCTCCTCAGCTTTTTCCTCCCGCAGCCCGGCGACTGATGGCAACAAAAGAGCAAGACTGCACCGTCCAGGAAAAGGCTGCAGAGACGATCACAGATGCGACCTCTGTGTGCAGGTTTACAGCTCAGGGTTAATGTGGCCGTGCGTGGCCCTGTCTCCTCTCTCTCCTCAGTGGATGCAGCACTGACACACTGAGCACAATGCATAACCCCTCCGTCTGTTTAGGTGCACCTAGTCCCGCCTCCTCCTTCATGCAGGAGGAGTCAAGAAGCCGAAACACTCCGTTCACACCATTTTATCCCACTGATCTCTCTTTACGGAGCTTTAAATTGGCTTTTGTGTGGCTGCAGCGGCCTCTAATGAAATACAATGTTTGTTTTCCTTGTTCATATTTAATATGTATTATTTATTTGGCAGATACAAGCCTATATACCTTAATAAGTACACACAACATGGCCATGACTTTAGAAATATTAAACAAATATAGTTATAATTAGTAAAAAAACAAAAACAAAATAGAGGTGACGAATGTTTTGTTGTTGAGCTGTAAGTAAGATTAATATACAAATTGTCCTGATACAGAAGCCCACGGTAGAGTCAGAGGTGGCAGGTGCCCTCTGGTGGTAGAGCAGGCAGACAAAAAGAAGAAATTTAATATTTTCTCCCTGTATTTCATGTTAAAATGTTTCTTTTCTACATAAAATAAAACCTGACTTACATTGTTACACTCATTAAAAAACAAACTGGACATAATTGTATGATAGTAGGAATAAAGAGCACATCCGCATGTTCAGATCATTTTTCACCTGCTGTATTGCCACCGGATTACATCATCATTACATCATCATGCAAGACAACAAAGGTAAACGATCCATGTCCTCAGAAAAGTTGTGAACACATCTTAAATAAATAATTACTCCCAAAACGTAATTATATTTAAAAAAAGGTGATTTCTTATTAGAATCTTGAAAAAATGCATATTAATCTACAGTATAACAACAAAATATAATAAAAGACAATTCTGATAACAGCTGTGTGAAAATTATACAGATTAATGTGTGATCGAGAATAATGGGGACTGTGGAGGCAAATTAAAAGCAAAGCTAATCGGACTGTCGCTGAAAAATCCAGCATTTTACTGTTGGTTAGTTATTAATTTTAAGATGGTGATGTACAACTTGTTTTATTTTAAAGTCAACCTTCACAGTCAGGATACGGATGTTTAATGTTTTGTTTACATCCATTAGCAGCCACTACAAATATCATGCTCTCTGAAAAAGCAGGTAACAGAGATGTAACAGATTGTCTCTGTCTGAAGACTTCAGCATCTCTTAGTTGAGAACTCTTCACTGTGAAACCACCTTCTCATATAACATAAGGTTTATCACAGGGAATATCACAGGTTGCATGTTTTATGCTGTTAAAACATCGTTTCTGACACTTGTGAGAATCATTCTGTCTTGTAGTGTTTTTTTTTTTTTTTAAATCAAGACAATAAAAGCTTTAACACCAGAAAATTCAATTCAATTCAAAGGGGCTTTATTGGCATGGGAAACAGATGTTTATATTGCCAAAGCAAGTGTGAAATAAACAACAACAAAAACATTTACATTTACTCAATACTGTACCCAAGTACAGTATTTCCATGATATGGTACTTCATACTATATTTATTTGGCATCTTAAATTACTAATTACTTTGCAGATTAAGATTATCAATACAAAATATAATCAACTAATAAATTATGATGTATTATTATAGATTAACCTACCCGGCAGTATGTAAAGTAATTTAAATTAACTCCATCTTTACCAGCTATAACATTCAAGTGATGCACACATTAATGCATCAATAATTATCCATCAACATTTATAATCCATTAATATAATATTCATTCTCTTGAAATGGGCCATTCTGTATAACGAGTACTTTTACTTTTGGTACTTTACTTGTACTGTGATGCTAATACTTTTGTACTAATTTTGAATGCAGGACTTTAACTTGTAGTATTTCTACACTGTGGTATTGCTACTTTCACTACTTAGTAAAAGATCTGAGTACTTCTTCCACCACTTTGACAGTTTTTGTTCTTAACAGTCTTTGGTCATCCCATGAATACAGTTTACACAATATACACGCATACATACACCATCTCATGTAAAATATAATACATTATATATACATTTATATATACTATTATAAGCCCTCAAAGATTCTTACAATGGAACAAAAACATGGTATGTATACTACTCTCTGCTAACAATCCCACAATGCCATTTGTCACATTTAATAAATGATGAAGCAAAATGTAGATGTCTTCATACGTGTCTGAAATCACGATTTAATGCTCACTATAGAGAAAACTACTGAGTGTTCCTTATATAGGGAGCAGTGAATGAGTGAACGAGGGAGTGAATTCGGACACAGTCACAGTCATTAAGTCTTGAAGACGTTCAGTTGAATCCTAAACAACACATCGTTATCTGGTTTGAACGAGTTACAAATGTATTGAAGGACTAATCCAATAAAACACAATGTGACCACTGACGACGTGATCGAGATTAATGTGTTTGGTTCATTTGACTAATGAGTTACTAAACACTCAAGTGGTTTTCATTCTTTTCATTTCTTTGAATTGTATCATCTCATTCACCAGTGGCTTAGGAGAGCTCAAACCAGTTTGGCTTTTACTGGTCTTTATCATGCTAACCCCGCACGTGAGAGAGGACAATAGCTCACCGCATGAAAGCTTCCTAATGGCTTCCTGTAATCCAGCTTCAGTAACAGTGTTGCAACATTCCTTTAACTCACCTGTTGTGAGATACTCCTTCTGCAGCACAAGGTGCATGACATCAAACCACGCATGAAATAAACATTCATTCCTGGAGGGGGGGAAAAACTAGATAGAGAGCAAGACCAAGTGAAAGTCTGAGGCCGCAGCTGCAGTATGAAAGGGAATCTTTCAACTGCAGCACAGACGGGCCTCTGGGAGGAGTTATTCAGAGAAAGCTGTCCTTCACCTCATGCCACCGCCGGGCTTCATGACGAACGCTGAGTGGGTTCGTTTTTAGAACAAAATCATCTCGGGACAGGTTCCTCAAGTAAAGCTGAAACCAGAGGGAGAAAGAGACAAGGGTAAAATGTCAGTACAGCTGAAAGCACTAGCTGATTAATCGACTAGTTGACTGAGAGTTTCCATCCTCTCAATTGTGAGGATTTGCTGCTTTTCTTCATCACATATGACAGTTAACTGAATATATTTGGGTTTTGGACTGATGGTCAGATAAAACGAGGAATTTGAAGATGCCACCTTGGGCTCTGGAAAATGATAATGGGAATTTTTCATTATTTCCTGACATTTGTCAGACAAAACAATTATTCAGTTCATTGAGAAAATAATCAGCAGATTAATCAATAATGAAAATAATCGTTAGTTGCAGCCATAAACGTCAGCACAGGACTTCTCTTGCTGTACCCGATAAATCACTTTGCCAATAATAAGGCCGATAGTGGCTGAGGGTTAAGTAAAGATCGATATAAGCTTGACATGTTCTACTACCAACATGAAACAGGATTCTCCCGGTTACCTGTCTGCCAAGGACACGCCACACTGTTAAAAGCTCCCTTTAAATATTTGTTGTTTTAAATGAATGTGTTTTGTTTTTCTATTTGGGTTTGAAACCTTGTACTTTTTCTAAAGTTGAAATTAAAATTGAAAAGTGTTCAGTGTTGTGAGTTGGCGGGCAGAAATCACAATTACAGTTTTTTGGACTCAACACCTGGACAAGAAAGACGTGTGTGTAAATGCCTTATGTTTTTTGCAAACTCACTTATGAGTTTTAGCACATGACTTGTTAAATCTCTGTCTTTGAATAGGTGTGATGAAGAGTTTCAGTGTCCGATGATCTAAATGATGTTTTAGATGCTCATCACCAAGAATAAAAATTTGGACACAAAAATATCTGGTACAAAAATAGTCAGATTTCAAGATTTTCAATATCTGCAGAAAACATGTAGACTTTCAACTAAAAATATCAATATTTGGTTTCATGTGTACAGTGACACCCGAATCTCACTAGAGACAAAAGTCTGCTGTTCTCATAAAACAGCTGACTGTGCAGGAAAAAGACCTCACAGACACGCTGGAGTCAAAGAGTTTCTGACTCAAATCAGCCTCACCACCTAACTATGATTTTGTTGGTTTGTTAGTAAACTTTAAATTAGCCCTGCCTACAGAGGGTCGCTCAGTAAGGAAAATAGTTTTGCTGAGTATATATTGTGTTCTTGTGTTCATGACTTTTCCTGCCTGTCCATTCATGATAAAATATGCATTTAATTCTTTAATAAAATCACAGTGTTTGCGGGTTTAAGGTTGTGTTGTGTTCATACACAAATATTGATCCCGTAATATTTATAAAAAGTATATACTGTACATGAAACCATACAGTATATCAACACTGTTCTAATAAGGTGTAGTATTATGCTTATCAGTTCCTGGTCCGGTCCGATCAGTATCACAGAGCCAGTTATTATGCAGACCCTGCTAATGACCTCTGAGTGTTAGTACATGTTGGTGTCCATGTCCTTGTCACAGCGTTCAGGTCAAAGAAACATTTAAATAGCAGCCCTGTGGCCTGTAGCGAGGATTACCAGCATCTCTGTTACTTATTGAATTGTGATGCAGTTTAATCTTCTCTAAATCTGCAGCTATTTTCAATTTGGAGTGTAGAGGGATGATTTAATCCCACCTTCATTGTTTTTCAGTTTTCATTAGAATCTGTGGCTTTTGCACCGTCACTGTTGGAAGAAAGAGGTACAGACTGCTATTGTCAGTAGGAGCCAGAGGTCTATGGCCATGCCATTCAGTTCAGTTTAAAATCAATCGCCACAATGTAAAATTGGACTGAATTATTACTTTTGCCATGTAGATATAAAGGTTCTGATGGAGTTTGCAGAGTATGGCTGAAAGGAAGTAGTTTGTTAATATAAACAGAGCACCTGTGACTGGAAAATCTTTAAAGATGTATGACTGCATGAAACAAAGCTATAGTCATGTATTTAGCCAGTGAGCTCTCAAACTTACAAATGAGTCCTTTCACAGTTCTACATGGACAAACATGCGTCTGTGTCGACGTTATCAAGAGAAGCTTGTCTCAAGTTCTTTCATCTGGGGATTAGCACCCTCTCTGTTAGATTCCACCACATCCAAACTTCACACAGTGTTTGTTAACAAAGGGGTAATAAGCGAAATATTACGTTTCACTGCCAGCAGAGTGTTGCCATGACAACAAGCCACTGATGTCACCGCGAATGGATGACTCTCGTCAAGCTGCACCGCCTTCGGTATCCCAGAATCCTCCTCTTTTCTTCCGAGGCGGCCGCGGGCCCCCTTTCCCCAGGTGTACACCTCCCCTTCTGTAGAAAGCGGGAGAAGAAGGAGCTGGTCACCATTTCTCCAAATTCACAGCGCAAACCTCAGGATGCATTAATCCACACGAATCTTTAACTGACAGCTCTGTCTGTTCTGCAGTGGCAGCATAATGGCTCTATCTGAAGGAAGTCAAAGCTGAACAAAGACTTCCCTCAACAAAGAAAACTACAGGCATGGCTGACTTTCTCCCCAGGGAGCCAACCGCTGGCACAATATATTTTACCATTTTACCCTCAGCTGTAAGAACAAAAACACACACACACACACACACACACACATCTGTTACCAATCTGTTAACCCACATGTTTAAAGAACCATACCGATGGTTTTGTATGTTTAGCCCATTAGCTAAAAACCCTGTATAGTTTACATTACTGCTAACTTGCAGAGACTTGAAACTTGTTCGAGTAACAACATCCATCACAATGAACATTGAATCTACTTTGTTTTTGAGTTAAAGTTACACTGCTGTTGTGTGGTCACATAGTTGCTCGCAGGGACCGTTTGAAAATGGGTGACTCTCGTTAAAATGCAGTATCCCAGAATCCTCCTCTTTTCTTCTAAAGCAGCTAAACCACAGATATCTGAACAATGTTGTCTCAACTCAGAGCTGAGTAGTGTTTACTTGTGCAACTCCTACTCATACATATCTCTAAACAACTTTTTTTAAGTGAGGGATTCAAAATGAAGGAAAATAGAGACATTTAAAAAAAATGCTTCCTTTGTGGACAAGTGATTGTTGGGAAATCTGCTATCTTGCAGAACAGCAAGCATTTTAATGCAAAACCATAAAATTCACATCATCCTTATTTAGAATATTTGTTAGGGCTTATTTGTCTTCCAGGTATAATTACCAGACAACATGGCTCGTGTATGAAACGCTTTTCAACAGCGACTGTTAAGTTTCAGACGTCAGGGTTTTCTGATTAGGGTTTCAAATCAGTTCCAGCATTAACCAGCATTACCATGCAGTGACAAGATGACTCACCACTTTTAAAGGCCCTGCACACCTATGCTACACCCAAACAGGTGATTTCACCTACTTTGGCTGATTAGACCTCTTCTAATGGTGCAGTCAGAACGGATTTCGCTGTCTATTCATTTCTACGTGGATCGAGGTGAGACAAGTTCAGTTCTAGTCGTGAAATGACCAGCCTCCTTCGCTTCACACAGAGTTAAATTTCACTAAACAGTGACAAGCGAAATCGCAAGGTTCTCCAAAGTACAGCTGGATTGGATCAACCTCTCATTCAGGAAATGTTGTTAGTTTATATTCTTGTTTTATAACTGCATGGTGAAATAATACAAGCAGCAGAGAAGAAGGGATGCTGCTTGGCTGCAGTGAGTGTAAGGACAGTGACAAAGGTTAATAACAACTTTGTGGATTGTGGACCCCCTGCTTTTGGCCACACCATGCAAGGAAATTTCACCTGGCGGATGACTGCAGCTTAAGGTCTATGTGTGTGTGTGTGTGTGTGTGCGTGCAGACTGTGCTTGATCAGTATCTCCTTGACACTCCTGTTAGCTTTGTTGCATCTGTTACGGTGGAACAAATTACATCTTTATCATTCGTTCAAGTAATCCAGTGACCTCACGTATGTCCCAGCCCATCTTCTACCTGAGCAGAGGTCTTATTAGCCAAAATAACTTAAAACCCCTGTGGAGGTGTACAGGGCCTTTGAAAACAGAGAAGGACAAAATATCACATATAGTCCATTCTACTCACCAGATCCAATGGCTAAGGTGAAAGCGTCTCCACAGGCAGCCATGGTGATGCCCTGCAGCCCAGGCACCGGGTAGGGCACACGGCTGCTACGACGGGAACTGCAGCCCATCTGGCCATGCTGGTTGCTGCCAAAGGTGAAACACTGACCTCTTTCTGGACAAGGAAAATGTGGGTGAAAGTGGTGATGCTTTGTTTAAAAATCAATATCAGTGTTAAGACTTTGACAAAATAAATGCGACGATGATTGATTATTAGTAGTCTCATTTTATGCCAGAGGTGTTGTAAAAAAAAAAAAGATTGCACTTCTATCTGTCACATGTTTATTTAGCTTTAGCTCTTTAGATTCACTGAAGAAGTTGAACAGGTTGGAAGTGATCTTTCCAAGTAGCCTTTCACGTAATCTGATGCTGCATGAACCTAGAAAACTAGTTTGGCTAGCGCTAAATGAAACAGTGACCTTCTCTCACAATAAATGACAAGAAATGCATATAAGCAAAACAAGTCTGCTACAAAAATGTGATTTTATTGATTAATAATTGGAATATTTTACCTGTAACAGCAACAGAATGGGCTGTCCCAATGTCAATGTAAACAATCTTCTCACTGCTGAGTGGGGCTGATTGGACAGGAGTGTAAGAATAAACTTCTTCCACCTGATTCGAGGGATTTGGTTCCTCTCCAGCTGTTATTTTATCCAGCCCGAGCTTGTTGAACCTGACCACAACAAAACAACAAAATCAAGGTACTTATAACAGAGTAAGAGAGAAAAACTGCATGTATTCTATTCTTTTAAACCACTCCTTCAATATAAAATGTATGTTTAATCACAAAACCCTTTATTAATATTAATTTTAATATTTTTTATTTCTGTTTCCTTGTCTGCTGCAGGTAGCTGCTGAGCCGCAGGTATTTGAACAATGAACTGCTTCTTCTCCGACCTGAAATGAACGCTGTTGTGTTTACTGTTGCTTCTCTCCTCTCTGTCATTTTAGAAGAATGCGGTCTCACAGGTTGTGCACCAGAAAAGTATCTATGTGCAGCATAGCATCTGATTTCATCTATCACCACCCCAATCACATGTTATAAACTCGTTCATGTGCATGGGGTGGTGATAGATGAGCCTGGCATGCTGTACTTTTGCTTACATTCACCATATCAGTGACTGTATTTTGGAGAGATCCACTGGCATAAAATCAAAGAGAAATTAGCACCTGCAGTGTTGAGGACAGCGCTCCTATCCATTACATGTTGCAACTGCGGTCATAACTCGTCAATTAATTCAAACAATTCAGCCCTGCTTAAACGAAATCTCTCAAAAAGTTCTCTACTCCATATATATTGGTGCGGTCTCTCACGCTTTCATACCTGAAAGCTGATCATGTAGCCTGTATATTAGACGCTCCATGTATCAATGTTTTTACTTCCCCTTGAAAACCAGTCAAGACTTTTCTTTACACCTACCTTTGACTACGTGTAAGATTCAGTCTCAGATGTAGCACTACACCTAGATGGTGTAACGGCTATGTAGGGCTTAAGGTGCATTTTACGTCCAGCCTAGTCTTACGATTGGGTGTAAGTATAAATGGTGCAACCGGCCCCAGGAAAGTATCTCTATGCACCATCTCCTTTCATCTATCACCACCCCATGCATATGAAAGATTTTATAACATAAGCCTACGTATCCTTTATTGAAAGCTTATGGCAAACATATAATGAAATGAGATGTTTCACTGCTGCTCATTAGCTCAGGTCAGTCAGTGACATATTAACAGAGACTAATGGCCATAGTTTTGGGTGGAAAAATTTTGAACTACCTGTTGCTTCCACATGCCACAATGCTGTACTGGGTGCTGATAATCATGGAGCAGTCAACTCCACACACCACCCTCTGGGCCTCAAATTCCACAGGTAAACACACCTGCTGTGGAGAGTTGTGGGTATCTTGGGTGCCTAGCCCAAGGCGACCTTCCAGACAGAGGAACAAAAACAAGGACAGAGACCTAACAATCAAGCTGTGTGCCAAGATGCTGCTGTCATAAATGAGTCACATACAACAAAACACCAAAAGTTGAATACTAAGATAGTTTGTGAGTTTGTAAACAACCGGTTCATTTATTATACCATTGTCTCCTCTTCCCCAGGCAAATACTTCTCTTTCATTGGTCACAGCGAGTACGTGGGAAGCACCACATGACACCTGAACCAGCTCGTAGCCGAGGAGTGCCTCAACTATCTTCGGCTGAGTACAAAAGCAGAGGAGGAGGAAAGAAACGTCATCATTGTAATGTTTATATTACATATTTTTGTCAAAAATCTGGACCTGGTTCGATTCAAGCCAGGGACATTTTTTGTCATACCACTCACTCTCTCCCCTTGTTTCCTGACTGCCTCTCTACTATCAACAGCCTAATTAAAGGCTAAAATGCCAAACAACATTTATAGGGACCAAAAATATATTTTTTAACGAACATTTTGTTTTACAATGTTTGTAAATGTTTTGGCTTTTATTTTATTTTAAGGCATTTTTGCTGTAATTTAGGACATTTCCTCATACATTTTGACAGAAAAGAGCATGCAAAAAAACAATTAGGAAGTGTGTAGAATTCACAGTGTCTGCTTCAGAAGCACATATAGTATGAAGCAAAAATCAGTAAAAACAAAACTTTGGAAGACACATGGATGAACAAAATATTAGAAACAACAGTAGAACTTAATGCAGGACTGTTGTATTTGACTGCATCGGTTTTAGTTAGGTGTATCTAATAAACTGGCAACTGAGTGTGCATTTAATATGAGTGCAACATTCAAATATTTTCCTTTGAATGGTGGACATGTACCTGCGTTACATCATTGAAGTTACCATGTCCTAGACAGCCGTTGCTCCCACTTCCAAACGTCATGATAATGCCCCTGTCTGCAAATTGAAAATAAAAAGAAGGGATTAAAGACTATTAGTTGATGAGTGTAGGTGTATTCTTATGTAGACCAACAGAATGCTTCTAATCCATAGCTAGGAAACGCTAATCTGCGTCACTACAGTGAAAAGTGATGAAAGAGAGGCCACTGAGCTGAGAGGAAGGGTCTTTAATCCTGTTATCTGCTTTGCAGTGCTGGATGGACTGTCACCAGCCTCCTAAAGCACACTGACTAACAGAGCACCACAGTGTGAGCTCAAGAAAAACTACTTCCAAACTGCTAGGCAAGCATGGAGAGGTTTATTTTATCCACACTATCTGATCAAGAGGATAGTGGAAAAAGAGCTGACTGTATCCACACTTTCATATGTACGTTCAAATGCTGTCTCAGTGTTTCACAGCCATGTGGTGCAGTGTGTGAGGGCAGAAAACAGAGAATAAACATCGATTTCCTTTATCAGAGCTCCCTGCTAAGCTAACTGGGCATGGATGTGATGTCTCTGATTAGTTATACAAAGCGGAACGGCCCACCGACCTGTCATGCAGGTGGTAAAAAGATCGCCACAGGACACAGACTTGATGGTGACTCCAGACTGACCCTCAAGGAAACGTGAAATGAACTGAGGCTGCATCTGCTCCACAACACCAGGCAGACTGGCCTCACCTGACCCCACTGATGGTGCCTGTAACAATAAATGATTATTAGTCTGTGATGAGCTGAGAGATGATTTTAATGGGGGCAAAATAATGAGAATGTAACTCTTTCCTGGAAAACATAGGTAACTAAAAATGTTAAAGAAAAAATCCACCCTCTGATACACCATTAGGAACCCTCAATCTGTGGTGTTCAATGCCTTCCAGCAGTTATTTTATTATTAAGTACCCATATTCCCCAGCCAAACTCATTTAACTCTACGTTTACTAGAGTTTCCTAAAATCCAGAAAATCCAATCCAAAAACATGTTACTTTTAAATTGGTGGCGGCTGTTTTTACTGAAGCAACTGCTGGATAGAATTTGCTTCTTCAACACTGGATTTTCCCCTCTCAAGTGGTCTACTAAGAAGCTCTTCGAGGGGCTGACCCCAAAAGTAGATTTGTATTATTGATATTTTTGATAGCTGAAAAAAATTAACTGCATTATAGATGCTGTAAAACTATATTGGTGTGACAATCGCTAAACTGTATTTGGCTAGTTATCTGTGAGAATAAGAAAACATACATCCTCGTACATCAACAAGTTGACCCAGGAGTGCAGAGTAGATCACAGCTGTTCCTTCCTATAGGGAGGATTTTCCTTTATAATACATTACTTTTTATAAATTATAAAAAGGAGCTTTGTTAACAAGTCAAAAAAAAAAAAGTAAGGGTTTACACAGACCTCCCATGTAATAAGACGCCCTGACTTGGTCACCCCCATCTTCTGGGTGCGGCCCAGAGACACTTGAAGCACCTCAGTGTTGAGCATCGGCAGGCGGAGAGGCGCTGAGATTCCACTTCCCCACGTATACACCGAGGACAGCGGGAGGGAATGCAGCTTCCCCGATCCCAAACTGACTGATCCGTCTGTTTATGCCCAAGAAATAACAACCAATTTGTAATTAAAGTACTGTGCTCAACCTGGTACAGCTAGTTCTGTTTTCAAATGATGACATTATGTGCCTGACCTCTGGACCTGTTAGTAGGAACTCTCCCTCCTGGTCTACCTTGAGGACCAGTATGCACAGTAGACAGTGGTTTCTCAATCCTGGAAAAGGCCAGAGGAGGTAATTTTTTCATAGAATATAGGAGAAGAACTCATTACACAAAAAACAGGAAATCTTAATCTCAAATCGTGTGTGTTAAAACATATGTCTAGTCATGCATTAAGGCACTACCTGCGCATTTTGACATTGCCTATATCCGTGTAGAGATTAAGCAGGGGCCTGATGCATATGGGAAGAGCCATTATTTCATTGAGTTGAGGCCGTTTGGATGGATCCAGATTAAGCATGTTGAGGATAAGCTGTCGGAGCTCGGGGCTGTACCGGTCTGAAATTGGAGCAAATGTTCCGCTCATGATCTTCAGAACGAGAGCGGGTAGATTCTGAAACCAAAAGTAAAGAGCAGTAAAATTACAAAATGTATTATAAATATGAGAAAACCCCCCAATCCCCGACCCCAAATCCCTGCTAAAGATTTTCACATTTCACATTTTCACACGGAATTAGTAGTGAAGACAGATTCGAGTGCCAGCTAAATTTATGTGAGATTTTGTGAATTATTGATCTGTGTTCAATCAAAAGCCCCGACAATCTGCTTTAGCGTTCAACATGGGACAACATCATATTAAATATTCTGAGAATTTGTAAGAATACATCTCCCATGGCGTAGATAGTGTTGTTAGGATGGTTTCCTTGCTTTTTTACACAGCAATCTTTTATGCATTACAGCAATCTTTTATGCATTACACTTTGAGTTAGAGGGAAAATACTTAAAAGGTTAACACAAACATTATTGCATTATTTGAATCACTACATCCAAGTAAGTGAGGAATTTTTGTAAAGAAAATGTTTTATGTACAGCAGCCTCGAAGGCTCTCTTAAGGCTCGCTAGCTCATAGAGCACACAGCCCAAAGCCCAGATGTCACTCTTCTGATTATACGGCTTTCCCTCACACAGCTCTGGGGAGATGTAGCATGGGGTCCCGACCACCTGCAGAGTAAAAAAAGGAGGCATTGATTTGTGCTTACACATGTTAGGATTCAACATATGAACATGAAACCAAAGGCTAATCAACTCACCGTGTAAGCTTTGCTCTTGCTGACAAGGATTTTGGAGATGCCAAAATCACCAATTTTGACGATCATCTGGTGCTTGTCAAGAAGAATATTCTGTGTCTTAAGGTCTCTGTGCAAGATAAGTTTGTTGTGGACGTGGTACAGGGCAAGTAAGATCTGTACAAAGAAGTGAAGGATGGTGTCCTCGTCCAGCAGAGAGTTACAGCGCTTCTGTATGTAATCAGCCAAGGTTCCACCTGCATGAAGAAAACATTGAGAAGAGAATAAACAAGATGATTTCTGTTCATTAAAACCATAATAACTTAGAAATCGATCAAGTTACTGGGTTTAGCAGGGAGATGATGATATCAAAGCCAATAAGCAATGGATTTAACAGGCTTTCAGAACACAGCAGGGGCTCTTGTTGCTCAAGTCAAATGTTAATGTCAACAAAGAATAATCATCTCATGTAAATAAATATTTATCTTTTTATTTGTTATGATGAAGCAGTGTGCCTCAGCATTTTTGTATCCCAAGCTAATAAACAATTCCTGCTTCAAGGTCAGAACTTAAACTAAAACTAAACTATACACCCTCCATCAGAGATTTGCATTAATGTCAAGCAACACAACCATTTTTAGCAAAGCCAGGCAAAATGTTATTTTACATTTTTGTCCTTTTCCTGCTAAACTTTAATTTAGTTTAGTTTAGTTGAGATTCTGAGGTAAAAAAGAGGTCATAAATTCACAGACGACTACAAAAATGTACAGGGTTACACAAGTCCAAGACTTACCTAAGCCAAACTTAACTACTACACCAATAGTAGGATGATGATAACGACATGGCAAGAAAATGACAAATAATTCAAACAAAGCAACAAGAGAGAAAAAATCTTACAAAATATTAAAGTTGTTAGGAGTCAAGGAGCCTTGACAGCAAAGGTTTGGTCTTTAACCTGAACACAAGAACAGCTAAATGTTTCAGGCTGAATACTGGCCCTGGGTCTTGCTGCAGTGTTTTGGACTAATTGATGGCGATCTACCTATTTTTACATTATACCTTGTAATATAACAGAAAAGTTAACTGATCACATTTTCCCTCAAAACACCACCACACAGATTGATATTAGATGTTCTCGTTTGGCCTTCCCAGGCCTGACATGGGAACAAGAAAAGGTATGGAGCCCTACAGCACTAAGCCATGGGAAAAGTGAACCATTTGACAATGAACAAAAGGGGTTCATGTAATAAGATATTACAGTAAGCTTACCTGGTGCATACTCCATAGCTATCATGAGGGCCTTGTCTTCCAGGAAGTTCTCATAGTACTCTATGATATTTGGATGGTTGAGTAGTTTCAGGACCTGACACTCGTTCTGAGCTGCCAGACGTTCGTCTCGTGACATCTGCTCCACTGGGATCTCCTTCAGGATGACAAAGGCCCCGTCGCTGCGCCTGCGGCACAGGTGAACGATCCTGACACGGGAGGAAAATGAAGACAAATTAAATGTATATTTTGTTCCATAAACAATATAGTATGATGGTCTTTGATAGTTTAGATCTGGTGTGCCAGTGTTACTGAGCATAGGCCCTAGTTTTGTTTTTGACAAACAAGCATTTTGTATGATTTGAGGAAATAAATGATAAGTTGATGAGTATGACAGTGAATCAGTGGTGTAAAAGTACTTGTGTCCTTTACTCATGTATATGTATTTGCAATAAAATGCAATATAGTATCAAAAGAAAATAACCTCTTTGGATCAAACAAGAATGTTTACTATCGAAGTGTTTTATTATTGTTGCGTATGTAACCCAACAATTCCATACACTTCTGGTTTTGTGGTACTCTTTAAAAAGGGGGAAATAATGTGAAAGGACCCGCAAACATGGTGCTTCTGTTTGCTTATTATGTGTGAGAAAGGGCAGTGTGTGTTTCCCTCTGGAAGTCACTTAGACAATGATTTTCAAAAACAATCACTACATATTTAGCACAGATAAAGATGTAATGTACAAAAATACAGATTTACATTATTTTCTGCATGTTACAGTAAATTAGTAACACGGTTAGACAAAAAATATCTTATCACTATGGCTAAATGACTTCTGTCACATGGGCTCATTAAAACCCATAAGGTATGATATGAGTGTAACTGAGTATTTATTTAAAATTTGAATCTATAAAAACTAACTGGTATAACTTCAAATAAATTTAGTTGTGTAGAAAGTACAAAATTACCCTCTGAAATGTTGTAGTATATAAGTATATGGTGGTTTCCTAAAATAAAGTAACATTTTAAAAACGTACAGTTGTACTGTAATGTTACAGGTCCTGCGTTAACATACCTTATGACTTTTCACCTCTGCTGTATATTACATTTTTAAATAGTTGCAAAATGAGCAGGGTAAAGTTTAGGATAAATCCAGTTCCAGTATATTGTTTGATGTAATAATCTCATGTCTCTCTTTGCAGACATTTTCCAGCAACTCACTATCTTTAAATAGCATCCTTGTCATTCACATGTGAAGTATAGCCACTAGTAATTCAAAGTAGTGTGAATGCAATAGCTCAGATGACTGCAATAATTAACTTAACTCACGTTACCTTATAACTAGCCTAGCTAAAATGTCCACACAACAAAACTTTTAAAAAGAAAATCCACACAAACTGTAAATGACAAAACCTACAAAGTTTGCTTAGAAATTAGAATCCCAGAGTGGTTTTGGCATTAAGATTGAGCACACAGCTAGGCTCTATATGCTTTTAAGTAACCTTTTTTGTAAACTTCAATGCCCCGTTACTTTTCTAGACATGTCTACGTTTCCTGCGTCAAATCGCATCCAGTTAGCTTCATTTTTTTTACAGACTTTTAGCTTTCTTAGTTCACGCATGACATATATTTGAAAATACGGCATAATGACAGATGTGTGTAACACAAAACAGCTACGAACTGTTAGTAAACTTTAAGTTAGTTTAGTTTACCCGAAAGCTCCTCTTCCGACAACTTTTATTTTCTCATACTTCTCCATCGCTGATCCCAATCGTCTCCGCCGTCTCCAGGCAACCCGTCCCCAGCACTACAGGGTGCAACAAGGGACAAAAAAAAAGGCGAAGGGAAAACTCTCTTGCCAGACATGCCAAACTGGAAAAGGACGCTCACAGAAGTTACAGTAATGACTAGCCTACTGCTGTGACACACATTTTAATAAATGTTTTCAGTCACAGAGGAAGAGATTTAGACAGTCTGAAAGTGCGCCAGCATGCACAATACCCGGGCCCTGAAACTGAAGCAACTAAATGGAATTCAGCAATCATTAATTATTATATACGCCTGTGCTTTTCCTACAGTGACATGTCAAAATGTCTGCTTAAAACACTGGACAAGGCAAAGAAATCAATTTCCACTATATAACAACAATTTAGTTTGAAGTCTGTCCTCCTAGTTCTTGTAGTCATCATAGAGGAAAGATCACATCCAATCAACTGAAAAGTGACTTCCTATTTTAGGTTTACATTACTGCCTTTGTTACTATACATTTTATGTGATTTTATTTGTACTGACATGTCAAAAATGTCTTCTGTGAAAACTTAAGTGAAGTGAAAACTGAAATGGAGACAGCGAGGCAGTGAGAGAAACACTGGGACAGATGTGATTAGTGTAGCGTCTTGAGCATGGACTTCAGATAATGTGGTCTTACATCCAGACGCCTGGTGATTATAAAGCGCCTTCCCCTTGTCTGAGATAAGCAGGAAGGAGGCTACATGAGCACTGTTTCCCCTCTCTGCCATGATGGGGATAATAAATGCTTTGTGCTGTGACAAAGCCTGCTCTGTGTTGTGCTGAAGTACATACCTCCACTATTATCATCAATCTGAAATAATGATATATCACCATAAACAGTGATCTTCATGTAATTGAACCTTTTCTCTACAATTTTCAGTTTTTTAAATTAAGCTCGGTGGAGGGAAGATGAGGTGAGTAGGTAGTTTAACAAACAATAGTTTGCTCTTTCCCAGGGATATAATATCTCAATAAAGGAGCACCTAAAGGATCTTTGCAGTATATACGCCATTGCTCAGACCAGCTTAGTGACATATTTGGCCTGTCTTCTGTCAGCAGCAGATCTGTCTCCAGACGCAACAGTCAGTGTCCAGGAATGCACTGTGTAGGATAGTGAAACTGATGCTAAACCCAAGGTATGAATCTGCGCCTGAGGAGCCATTCATCTTTGGAGATTTCTTAAGACATACAGTTGTGGGGGAGGTTGTTTCATCACAACGATGCTTTCACCTCTTTCTCTCACCTTTAACAGATAGGCCTTTTTCACACAAGACGTTATGCCATTTCACAGGAGGAAAAGCACAGACGTGATATTAATAAAATGAATAACGGCTGAATCGTTAATGTTAGTAGTAACACCTGAACTTTTCCTACTATGACAAGTCAAAATGTCTTATTGCCTATTGATGTTGATTTCTGACCAACAACTGCAGCTGAATTTTAGCAAAACATTTTTTATAAGCATGTCCAAAGCATTATCTCAGACTTTTAACCAATGGCTTTCTTATACTTTTATTTTAACTCACTAAGATGTGTGCATGTATATATACAGTATTTATATGTGTGTGTGTGTGTGTGTGTGTGTGTGTGTGCTTGTGTGTACATATTTATTTTTATAATAAACTTAACTATTATTGTTAGCTAACTAGACAGTGTTATAAAATCTATTTCTCTTGTTATATTGTATTACAATTATTAATATGTTTGATGATTAGAGTTGTCACTACAACACAGATAACAGTTAAAACATGATGAATTAGGGCTTACTAACACAGTATGGACATAATCAATACATTTAATCAAGTTCAATAAAGTATAAATTACCATTAACCCACACTCCTCTGGAACCTACAATGGAAAAGTGCCATTTTACTGCCAGAGAATGAAAGTGAATCTTCCTCTGACCAAGCTAGACCTATTTTTGTTTGGCTATTTACGATGCACTCGCTGGAAATCAATTAACCCCTAGATTTTCTCTCTATTGGCTGCTTGCAGAGGCTCCACAGTAGCTGTTTCTCAACAACCCTCAGGGGAAAGAAAAATCACCCTGAGATCAATATGGTTCAGTGCTGAGCCAGGCACAAAGATTCACATCACTTGATATTGGGAGACCTTCTCAACAGACAGTTTGCTGTAGCCTGGGTGCATCAACAACAACAACAACAATTTCAACAACAACAGCTACTACAGTATAAAACCTTGCTGTCAGAAATCCTGAGCTGTTTCTTTGGAAACCTGAAGCTGTGAGGAACTGCAGGTTTCTGTGAAAAGCTAAAGGCTCTCAGTCTCTCATACTACAGCAAAATAACCATGATGAGGCAACCAGGAAACACAAGGTATTAAATTACATTTCTCTCTCTTACTGCAGGGTGTTTTGTTACAGAGAGACTTATACTCAATGGATATAAGTAGATTAATTATATGGTTCATGTTTCATGCTTGAAGTTTCATACTTTAGCAAAAGAAAATGGAGCATTAGACCTATTGACTTAACACTTAACACATATTCATTCCTCTCTTTCTCTTTTGTTTGTCTCTCTCAGACACATAAATACACATGTAATTAAATTAATTAAAATAATTACTGTAGAGCTGTGTAACTCGACTGTTTTGAAATCGCTTTATGAAAGGAATTGCAGTATTATTAATCACAGGGAATTTTCTAGCACATCTCAACAATCACTACCCCACAGAGGCAGTAGTCTGATTGCAGCCGGTGGGCGTTCCTGTCGGGCACGGCTTTGATTGGCTCATGTGGTACAAGAACGCCCACTGTTTCTTCTTCTCTACTTTGGCTTTTTGGCCAAAAAGGACAATTTTTTGGCTATCTAGTGGCCATTTTCCACTGAAACAACTTTTCTGCAGATGTATTTCTGTGCAAAAGATTAATAAATTGTATAAATATTTTTTCCTTTTCAAAACTTGAAAAATTATTTTAATCTTAAAGATCATCAATGTCTCTCTTTACAATGTCAGCATATGATACCTGTGGTACACATGATGCATCATGTTGACCTCCTTCCTTGGCATTGATGTTGTGCTCCAAAACCTCAAATGTAATGTTTTATTGTAGACAAGCAATATATTGAACACAATATTAATGATAAAAGATTACTATTAACGTAGCAGGATCAGAAGATAAATGATTTTAGTAATCAAAAGCACTTTACTTAAAAATAACACAGAAGAGCTCACGTTTATCAACAAATAACTGTTTCAATATTTTCAGCAAATAGAAAAATCAAGTCCAATCTCAGATATGGGACGGACAGGAAGGTTGTTTGTTCAGTATTTTAAAACACTATACTGATGCTCAAATGTTGTACTTAACTGACAATAACTAATCACTATGGTATTTGTATATTTTCATGTTTATAATACAAATGACTTGAATGTCAGTGACAGCAACCTGAATTCAATTTCTTAAACCGTCTTAATATATTCGGGTTTATATATAAAAATCAGAATCAAAGAATAGTTTTTCCTTACAGCTGATGGTTCATTTATTACAATATATAAATGTTTAAACAACAACAAAGCACTTATTTCCACTTATTGATTCAAAAAATGTGCATGGTTATAGATTAGGTACAATTATATGTGAATCAGGGAGAATTAATACAATGTGTGCAGTGTTATTACACTTGTTTACACTCAGCAAAGTTTTCAAACTTCCAAAGACAGAGAGCCACTTTGATAGAGGAGAGTAGATGGACAGCAGGACACCTGTAAGATGAAATGGACACAAACATTAGATAGTTGTTTCAATATAAGAAATCCAATTAAGCAACTTCTACCCAAAGTTAAAATGTCATTATAGGTGTCTGCTTTTAATGTCCTCACATGAACAGAGTGTAAAATCATATTCACCACCAAATACTGCATTTCAAGTTGTTGCTATATTTATGTGAAAGACAAAGCAAAAAAATACAGGAAATGGCAAAATTCTGCTCTAACAGGTCGTGAGTTGCAGCTGGATATGTGAAAGAATAAATCTAAAAATATATATATGATTACCGAAGAAGAAGCATCTATACTGTAGTGCCTGCATTACACAAGTGGATCACTACAGTTAAATATTAGCAGCATCATATGATCAAAGGTAATGTGTAAATCAAGGTTTAATGTGTTGAAGCTAACTGTAGTGATGTGTCAGCCTGTATGCAGGAACAAGTTAGAGGTTACACCAACTTCATCTCATGGGTCCCTTTTCTTTCTCTTTTCCCTTCTCTATTAGATTCTTATTCTTCTTTTGATTTCCTGGTGGATCCCAAACAACTTTAACAAAGGTGCATACCGCCACCTACTGTACAAGAGCATGTAACCAGAATCAGAATCAGCTTTATTGCCAAGTAGGTTTACACATACCAGAAATTTGCTTTGGTATTTTGGTGCCTGACAATAAACATAGTAGAAACATAAAGAAGTATGAAGAAACATAAAGCAGCAGGTCAAGAATCGTAACTATTAAATATATATGTACAATATGACGATATGTTATTTAAGTTACAGCATGTGCAATGTGCAACATATTTACTTGTGAATGTGCAAAAGTTTATATTATTACTGTACAATATTTCTTAAATTCTTCCTACCAGCTTTGTGTCACTTAAGAATGTAATGAGTGCCTTCCTAGTGGCTCTTACCCCCTCTTCCTCTCCTCCTGTTCCCAGTATCCCCATCAGATTCCAGCCCCTCCCTGCCTCTCGGCCTCTATCACGTAACCTTTCTCTTTCTGCTGCATACATAGTGTAGCGCAATATGATATGATCCACTTTTTCTTTGACTCCACAGTTCCCACATTTGTCACTGTTCCTTTTCCCCAGTACAAACATAGTGCCATTTAATCCTGTGTGATCCAGTCTGAGTCTTGTTATGATGATTTGCTCCCTTCTGTTCCTTTCGTTATAGCTCTTTGTTAAGACCGACTTTTGCATTTGGTGATTTATCCTTCCTTTCTGGTCTTTCTCCCACTTTTTCTGCAATATCTCCATTCCTTTCTTCTTAATCACTGCTTTTCCTTCTCCTTTTCCAAGTGGAACTGGTACTTTTATTACCTTTTGCAATGCACTTTTTGCTAGTTTATCAGCACACTCATAACTGAACATCTCAGAACTGAACATCTATACCACCTCTATGAAGTCTTAGCAAGCTATAGTAAAGTTCAATGAGCAAATCGTATTAGTGAGAGAATTGTGATAACTATCCCTGAGGTACATTCTCTTTTCTTTTCCAAAATACTCATGTCTATCTTAATTTCTGGGAAAAGCCAAGGGGGTATGCTGCTACCTGGGGTTGACTTAATAGCTCCTATACATACACATAATGCTCTATACTGTAGTCTATCCACTTTTTACAACGATGTCTTTGCTGCTGCTCCATATACTATACAACCATAATCTATTGTTGACCTCATAATCACCCTATAAATGTCAACTGATGCCTTTTTATCTGCCCCCAGCCACAGCTCGTAGAAGGTTTATGCCTTTTTTGGATTTTGTTAGTTTTTGAGATGTGCTTTCCATATCTAGCCATATACCCAGGTACTTCAATTCAGACACCCTCTCCATCAGCTGACCATATATTAGCTTCTCAGCATCAATCTTGCGCTTGTTTGTAAACATCATGTAACACGACTTACTCATATGACCACTTTCTCTATTGCTTTCCTTGTATTCTCTAACATATAAGGTATATTCTTTCCCCTCATCCGTATGGCCCCATCGTCTGCAGTTAGTGCTTATTTTCTGTAGCGCTTCTGTGTATGAAACTTTTTCATTATCTTAACTCTCTGGGCTTCTCTGGCTTCTCACTGTACACTGCCTCCAAACGCAGCACTGTGCTCTCCTCCGCAGTTACAGCACGTAACCTTGGCATCCTTTTCACATTTTCCGTACTCACGTTGGCCTCCACATCTTGCACACCTTAGCTTTCCTTCACACTGCTGTGCCGTGTGCCCCAGTCTTTGGCATGCATAGCACCTGAGTGGTTTGGGAATGTATTCCCTCACTCTGTAGTTCATGTAACCCATTTGCACTGACTTAGGCAGAGTTTTCTCAAACTGAACTACTACAGATAGGGTAACCTTCAGTTAGCCATCCCTTTTACTCTTAATCCTTGTGGCATCTATTACTTTGCCTCCTTGGATCTCATTTTTAACATCTTCCATTGACATACTCAGTGAGACAAACACACATGAGGCAAAGCAGGAATGATGAAGGGAAATGTACTCGAGGCAGCGGTCACAAAAAATCTTACAGGTTAACAGGAAGGCAGTCCAAACAGTCAAACAAATGAAGGTGTGGTGATGGAAAAGGTGGGAAAGGGGATACTGCAGGGCAGGAGGGAGTGGCTGGATCTGAAATCACAGGGGACTGGGAGAGGTGGGAAAGTCTGAGAGCATACGGTGGATGGATGGAGAATGGCAATGCCCCCCACATGTACTCACTCCTACAGATAACACAAATAACTAAAAAGAGCAAAGTTCTGCTTCAGCGTTTGACTTGGCTGAGCAGCTGACCATTTCAAAATTGGACTTAAGAGTGGCAACATCAACAAATAAATAAATGCCATGATGTGAAAAAGTAATCAGTAACAAGCACATTATACTTTATCCTGCATTATTCTGTCTTTTATAGATATTTACAGTATTTTTATTCTTAGAGATCTGCACAACACAGGAAACAACCGTAACCCTCTCAACCACTGAAGGCCTCTGATTGTGTCTTCTGTTGGATGAGACTTTACATGACTCCTCTTCTTCTTTAAGATGTCATCTGAGTATTTGTTTTATAGGAGTTCAACTCACATCATTCTGCATATACTGGTTGTAATTTAGATGTTTATTTGCTTTGTACAAGTCTTACTATAAAACAAATACTTAGATATTTGATGTCTGGAGGTCAAATGTTGCTCAGCCAAGTTAGACAACACACAGTTTAAAAATAACAATTGTCATTTTAGGCATTTATTTTTTTGAGGAGTAAGCACACATATGAATATGAGAATCGGGGAAGGGGATGGCTATATTTCTATCTGAAGCAATGATTCAGGTGTCTGTGCTGGTCCTGGGGTAGACCTGGACCCTCTACGGGTTCCCTGTGCAGGAGGACGTTGTCACAAAAATAATATACAGAAAAATATTTGGAGAAAAAAAATCTCCTCCAAATGTAAGAAATGTAACTATACACGTATATTGCAGTTACAGGATGACCAGCCTCATCAATCACTATAACAGACAATATTTCTACAAAAGAAAACATCCAGAATCCAGTAAAAATAGCAAATCCAAACATTTTGTAAAATGACTTTCTGGCTTTTGAAAGATTGTCTTTACAATTTGCTTCAATGCAACATGTAGGCTATTATCAAAAACCCAGCAGAAACTGCAAATGCATCAAATTGCAGGTCTCTAAGTCTTTAAACAGTATGGAAACATAATGTGGTGACTCAAGATTTGAGCGAAGGTATTTTATTCATTATAAAAAAACACACAAATCTTAACTGAACTGAACTTTAACTTTTTAGAGCAACAAATGTAGGCTACATTTTTTCCCACTGTCTCCCTTCCTGTCTTCACCTACTGCCACGATAAATGTGTGATCTAGTATTAGATACAACCACAACCATTTTTCTAAAAAGAGAAGATATTTAAATACATGCAATAAAATGTAATAATCGACATTGAATTGTAACATAAAACAGGACTAGAAATGACACCAAGATTAGCGACTGAAAGCAGAGAGATGATGCCGAGCTCAGCTGTCAAAACTGGGTGTGCAAACAAGCCGTGAACCAACAGACGATCAGCCAAAAGCCCAACGACATGCTAATTCTAATATTTTAGTTTTATTGGTTTTCCAACAAGGACCAAAGACAATAAATGCTAATGTGTTCAGTACCTGCACATCGCCCCAAACAGTGGTGTTTGGCTCACATGCTCGCTGGTGTGAGCTGCTGAGGCCGAGCGCCTCCTGTGCTGTCTGATGGTCTCTGCTGGCTCCTCTCAGCAGGGCATTTAAAGGACAATACACTCTAAATATGAACGTTTTCTCTTTAAGATGTGTTGCCCCAGTTTATTTTTAACACCGTCATAGTGAGCCGCATGTTAGGACAGCATGAATGCAGAAAATTGTTTACTGCGTGTGCGCATTTGTAAGCACTCAGATAATTTAAATTTAAAATCTCTAATAGAAATGCCCACAGAGTCAGTCACTAGACCGGCTCGAAAAGTATTCAATATAAAATATTCAATTTGCATTCTGATGTCCACCTTGGGGAAACACATTTCTTTATTTGTGGATAGTTACTGTAAGCAGTCGTTAGAATATCAACGTCCCTTTTTAAGGTGGATTTCCTCTGTTTTGTTCACGGGCTTCGCTGCTGCACACAAACTGAGCAGAACACGCAGTTAATGTTAAATTAGCACCATCTGCTGGTCATCACCTGCAACAGCATGTGGCTTATACTGAACTTCATTTGGATGATGTTTAACTTCTGAAGTCAAAATTATGATATAATAAAGTTTTTTCTGTAAAAGCCACATTATTCACTTCAATTCAATTCAATTTAATTC
The DNA here is from genome assembly GCF_020085105.1 of Siniperca chuatsi. Taxonomy (NCBI): domain Eukaryota; kingdom Metazoa; phylum Chordata; class Actinopteri; order Centrarchiformes; family Sinipercidae; genus Siniperca; species Siniperca chuatsi. The sequence goes on from NC_058048.1 coordinate 22,677,096, forward strand.
GCCTTTATTGGCATGGGAAACAGATGTTAATATTCCCAAAGCATGTGTGAAATTGAAAATGAAAAAAAATAACCCTCTGTAGTTTAGTTTCATTTTGTGCACTTAATTAATTTAGTTAATTTCTGTGACATATACTGTAAGGTAGCACAATCAATGTACTAAAGAAGTGACCTTATTTTTGTTGCAATGGAATCTTGGTTTATGCTAAACTGTTGTTAGTGATTTTTATGGTCATTATATAATGAGTGACAAAGTGTTACTGTTGAAAGACAAATGTTGTCAGTGTTCTGATACAAGAGTTGATCCTGAGATGTGTATGAAGTGTTTCGGTTGTGCAGTTTGGATGTGAGAAAACTGTTTTGAAAGTTCACTCAGTATAATGAAATGTGTGTTACCAGTTATGAACAACTGTAACACTGCAGCTTCTTTTTAAGTATTCTTTGGGCATAATGGCCTTTATTTGATAGTACAGAAGTTGAGCAGAGAGTTGAGGGGAAACAGGAAATAAAGGGAGAGAGTTGGATGGGTGACAGGCAACAAAGGACCCTGGCCAGAATCGTATTATAAACTACTTCTAAACCCCAGACATAAAAGCACATTAGTATTTAGACCAAAGGTGCAGCTATCATAAAATAAATGAAGTGATGCACAGTGGAAATGCAGCGAGTATAATTCAACATCATGTTATCAGCATTACTGAAGAGCTTAATTAGTCTCAGTTGTATAACTCCATAACAGACACTGTCATTGTTATTGTTATTTTGTTATAGCACATGGGATGAATTAGTAAATGAGCAACATATGTGAGAAAGCAACATATGAGCAACGGACATTTCATTTGAAAGGAAAGAAGACAAACATGCATCAGTTATGAATAAGAAAGAACGGGAAAATAAACATGGAATAAAAATGTACAGATAGGATTAAAGAAATTGTGAATGAACTGAAATTTTAGCAGGTAAAGAAACGTAAACTCCTTGTGTATGGGTTTATATTTCACTCAGACAGTCGTGGTGCAGGTGGAAATGTGAGTAAGTGTGAAGGGTCTTAGCTGTTCCTGGTGAGTTTTAGTGAGCTCACTTCCTTTTGCCCCACCGGGCTGCAGAGAGGCCAGCTGTGGGGAATGCTGTGTTTATCAAAAGAGTTATGGCCAAGGAAGGAGAGCATTACTATTGGGCTGCCTGTTTAACATACCAGGTTTACATTGTTAGGCTCCAAACATAACAAAGATGTGTATGGTTATATTATCAATCATATCTATATTTACAGTAACAGCACTTACTGCTGACATTGCCACCAGTTTACCTAAATAAAAATCTAATTCTGTATTCGAGCACTTAAGGATTGTAAGAAGCCACTATCTTTATGCTAGTACTCACTATGAACTTCCCTAAAATATTACAAAGGTCCAAGTGAACTTTTTATAATAAGGCAAAAAAAGACAATAATTTAGTGGTGTTAATAACAAAATAATTACAAGAAAGTATGTACAATAAAGACATCATATCAAACTTGATGAGGGAATCAATGAGGGAAATACGACAAAGAGTACAACCCAGTTTGAACAGATTCTCTGTGAACACCATAATCAGGACATTTAGAGAAGAGAACACGTAATTGTTTACTGTATACAGATGTTTCAGTACATCATTTTGCCAAAGAAACAATATTTTATTGAAGTAAAGTCCATATACATATGTACATTCTGTAGGTATATTTTTGTAGCTGCATCTTCCCTTTTTGTAGAATTGCAAGACTGCCATTTGAGGGTGGAAGGACCTCTATGTTCTCCAAATAGCAAGAGGCTCTCATTGTTGATATGGTCCTTCAAAACAATGCCAATCGATTGTGTGAAATACAGCGCAGAGTTGTTGAAGACAATGTAAATTTTGAAAGAATCAACAGTGTCAACCTTTCTACAATTGACTGTGTCCTCCAACACAACAGGGTATGCATGACGCAAGTCTACAGAGTACCCTTTGAGCACAACTCAGAAAGGGTCAAAGATCAACAATTTCAGTATGTGCAAGTAAGTGTACACTCAAACAGACACTTTCAGCACTGATGCTTACAGTACAATACTATACTGCTACTGTCAAACTGCACTACATTGTACTGCATGTAAATTAGGAGTGCATAAAATTACACTCTATAGCAGAGGTCTGTCTTTCTGTAGCACTTACAAAGCTACCTTTTAAAAATCTTTTTTATGTATAGAGTGTTTGAATTGGATTCCATGGAAAGCCCCATGAATACATTTTTGTGGATGAAGCTGGGTTCAATCTGATGAAGAGGAGAAGGAGAGCCAGGAACATAATTGGCCAATGTGCTATTGTGGAAGTACCTGGTCAGCGTGGTGGCAACGTGACCCTTTGTGCAGCCTTAAGTAATAGTGGGGTCATGCCACCTTGGGGCCATATAACACCGAACATCTTCTTACATTTCTGGGTGGTCTTCGGGATGTTTCGTTTGAGCGTGAGCAGCAGGATCGTGAGCAGGCAGGGCATCCTGTCTATGTCATGGTTTGGGTTAGTTTTCACTGTGGTGACCGAATATGGGCGTGGTTCAACATCAACCAGCGATTCATAAATGTTTGCCTTCCACCATACTCCCCCTTTCCTCAACCCCATAGAAGAGTTTTTCTCAGCTTGGTGGTGGAAGGTCCATGACCAAAACCCGTAGACCTGGGAAAATCTCCTACAGGCCTTACTTGGCCTGTGGTGACACAGGTGTGGAGTCTTGTCAAGGCTGGATCACACCAGTGGGTTTATCCCTGGCAAGGGAGAACGTTGCCTGTGATGTAGACAAAGTCCTCTGGCCTGACCCAGGACAAAGACGTGATGCTGAGGCAGAATGAATCTCTTATTGACTTTGATTTTGCAGTTGGACAACATTTCACAGTGTACTGTAATGTGCTTTTCATTTAGATTTTTTCTTTGTCCTTTTGCAATACTTTAATGCAAGTGCTGAATACTGCAGACATTCAATACTGTATTACTTGCAGTATTTACAGTATACAATATGTTCACTGTACTAAGTTGTGTAATATACTTGCAAACTGTGTATATTATACACAATAAACATGTTTTCTGTAGCTACATGCCCACAACACTGTGTTTTCCATTTTTTGAGTAGTGTTTAAATATTGACTGGCTGTGGGTATGATCTGAAAGCATTGTTTGATTTTGAGCACAGATAAAATTGTTTTGAGGCGATTGTTTGATTTTGCCAGAAGAGTCAGAGGTTTTGTGAATGTATTTTGAAGATTAGGTTATGTGTTTACAGTTTTGAGAAAATGGTGGAAGGTTTCAAGAAATGCGTCTTACCAATTGTAAAAAACTAACAGAATGACCTGGTTTAAGGGGAAAATACAGTTGTGTATGATCAGCATAAACATGGAACTTGATGCTGTGTTTGTGAAATATATGGCCCAGTTACAGCATGCAAATGGACAATTAAAGAGGTCTCCCTTTGTCTTCAAAGTACTGTATACAAAATGACCATGTCACTTGGATATTTACACACAGTGGAGGAGAGTAACTAAGTAGGCCTATTATTAAGTACTGTACTTAAGAACAGATCTGAGGTATTGGTACTTTACTCAAGAATTTCAATTTTCTGCATCTTTGCACTTCTACTGAGAATTAAGATTTTTTTTAAAGAAGCTTCTCACCCTACATTAAAATGGTAAAAATCTGATCTGCATTCATAACAATAGAATAATATAAAATTAATATAATAACATGCTGTACAGATTGTAATGCCCCTTGAGGCAAATTGCGAATTGTGATATTGGGCTATATAAATAAAATTGACTTGATTTGACTTGACACTCTGAAAGGGGCAATTCTGCAAAATGAGTCTTTTTATTTTGATACTTTAGGACTTTTTGCTTATAACACATCTGCACTTTTACTTTGGTAAACATTGGAATACAATAGGCCTAATTTTACTTGTAAAACATTGTATTGTTGCTACTGTTATTTGTTATGAATACTTCCTCCACTACTAGCACGGCGTAAACAGCTTCAAATACCAAAACGCAAAAATGTGGCCAATGGCTTATAAATTATTAGTTGCTCTAGCCTATAGTCTTTTAGTCTGGTAGCATTGAGACACACACTGCGATATCATTATTAGAGCTAGTATTGTTGTTGTTATTAATTAAATGCATGAGGCGGAGAGAATGGGCCTTTACGTAGGCTCCAGTGCGTATAGTGCGCACAGTAGCCATAAAAGTGATTACAGTGCAGCTATTTAATATACTGTGTGTGTATAGCTTTGTCGACATGCTTACCCAAAATCTTTCGGCAGCTCTGCTCTGTGATTTTGTTCCTTGCGTAACATGATCGCAGCCTCTGCCCCTCCTTGTTTCTATGGTTAAAGAGTGAAGCAGCACCACCCACCCCGCTCTGTCTTCACCACTCCCCCCTTCATTCTGCACAGACAGGCGGGCTGAGAGGGGCAGCACATTACAGGGCGCCGCGTGAAGACAAACACCGTCGTACTGAAATGAGCTGTTACGGAAATCCCCTCCAAGCTTTCCTCTTCAGGCTCGGGACGCTGAAAATGTGAGAAGCAAAAGGCTGCGGCATCACTCTGACATCAGCTCTGCGGAGAGAAAACTTCAAAAATCAAAACAGAGGCTCATCTCCTGCAGACCCCTGTCCTGGAGAGCACTCCCGTCGCATACCGTGCATATCTGTCCATCACCGGGCCGATGAGACGTTGACAGGACCGTGAAAAAGCCATCAGGGGGAAGGGACGAAGGGAGGTAGCTATACAGAACAAGAGCAAGCGTCCAGAGACAGAGGGAGAGCAGGGGTGGGGAGGAGAGGATGGACGCCCTGCTTCCTGTGCTGAAGAGTCACCCAGGCCCGTCAGTGCTGGTGTGCTCTCTGCTTTTCAGGGTGGCCCACCGGTTGCTGCAAAGGCTGCCTGTGCCCAAAGTGGTGAAGGAGAATGACCTCCGCTCCTGGAAATGGAGGAACCTCTCTGTGTCAGTGTTGCACTCCCTGCTGACTGGGGCATGGGCCCTGACCTGGTAAGTTTCCATCCAAACATCTGTCTGTCCACCCTGCCACGCTGAGACACCATTGTCTATTCACAGTCCGCATGATGTGTTATGTGTGGGACTGTGTGTGCAGCAGTGACAGTCTGTGGCAGTCAGGAGAAGAAGGGCATGTTCAGAGGGAGAGGGACGGGGGAGACAATGGCATTTTTAAGTGGGGAGGGAAATGCCACTGTACGATAGATATGAACCACACAAAGCTCTTATTGATATTTTGATTTTGAAAATTGCTGTATAAATAAAGTTTATTATTGTTATTAATTGCTTGTACTGGTGAATTTGTGTCAGACTCAGAGGTTGTGTAAGGAAACAAATCTTTTCAACCTCAGATTCAGCCAACAATCAGGGCTACTCAAGTGACAGCCTCTGGATATATCAACTTGAAAAACCTGCTGGCGATTATTGTGAAATCATCATGAGAAACTCTTCTTTGGGGCGGTGACTATGCTTGTGACTCATCTTTTAACAGTTTTTTTGGGAATTGGGACTAAGGTCATATTTTTGCACCCTCACTTACCTATTGCTGCATTTAACATGTGACAGTATGAATTAGCAATGATCTGCGGAGGTGAAAGAAGGAAGCTTTCACATTAAAAAGTAGGTTTTTGTGCACTCAAAGTAGCACCAAGGAAACATGTGAAACAGTACACTGCTTTACATGTCACATAAGGACTATAGGTCATTCATTAACAATAATTCTGTCATGGTGTGTTTATACAGGGAGTGGACACGCAGAGAAACGTTTGCTGTTTGAGGTGTGCCCCTTTTGCCAACCAGCAGTAAGAAGAATAAAAATGCAAAATCAGTCTATTTTAGAGAAAATAGTAGCAGAATTGTAGAAATAATGGTATTTTTTATATATATATAGACACAAATAGAAACTAGATAGTGAATAGTATTAAAATGAAATTATAAAACATTAATAGCACTACTACTAAAAGGAGGGATTTTTATTGGTCAGGTGGTTGAAAAAGCTGTAACGCCTGATATTAATGTCTCTGCTTAGTCAGGCTTTTGTCTCCCGGAGTGAGCCTTTGTATGTCTGAGTGAGGCGAATACCGACCCATCTATCTATAACATGTATCCCTCTACAGTGTGGTGGTTTGGCCAGAGACGTTGAGCAACCTCCACTCTTACTACACCCCTCTCTCCTACCTGCTCGTCTGTGTCTCAACAGGTCAGTGAAGGAAGTAAAACAACTGCAAATTTCAGTTTTGGTATTTAAATGAATATGCACATTTTTTTGTTTTTGGTGCCGAGAAGTTTGTATGTGTATTTTTCTAGATTAATCGATTAGTCGTTTTGTCTATAAAATGTCAGAAAATAGTGAAAAGTGTTTTAATTTTCCACAGGCTAAGGCAGTGCCTCAACATGTCTCATATAACTCAGATGTATCATGTATGACAAAGAAAAGGATCAAATCTTCACATTTGAGAAGAAAATATTTGACATTTTGACTTAAAAAATTATTAAACGATTATTTGATTATCAAAATAGTGCAGACTAATTTTCTTTCCATCGACTAACCGTTGCAGCACTAATTTAATGCATGAGAGAGAAATGTGAGAGAGGTGTTGATTGATGGCATTTTCTCCTCCACCCTTCAAACTGAACCCTCCTGTCCTGGAGCGGAAAAACTGCCACCTTTCCAGTTGCTGCTTTTCGGAGAAACAATGAAAAGAGCCGCCCCTCTCACCTGATTCTCAGAACAGACAAATGGGCGTTTCCTCTAAATCACCATGGTCACCAATGATAATCCACTAAAGACTCGGTGGTCTGGTTGAGTTGTGTTGTATGTGGTTAGATCTAATGTGCATCTTTGTGTAACCACGAAGACACAAATCTGTGGAGATCTGCCTTAACAACCGCAAACAGCTATTAGCTCCACTGAGGCCAACCATGCCAGAAACTGGAGGTCATGTTCTTTTACATAGGGGCTGGTTGTGTGTCTTGCTAGCCACAGCGTGCCAGTCAAACAGACCTCCAGCTAAATGAGGCCTACACAGTTTAATAACCGTGCTTATGTTGTAAATTGTTTAGTTGGCATCTTCTAAAGATAATGATGAAGAGAGACATTTAACTTGCCTGTCAGATTAGTTCAACAAACACTGATTCTTAATGTCTCTTGACGACCCTCTGATTAACAACAAGTGACACAAGGGAAATCTTGCATTGTAATGTCAAATATATTCAACATTATCTTGTAAAAAGTTGATCTTTAGGTACATGCACATGTTCTCATGTTGGGAACAAAATCCTAACTTTTTATGATTAATTACTTATTATCATATTTATGGTGGAGTGGGGAGAAGCATTAAAACAACACACTCACTGCAGTTGGAAACCACAGATTTGTCTGGTTTGATGACATAACATATGTCAGATATAAACCTTACAAATGAACCGAGCTACAGTAAATTAAACACCGTGCATGTGTAAATGTACTGTAATCAACATTCATCTGTCATGACAGTAAAATATAAAATGCATTTTATTCTCAACCTCATCTACTTCCTGTCCTCTTCTTGCACTGGTGAATCTGTGGCACCTTTTAAAGACTGTGACCGACACATTGAATATCTATAGATGACGTTTCCCACCATTGTATCACCTGAGTCTGTACACATTTTAGCAGCAGTTACTTGACACTAGTTTCACTATCAACAATGGACTATCAAAATACGTTTTGACCAAATTGTTATTTATCTGATTAACCCTAAAGGACATTTTCTCTTCCCTCTTAGGATACTTTGTGCAAGACGCAGGTGATATTATCCTGACAGGACATGGAAGAGGATCATGGGAATTCTTACTCCATCATGCACTGGTAATGGGCATGTGATGACATGTTTTCTAAGGCTGCATTTCTGGTTTAGATAAAATAATCTGAGTAACTATGTTAAGCTGCAGCAACTCGACAAAAGGAAGTTAATATCACGGTGATCTGCAACCTGTTTCACAGGTGTGTGTAACAGACTGAGAGAGAAGAAAAGAAAGTGAGGTTGTATTTTGAGGATTTGATTTTAGCTACAAACTTTGTTTCTAAATGTCAACAAATGTGGGAGAAAATGAAAACAGACATAAAATGTAAATTTGGTCATAAATGCCGTGTTGTACATTAAGGCTTATAGATTTGTTGTATATGCATCAGGTCATGCCAAACTTGACATTAATTACCCCTTTAGTGGTAAGGATTTAAGAATAACAAAGCTCTCTCTATCTCTTTTCCATCCAACAACATTTTGTTTTCTACTGTGTGATGAGCTTTACACTCTCACTGAACAACTAGCAAGGCTATCAGCTTTCACTTTCATTTTCAGCTGCTTAAAAGGGTTGGTTGACCAAAACTAATCAGTCAATGATTTTAGATGAGAACATGCAGGTTATTGCGAACGTGTAATAATCACATTTTACACTAAAGAGTAAAATACCTATAGATGATAAAATACACAACAAAATAAAAAAGGGTACACTCAAAGAACCAATCCATTGTTTACTAAACTCACTTTGCTGAATGTTGGCAGGGTTTCATGTCACTGTTTGAATATGTTAAAAGTAAGACATTGGGAATTCTTTTAGTATCCATACCATTGTAATCAATAATCCTGCAACAAAAATTCTTTATACAACCATTAGGGAGAACCTCACCAATCGGACAAACAACGTTACTCACAGTTCAGCAGCATTCACTCATAATAATTCATTTTTAAATAAAGGTAACTCAGAAAATGTTTTATTGTAATTTCAGTGAACTGACATACAAACTTTATTTGTATAGCACTTTTCTTAACAAAGTTAAAAAGTGCTTTACAGGGAAAAGAAAAATCAAACAATAAAATGAGATTAGCTGTTAGCTGTAAAAACAACTCCGTCCCTCACTGTCTCTGTCTCCTCCTCAGGTGATCTGGTGTTTCCTGTACGCCCTCTACACTCATCTGTATGTAGCCGGCGCTGTAGTAGCTCTCTTCGTAGAGGTCAACAGTGTCACCCTGCACCTGAGGCTGATGCTGAAGCTGGCAGGCGCTCAGTCCACCTCCATGTACCACATCAACAAATTCGCCAACCTGTTCACCTACGTCACATTTCGTCTGAGCACCCAGTTCTACCTTACCTGGTACATTGTCCACAATTACTCCTGGCTGGACCGCAGTGGATTATTTCTCGTCTCCATGATGGTGATGAATATTATGATCCTGATTTATTTCTACCGCCTGCTCCGTGCTGACTTCTTCTCTTGGAATAAGAGCTCTGTGGGACAAAACGGGACACATCACAACAACTCCAGAAAGTTTCTCAGTGATTGACTGCAGAAGGTTTACAGAACTATATGTTTGTATTTAGGGTGGGAGTTTACATATTTGTCTTATTCAAACTATAACTAACCATTTCTCATGACGACATAACTAACCATTTCCCTTGTTGTGTCTCACTGCCAAAGATCAAACCCTTCAAAACAACTTTTGGTGGAACAAGATGCAGCCTTGTTCAGATGCTGCGTTCCAGAGATGCTGGAAAGTCAGAAATTTGCCTTTTTATGGGGAAAAATACAATGCAAACATTGCTTTAATTGAAGCCGAAATCCTGGGTCAAACTCTGGCGACATTTCTCAAACCCTTGAGATGTTACCACTTTTAGCATATTTACAGTTTATTTTCAGTATTGTGTAACTTTGAAGGAATCAATAGACATTTTGGGAAATATCCTTAGAGGCTTGGCAAGAATTAGATGAGAAGACTGATACCACTCTCATGTGTGTATGGTATACGTGAAGCACCAGTTAGCAGCCGGTTAGCTTAGCTTAGCATAAAGACTGGAAACAGAGGGAAGCAGCTAGCCTGGCTTTGTCCAACGATAAATCCTCTCGTAAAACCACAACTTGTTTTTTTACACTTCAGTTTTTGTACAAATTAAACAAACGATATATAACATTTATGCTAAGCTAAGCTAACTGACTACTGGCTATAGCCTTATATTTAGCATACAGACATGAGAGTGATATCAATCTTTTCATCTAATTCCAAGCAACAAGGCAAATATGTGTATTTCCCAAAATATCAAACTATTACTTTCATTAGATTACTTTTATTACTTGACATTTCAGCATCATGTAACATTAAAGGAATAGTTTGACATTTTGGGAAATAAGCTTTTTCACAGCTTTTTGATTGATACCACTATCTGTACACTAAATATGAAGCTACAGCGAGAAGACAGATGGTTAGCTTAGCTTAGCATAAAGAGTGGAAACAGGGGGAAACAGCTAGTCTGGCTCTGCCTTCAGTTTTTGTACAGGTTAAGCTAGCTGTTTCCTCTTGTTTCCAGTCTTTTTGCTAAGCTAGCCAGCTGCTTGATGTAGCTTTAGTGTACAGATACAAGAGAGGTATTAATCTTCTCATCAAAATTCTGCAAGAAAGTAAATAAGTGCATTTACCAAATATGATGAAGTATTCTGTTAGTCTGTCAAAAAACCTGTGTGATGAATAGTTCAACACATAAATTTGAAAAGTTAAATCGCATTTAGCAGTTGCTAACACTCTTGGCTGACAACCTAGCTATATGTTGCCATATCTATAATATTTGCATAGGGAGTAGTGTTTTTATATAGACCCTTCCGGAGTGTATGAACAACCTGCCAGCTGTGATTTTCTGACACTGAACTTTGAATTTTAGCAGCAACAGACTCGACTCGTATTTGTGCATGTGTATACAGTACGTTCTGTCTCTATGATGCCATATGTGGCTGAAGAGATACTGAGGTGTGACTGAACTGGCACATAAGACACAATGTTCTCAATTTAACTGGTAACACACAAGAATGCAGGACAATGTATGGTCCTCTTATGGTTCTCATATGAAATCTGTTGGTATTTGACACAAGTGGGGCTGAAGCTGGATCTTCCTGCCGTCTAACAGTTGGATAATTGAGCTCATCAGGAAGTGGGCACCATGAGAAACCCTTCATAATGAGCAGGCACAGCACAATCAGTACTGATATTGCACAACCAGTAGTTAGACTTGTGTGGAGTAATAGAAGAGCATAGCCACTGTGTGTACCTTGTTTGCAAAATGATAATAATTTTACAGAATAGAGCCCTTTTTTAAGATATTGAATGATGACCTTCAGGTTCTCCTCAAAAATTGACATATATGAAGCATTTTGTAAATAATGTTAGAAAAAGTGCATTCCTTTTTGATATATATCAATAGTGCTTATTTCCTAATCATGCCATAAATCATAAGTGCCGAGAGTGTCATTTACAAACCTATTAATCAATATATTTCATTTTCTATCTAAACCAATGCCAAGAAAGTCCAAACAGACATGGACAGACAGCCTGTGACAGATGTGTCTGATCTGTGCTACAGTGCCTTTTCAAAAATAAGAACAAAGCACAGATAAAGATAATGTATGAATAAGAAAGTGTAGATAAAGTGCAGATGTCTGTATGCTTTTGTAAAATCTGGGCCAAGTAGAGACAAACATACAGTAAATCAATTTGACCACGACCACAATAATGTATCTTGTCTTAAAGTGACAGCTGTTTTTAGGAGTGCTGTGTTTTTGGATGGTTGAGTGATACCATGAATTAAAACAGTATTTAAAATCACAGGGGTTGATGCATATTTTGTATTATGTACTCTACTGATGAGGGAGGCTTTTTATGTATCTTTTAGTCACATTCACACCTGAGAGACGTCTGGTAAAGCTACAGTCAGATCCCTTACTCAAGTAAAAGTGCCAAAACAACAATGTACAAATACTCAAGTCCTGCATTCAAAATCCCACTTAAGTAAAAGTACAGAAGTATTAGCAAAATGTACTTAAAGTAACAAACGTAAAAGTTCTTGTTCTGCAAAAAATGGCCCCTGTGACTGATATATTATTTATTATATGTGACATTATTTAATTTTTACTGACGCATCAATGTGCAAGCAGCATTTTACTGCTGTAGCTGCTCGAGGTGGAGCTAGTTTTAACTACTTTATATACAGTTTGGTAGTTAAATCCAGTGGTTCCCACCCTAGGAGTCAGTCCCCTCTAAAGGGTCACAAGATAAATCTAAGAGGTCATGAGATGATTACTGGAACAGGACAGAAGATCATTTGTAGCCTGTCCTCCCCAAAAATACGGCCGTATAGGTCATCTGTGGAAGCAGCTTATTACGACTCATATTTACGTCTATTGTTAGGCGGCGGCCTCTAGTGGCCTTAGTAATTATGATGGGGTTGGATGGGTCAGTAACTAACTCTTTTATTGTACATATACTTATTAAGTACACCTGTACAATCTAATGCATTCCAATTAAACTTAGTGATGGTGTTGTACTGGACGGCGTCATATTCAGAGGTGTTTCTAATACTCTGCCCCCCATCATGTATGTAAATAGAGAGGACAAGAAATTAGAAACACCTCTCAATATAATGTAGTCAAGTACAGCACCACCTTTAACTATGACATCAATAATAAAAAACTAATTGAATTTACACATTTCCAACAATGTCACCAAGAACTGAACATTATGAGCTTCATAAAGTGGCCACTGAGTGTGTGTGACTGTTGTATTGAGGTAGACCTGAAAAAATGTGACCCTGTCCTTTAATCTTTAACAATGCATTGTATTTTATAAGATGATCATGTTATTTAATGTAAAATCTTAATCTGAAAAGTAACCAGTAACTAAAGTTATCAAATAGATGTAGTGGAGTAAAGTGCAATATTTACCTCTGAAATGTAGTGGAGTCGGAGTAGCAGAAAATGGAAATACTTTTGTACTTAAGTACAGTATTTGAATAAATGTACTTAGTTACTTTCCACCACTGCAGGAGTTTTCATTTTCCGTATGCTGTAGATGGTGATGGGATGGAAACAAACCCATCACTCAGATTATAATCACATTTTAATTTTCACAGCAAGAGCAAACTATTCCTGAGTAACAGACATAATTCAGTCCAGTTAGTCAGCCAGTCTCATTCTAACAAGTGCAAAATCAATTATAAATACATTGCTTATTTGTATTTAATATTGCATATCTTTAACATATTTTGTTAATGTCTTGATATTAGATATTTAGTTATTTTACAGTATGTCTATCAGACAGATGCAAATATTTTGTGTTTATAACCAGGTAGAGATCAGAGACTTAGAGCGCCCTCTACAGTCGACATGTTTAATTGACGGACAAGAAAAAAAAAGTTACAGTACTTAATTTTTTTCCTTTATGGCGAAAACAAGAACATACAGACACGTATGAACTCGCATCGTGTAGAAACAGTAACTTTATATTAAGTTATGTAGTAGAAAAAGACGCTTAAACAGTAGGCCAGGCTATTTCTGCAGACGATTTTACTAATATTTTCCTAAGAATGACCGCATTTTCTAAGCATTAGCCTACTCTTTGTCTTACCTTTACTATTCTGCTTTAAAAAAAGCTAAATAAGGAGGTTAAAAAAGCTTGTAATAGAGACGTATATAGGTATACATAAATAAATAAGAATAAAAACAAAAGGAAACAAATAAATGTTAATGTGTTTTACAATTTCATATAGATAGATAGATAGATAGATAGATAGATAGATAGATAGATAGATAGATAGATAGATAGATAGATAGATAGATAATTTTTTTTCCTTTCCCAGTTTCCGATTATTCCCCATGTCCTCCAGCAGGGGACCGAGCAGAGAAAATGTGGGAGGAAAGGAAAAACCCTCCAGGGAACTGAGTCAGCAGCAGCGGGTCCAGCCTGCTCAACTTCCGCGGGTCGGCTTCAGCTCTGTCCTCCGCAAACTCAACACGTTAATACTCAACAATGAGCTTTAATGGGTTTAAATTACAATAAGAAGCATCTGTGGAAGGAAAAACAAGCCGCAGCGCAGAAGAGAGAAGAGGAAACGTGGGCGGACCATCCCGTTTCGTTGAGGTAACATCTTTACAGAGTTTTTGCAGCTCAAACACGCTGTTTTTGTAAAAAAAAAAAAAAAAAAAAGGTTTGATTTAGTCATGTATGTGTAACTGGGAGCGGTCTTTATTAACGTGTTACTTTAAAAAGATGCTTTAGCTTTACCTGGTGTTTGGATGTAAGAGTAAAGTTGCCTGCTTTCAGCTTTATGGTGGGCCAAACCACATCTAGTAAATTAGTTCTTCTCCAGGAGCTTTGATGAACAATAGGATTAAAACAGATCTACACAGTAAGTGGATCGACACTGATTACAGCTGTCTGGTCTGGCTCTGTATGTGGTGAAGCAGCTACACAACGCATAGCAATTGTTTTCTCTCATTACAGTAATGTTTGACTTGGGTCTCTGCCTGGCTCTCTCTTTATTTCTAGGCAGCTGCAGCATACACTGTGACTGTCAGGAGGTAGACGTTTGTGTATTTTGTTGGTACAGTCTATGTTCTGGTTGGGGAAAAGTAAAACAAATATAAAGCCTGAGACAAAGATGGCAGAGGAGGAGAACATGAGCTAATTTATCCCAAATTTAAAAGAAACAAATAGTTTGTTTTGTTGAAAAGTGGTGAGTCGGTTTCTTTGTGCTGTTTGGAACTAACAGTTTAAATACAAGGTAGTGATTCATCTCTCTTTTATGGTAACTCTTTCTTTTCTACTTGTTTTTAATACAAAAATAGGTATTTATACATGTTATAAATGCCCAGAAGACATTTACATTCAGTTTAGTTCAGATGAGATCTTTTTTGTCCCACAAGAGGAAATTCCTTTTGCAGCAAGGCAACATCAAAACAAGACATAAACAGTAAAAACAGAAAACAATTGACAATAGAGCTACAACTAATGATTATTTTCATCATATATAGTCTGTATCATTTTAGAATATAGTGAAAAATGCTAATCGCAGTTTTCCCAGAATCCAAGGTGATGTCTTTGAAATGATCTCTTCTGTTCAACCAACAGTTCAAAACCCAAAGATATTATCTTACTATCAACTATTACTATTACTACTATCAAAGAAGACCAAGAAAACCTGGAAATATTCACACCCGAGCAGTCGAACCAGTGAATTTTTGGCACTTTTGCTTAAAAAAGGGACAGAAACAATCAATCACTCATCAACAGATTAATTTTCTGTTGATCGATTAATCAACGATGTTTCAGCTTTAGAACTAACATTTTACAACAAATACAGTATATATACATGTTAAAGTGTATATAAATGTTTACATAGATATATAAACATGCCCAAAAGGTCCAGAGGATATTCAGTAGAGCACCAACTAATGATTATTTTCAGAATCGTTTAATCTGTCAACTATTTTTTCCATTAATCGATTGTTTATCTATCTATAAATTGCTGTTGTTTCCCAGAGCCCAGGGTGACGTCTTCGAATGTCTTGTTTAGGGCTGAAACCATTGGTTGATTAATTGATTACTCAATTGACTGAAAAAAAATGTAATCGTTTAAGCCATTTTTTCAATAAAAAATTGTAAACATTCACCATTTCCTGTTCTGAAAATATGGAGATTTGCTGCTTTTGTTTCTGTTCACTGCAGTCTAGATATTATGAAGAAACAGCTTTAACTAGTTAAAATGTCAGATTGTAAATGCTGCTCTCTTTCTCTCACCACATGTCTCTCTGCTAAGCATTTACCTCGAGGCTTCATGTCTGTCCGAGTTTCAGCCATGAGTGTTCTTCCTCCCGTTCGAAAGGACCGCATCATCGCTCAGCTCCCTCAGGTAAAATCATTATAGCCTCGTTGTCCACCATCACTCTAATACAGTGTTCATCCTCACAAATTCTTCCTCCTCTCCTGTAGTATTTCAGGAAAGAGGCAGCTCTGCACACTAAGGAGGATTTCAACAATAAAGTGAAGACCGCCTGCCAGGAGCAGCGCACCGGCACTGTGGGGTGAGTACTGGAACCAGAAGCCAAATGATACTGCATGTGGTGTTTTGTGGGACTTACTTTCTTGTTGCATGTCTATTTTTCTTCTCAGCAGATTTAAAATCTCTAAAGTCATTGTTGTGGGTGACCTGGCTGTGGGGAAAACCTGTCTGATTAATAGGTAAGCTCAAACACATCACTTAATGTGTGAAAGCAGGGTGAGGTGCAGCTCTGGGAAATAAATAACTTAAACAAGAAAAAACTCAGAGAACATTTACCTCCTTCAAGGAAGCACAAGTTGTTATTAAAACGTGCAGATGTGTTAAATCTGCATCTGGATCCAGATTTGCATTAAAATACACAGTAATAGACAGTGGTGGGAAGTAACTAAGTACATTTATTCAAGTGCTGTACTTAAGTACAATTTGAGGTACTTTTACTTTTCTTTATACTTCTACTCTGCTACATTTCAGAGGGGACTATTGTACTATTTTTTTTGGACAGCTGGAGTTACTAGTTACTTTACAGATTAAGATAAATATTCGTCTACCTAAAAATGTTATCAACATAACCTTTAAACTATCCAACAGTATATAAAGTACTTAAAATGAGCTCCACCTCCGCCATCTGTAACATTAAAATGCTGCTTACGTGTTAAAGCATCAGTGGTAGTATTCCAATAATATGATATATAATATTATAACTCTCAGACCATTCTGCCCAACAAGTACTTTTACTTTCAATATGTATGTAATAAATACATTTTGCTGTAAATACTTTTGTACTTAAGTGAAATCTTGAATGTAGGCCTTTTACTTGTAATAGAGTATTTTTACAGAACGGTACATTTACTTAAATAAAATGCGTGAGTACGTGAGTTTTCTCACTTACCTCTGTTTGTATCTAGTGATGCAGATGGTTTCACTTTCATTTGCCCAGGTTTTAACATATCCATCTGTAAAATGTTTGCCTCCATCCCAGTACATTGGTGGTGAATAGAATTTTGTTTTCTGGCGCTCGAAGCATTCAAAATTACATTTAAAACATCTTTTTCCAGAAATAGCGTCCCTGTTACTCTGAATAATCCACAGTTTGCATTGTAACTGTACTTTGCACCAAAGAAAATACTGTATATTTTTATGTAATTTGGGTGAACCAAAAATAGCTGGTGGTGTGAATCTTAAGTTTCTCGAGATATCTTGATTACTAACAAACAAATTGTACCAGAAATATGGCCTCCTTCATTAAGATTATTACTGTCGACTAGTTACAATCCTGGACATGTCTATTTCCTGGATTTTCTGAAGGCATTTTTATGTTTTCAGATTTTGCAAAGATGCTTTTGATAAAAACTACAAGGCAACGATCGGAGTTGACTTTGAGATGGAGCGGTTTGAGGTGCTGGGCGTTCCTTTCAGCCTGCAGCTGTAAGTCTTCATTATTATACATAAAACAAAGTCAGTAAACTGAGTCTGTCTGATGTGACATTGCTCACCAGTGTCTCTGTGTTACAGGTGGGACACTGCAGGCCAAGAGAGGTTCAAGTGTATTGCTTCTACGTACTACAGAGGAGCCCAAAGTGAGAGATTTGTGTGTTTTAGGGAAGCAAACTAATAAGAAATGTAATAAAGGCTCTCCTCGTTCCATGTACACATTGTTTAACAAAGAAAAAAATGTCAGGGGAGAAAAAGAATCTGTGTTTAAAGTAATGGTGTGTCACAGCTGAATTCAGTCACTAGCATGCTAAAACAACGCTCTTGAAACGGTAAAAGCATTTTCATTGATGTAGTATCTTCTTTTCTTCCAGTTGTGATTATCGTGTTTGATGTAAATGATGTTGCCTCTTTGGGCCATGTGAGGTAAGCTTATTTATTAGGGGCAGATTGTTTGCACTCTTACAGTTTTTGTCCCAGCTGGAGGACTTTAAACTAGTCTCTTTCTGTCTGCAGGCAGTGGCTCGCAGACGCCTTGAAAGAAAACGACCCCACCGGTGTTCAGCTGTTCCTCGTTGGCACAAAGAAAGACCTGAGCGTACGTCTTTATACTGTTTAAAGTGGACATGCCTGTGAACATTTCTGTGTCTTTTACTGGAGTCAAATGTCAATTGTTTGGATTGGTGCCAGCAGCACAAAGGGTCTGTGTGCTGGCTCAAACCTCAGGAATGTAGTTTCTCCATCCTTCACTAGACTCCTACACATTAATGAGAGAGGGTGAATTAATGGACATACTTTTCTATTTCAAGAAGTTACTTTTCTTGAATTATTTGAAATATTTCTCCCCTTTCACTTCATTGTGATTATTGTTGAATCAGTTAATGCTAATTTCTTTGCTGTGGCTTTTGTAATCACCAAAACAACAATTTCATAATTTCCTGGAGCCCAAGGTGACATCATCATATGTCTTGGTTCGTCTGACCAACAGTCCAAAACCCAAAGACATTCAGTTTACACTGATATAAAACCGAGAAAAGCTGGAACCAGGATGTGTGGTGACTTTAACGATGAATCATTAGCCATCAAATTGATTAGCCCACTAATTATTGCAGCTCTAATTACAATAGTCCTGTCACATTCCTGGCTGCTGTGGTAGACATTGTACCTGTCTATCACCTGGATCTTCTGAAGTCACAGTGTAGCAGCAATCCTACATGTTTACTGTGGTTAATTGGAATACTTTAAAGGGGAACGCTACCGATTTTTTTTTTACAGATAAAAATCTGTTTACAGGTCTTGGGGGTACTACTGCATGTGTGAAAAAAGTTGTACCAGGTCTTTTGTGGCTTTCTTCTTTTACTTTACTGTGATTTTTTGCAGAGATGGTATGAACACTCTGATTAGATTACTGAATAAGTAATTTACTATTTTATTATTTGTAGAGGAAATAATCATGTCCTTGAGTCATTCTTTGTAGTGGAATAAAATATTCCAGTAGTCTTTCTACCTCTGAAAAACAGTAAAATGTTTTACTGTATAAAGTATAGCTGATTGATAGTCAAGCGACAGAAAATAAGTTCTCAACTATTTTAATAATTGATTAATCGTTTCAGTAATTTTTCTAGCAAAAAATCCCCTTTTCTGACTTCTTACTGGTGAGGATTTGCTGTTTTTCTTTGTCTTATGTGACAGAAAACTGCGTATCTTTGGGTTTTAGACTGTTGGTCGGCCAAAACAAGCGATTGGAAGGCCTCACCTTGGGCTGTAGGATATTCTAATGGGCATTTTTACTTATTCTACCATTTTATAAACTTATCAATTAAGCAAGAAAATAATTATCAGTTGAATCGATAATAAAAAATAATAGTTAGTTGCAGACTTAGTATAAAGATTCCTTTTGTGTTTAACTTGATTACATTATATCTAACTCAGTCCCCTCTGGTTTCTCTGACAGTCTCCTGCTCAGTATTCTCAGATCGAACAAGATGCTCTCAAACTAGCACAAGAGATCAGAGCAGAGTATTGGGCCGTGTCGTCACTGACAGGTGAGTGTCTGGATTTAAATACAGTAAAATTAACAGTACCGATAACCCCACCAATGATTTAGGGACTGTTTGAAAATTATTGGGTCAGAAAAGGGGGAGGGTAATTTTTTTTTTCTTTCTGTTGAAGGGAGCTTAGTGTGATATTTTTTTGGAGGGAAAGCAGAAGAGGGTAATTTGATTCTTTAATTCTTCCATGCCCCAGATTTACGTTTTATTTCATAATTTTCTTGTGAGATTTACTGTATAAAAAACTCAATAGTTATATCAAAAACATTACTTTTGTATGCACCATTGATCATAAAGGTGCGTTTTTCCATATGCAGAGAGCAACAATCCTGTCTCTGTAACAGAGCTTTATTTTCTTGTTGCTAGTAGGACCAATATGTCAGTTATTGGGAACAATAGATGTGGATCTATATAGTTAGCAGAGATTGAACATTATCTCTCTAAAGAGCATCTAGCCAACAGATGCCTTAACTTCATTCTGTATTATAACAGAACTATGGTCAAGTTACATGTATCATACAGAGGTATAAAGTGCAAATTATTTTTGCCACCCCTGGTTCCTAAATGTCCCGTTCATTTGTACCACAGAGAATGTTGAGTGACTCTTCTACGACTTGGATCGACATGAAACCATTAAATCATTAGTCCAAAATATTAACAACTGCGTTAGAAAATATCTGGTTCTTTGATAAAAGTAGAAGGTACAAGCTTGTGTACATGAAAACTTCGGGGGAGAAGTAAAGGGAGGATCAAAAGCTAAGTCAAACATAAGTTTCAGCCCCCCTCCCCACCCCAGTAATTTTCACACAGTCCCTTACTGATCTACATCTCTTCCATGCTGTAGGGGAAAACGTGAACGAGTTTTTCTTTCGAGTTGCATCGCTGGCATTTGAGACCAACGTCCTCGCTGAGCTGGAGAAAAGTGGGTCGAGGCAAATCGGGGACGTTGTCAGTGAGTATCCAAACAATCGCTCTGTAATCATGAAAACCATCACATTTGTCACGTAGTTTAACACCTAACTTATCATTTGTTTCAGGAATTAACAGCACTTCAAACAATCTGTATGCTGCATCAAAGAAGAAACAGCCGAACTGCTGTCAGTAAGGAATTTAAAGTCAAAGGTGCAGACTGAAATTTTTTTTTTCTCAGTGGAAAAAGAGTGTGGCTGCTCTCCAGCTCATGGGAGGGATTTCTGTGGTCGAAGCAGGAGGAGGGACGCTGGAGTTTTACTTCCTGACATGTTTGAGTTCAGTTTTTCCTGGCCTAGAAAGAGTTTTCCCACTGTGGGATGTGGATTCCTGTGGTGTCGTCTGGAGTTACAGAGTGACACGGCAATTACACAAATATGACCGTTCTGGTACTGCAGAGATGCCAAAGAATGACTTTTGATTTTTGTAACATGGTGTATGTGTGGATGCTTACCTTACTTAGGGCTTGAAATGAATATTCAGTCTTGCTGCTGTAGTTTGTTTAACGATTAAGAATTTTCTTTACAATAATACTCTGATTTACCCTCAAGTCTGCTGTTTTAAATGGTAATTGGTACTTGACCTGTTTTCATAATATTGTAGAGCAGAGGTTCTCAAACTTTCTGTAAGATTATGCAGTAAATCACAAGAAAAAAGATTTGAGGAGAGTCTGAAGAAATAAACAGAATATTGTGTAGCAGGAATTTTTTTCTGCTTTCCTATCCAGTTTAATCTTCACAGGACCCCTCAGACTTATCTTGTGACCTCCAGGTTGGGAACCATTGTTTTAGATGCAGTCTTGGATGTTTTTATCTACATCGTATGCTTCCTAGGTACTTTTTTGCTTTTTGTTTACAATCAAATCAATGACTGAATTTGGATTATCATTTTTGGATCAAAAACTGAGATAGTGTGTACAAATATTTTATCATTTATTTTCTTTAAAATTTCACATGGTATGTTTTACATGTAATAAACATATTAAAAAAGAGAAAAAAACATTTCAAAGTGTTTTGAATGAATATATATATATATATTTTTTTTTATTATTTTTATAATTATTTAGTTGAAATCACAGTACAGCTTGTTATTTTAAAAATACTCAGTATTTATTAGGGATTTCACTGTATTTCTTTAAAAATTACAACATGTCTTCTTCTTCTTTTCCTTTGGGCTGTTCCCTTTCAGGGGTCACCACAGCGAATCATGTGCCTCCATCTAACCCTGTCCTCTGCATCCTCTTCACTCACACCAATTAACTTCATGTCCTCTCTCACTACATCCATAAATCTCCTCTTTGGTCTTCCTCTAGACCTCCTGCCTGGCAGCTCCAACCTCAGCATCTTTCTACCAATATATTCACAGTCTCTCCTCTGAACATGTCCAAACCACCTCAGTCTGGCCTCTCTGACTTTATCTCCGAAACATCTAACATGAGCTGTCCCTCCGATGTGCTCATTCCTGATCCTGTCCATCCTCGTCACTCCCAAAGAGAACCTCAACATCTTAAGCTCTGCTACCTCCAGCTCTGCCTCTTGTCTTTAAAAATTACAACATGTCTATGCAGATACAATCATTTCTTGACCATCTCAGTCTTAGAAAATATTACTATTCCCCTTTTCTTCTTTACTGAAGTTCTAAGAAATCACGTTGAAGCTTTTGAAGGATTCAAGATACTTCTGGTCAATTTGGCTCTGGAGCTCTTTGGGGATGCAGTGAGAAAATTTGTAATTTTCTTTAATCCACTTTCCTCCTTCAGTGTTCTCTATGGCCACAGCTGCCACACCTGCACGAAATAGAGCGTGATATTAGCATTAAAATGTTGAGGATCATTGAATTGAATGGCGTCATACCTTGACTGACCTACAACAGTAGCTCCCAGCCTCTCCACCAGCTGGATCGCAGCCTTCATGGTGCCTCCAGTCTCTATCCATTGGTCCACTAACAGCACCCTCACACCTGCAGGGAGGAGAGATGTGTCAGTTACTTATATCCACTGGATCTGTGTTTTTAAAGTAATCTTTATGTTCAAATGATAAATAATTTCATAATAATGAAAGTATTTAAAGAAAATGATACACTTCATTTTTTATAAAGAGGACAGAGAGAGAGGACATAGCAAAAGTGATTATAAGCAGAATTTAGACAACAAATCATTTGAATTTGTTATACATCTACTACAAAATACAAAGCAAACAACACAAATAACACATTGTTACATAAAACGATATGGTGTTGACATGTATAAATGTACAAATGTAAATATGGACAAAAAAGAAAAAAGTAAATAATCAAAATTAAATTAACAATTATCTCTCTGCTGCTCCTTCTCTAATCCTCCACCTGAGGGAAACAGAACAGAGAACGTCAAATCCCGAGATCTGACCCTGTCATGAAAAATAAATAATAAATAAATCTCTAATAATAGTCTACAAAAATCCTAGCAAACATTTTTTGCAAGAAAAAAAGATAGTGGGATATAACATATCTTTGTCTATGGACGGGACTAAGATGATCTTTGGTATATTAAAGATCATTAAAAGAGAATCTAACTCCAAATTGGCCGTCATAATATCTGATATGATGTCAAAGGCACTCTCATATAATCTTGGAGCAACATGTTCTGGATCTTTAATTCACACATTAACACTAGAGGGTGCTGTGCCATAGGGAATACATGGACATAAAGTTGAGGAAACCTGTGGTTTAACCTGTGGTTTGGATCATGTATTGTTCAGGGTTAGCTTTAGAGCTGCAATGATTAGTCGACTACTTTATCGTCAGAAATGGCAACAATTTTCATTATTAATTAAACATTAGAGAGAGAGAGACAGAGTTGGCATTTTTCAAGCAAAAATGCCAACTCTTTATTTGGTGGTTTCAGCTTCTCAGATGTAGGATTTGATACTTTCCTTTGTCATAAATGATAGAAAACTTAATATCTGGTTAAAGTCATCCTCAAATCTTAAATTTATATGTTTAAATTATTTTAATTTTACATATAAATACAGCTGTGCATTAAAGCTTTTTCTATGCTAACCACACCTAAAACAACTCTTTCAGTAGAGAGCTTTGGTGCCAGATAATGATCTATTAATCACTGAACCTGTGTATTGCATTTTGCACGGACATGATCCAATTAAAAGACTGAATATTTACAAAAACCACAAATAATATAAATCTAAACTTAATGATGTTCTTCAGCACTCAACATAACAATCAAACGATGGTCTTTTTTTCCTTTTTTAAGCTGTAGCTCTCACAACCCTGTGGTGTCACCAATCATTGCCAGCTGGGTAAATATTTATTGTTTCAAGAGAAATAACTGACATGGTTAAAGGGTAAAAAGCAAAGGGAGATTTACCTGGTTTTAGCACATCCAGTCTTACTTCCATAGTCTTTTCTCTGCCTGTGTAGTCGTTGTAGTTTTGGTTTTGGGTTGCGACACACAGATGTCCTGCTTTGCGGACAGCTAGAAAACCTTTTCCGAGGGTGGTGGCAACAGACGACCCTGAAAAAAAACATATATCAAAAACATTCATCCACACTGACAGAATCTGAAATGATCACCTTTTGTGGCTAACTGTTAGTTTGAATTGGATGGAGAATGCTTTCACACACTGGCTCAACTTTCTTTCAACTCAGCTAAATTTATATAGCACCTTTCATACAAACATGCAGCCCAAATTGCTTCACATAGCAAAGTTTAAACAGACAACAAATAAAGATAAACAACAATAAATAAAATGTTGTACATACATTTGACATTGTCATGCCATGAAGCAGGATTCAGAGGTGCCAACATATCTAAATTTAGTATCTGTGCCCGAAGGGTTAAGTTTCCTGACCTATGTACTGATAGAGAAACTGCCTCTTAAAATAAAATTGAGTGTGAGACACCAAGTGTGATTGCCCTGAAATGAATTAGTTTGTTTTCTTACCAATAATGAATCCCATTGCATCTATCCCGGCAACCAGGTCAATGGTGTCGTTGTGGAATGGACTGAGAAGGTCTCTGACACAGTCTGCAAGAGCCTGTAAATGCACAAAATGCAAAGTGAGCATATAAAATACACACACAGCTTGTATTTTTCTGCAGTTTTTCAATTACTTTTATACTATGTTCAGTGAGAAGAAAGACAGTAGAGAAAGTATCAGCAGCTCAACAAACTGCTAAGTAAATAGAAGTTGTCCTTTTTTCCCATCATACCTGAGAGTTGCAGTAAAGTCTGGACGGGTCCAGCCAAGCAAACGTTGGTCCTTTTGTGTTGGGTGCCATCAGAGAAAGGTACCATCCTTTATGCCTGTCTGAAGGAACGGCCAACACGTCCATTTTGAAAAACAGCACTAGTCTGCGCTGTTAGAAGGAGAAACTGGGAGAGTCACCCATATCAGGTTCCAGTGGGGTGAATGGTGGGTGGGAGCGGGCTGTTAATAACACTGAACTTCTCCCTGCAGTCGGTGCAGGTTTTTTTTAATTTAAAATCAAGTCGACTACTGATTTGATGACCAGTCTCTGCCTCACCAACCCTGCTCTGACAAAGTCCTTTGTAACTGAAATCTGTAATGACAAGAACAAACAGACTCTCTGATATAATAATAAACCGTGAGGGGTGTGCGTGACAGACGTGTCAGCAGGGCAGGTCTGGGACCACTGTGTGAATCATTGCAGTATTTGGCCAAAATTGTCACTGTCAGACAGGGTGTTTCTTACAGACCGGTTCTTTTCTGCAATTCCTTTCTACACACTCATTGGGTTCCCTCTTGGGTTATTTAATGATTCGTAGTTTGGAACTCATCTTTAAAAAAGGGGAGGAGTGAATGTGTGAAAGGAAAAATAAATAAATAATAAAAAAAACAAAACAAAAATAAAATAATATAAAATAAATAATTAAAAAACTGAGTAAGTAAAAGGTGTAAAAGCCAAACGGATGATTTGGGCAATAAAACAGCCCGCTCTTAGAAGCATTGAAGGGTGTAAACTATCTAACTGTCTTTCCCCTAGCAGCCAGCTCCAAGGTCCTTTTTTTCTTTCCTCTTAACAGTGGCAGAAGTGCTCCTAAGAATCTAGCCAAAATATTAAAAAGCACAAAGTGGCCATTTAAAACATCAAACAAAGTTATTATAGTTGGAGAATCCGGGTTAAAGAATAAATATGGGTTCTAACAAAAGCAAAACTTCTGAGAATGAAAGATCAAATCTGCTATCACCTAGCAGGACATCTGGGTAAAAGAATTTGGTTTTCCATCAATGTTCCCAACCCACACACAATACTCTCACAGGTGCCACCTGGGAGTAAGTGGTTTTCAGTTGTTAACCTGTCTAATGCTTTTTTCAGCATCCCAGTGGACAGCCAGTATTGGTTTGTGTTCTCTTTTGAAGGTAAGAGTTTCACAATCACCAGACTTGTCCAAGGGTATTCGGAGAGTCCTGGAATCTTTAACGATGCGTTAAAAAACAATTTGGAAATGTTGAAATTGACAGAAGGAAGTGCGCTCCTCCAATATGTAGATGACCTTATGATCTGCTCAAAAACAAGAGAAGCTTGTGTAAAAGACACACTAGCTCTGCTCAATCATCTTGCAGAAAATGGCCACAAAGCTAGCTTGTCCAAGCTGCAATTTGTGTCTGAAAAGGTCACATTCTTGGGTCATGTGATCTCAGCTGAGGGGAAGTCCCTATCACCCAAAAGAACCCAGGCAATTCAGCTCATCCCAAAGCCAGAAACAAAGAAACAAGTTATGGCCGTCTTAGGGACGATGTCATACTGTAGACAATGGGTTGCAAATTATGCACAGATTGAAGGCCCCCTTGCAGATATTGTACATGGGTCTGGCAGCAAAAGACAAAGTCCACTGGACACCAGAAGCGGAGAAGGCTTTTGTGGACTTAAAGCTGGCCCTCCAGACACCCCCAACGCTTGGTCTCCCTGACAGTAACAGACCTTTCACGCATTCTGTTGACGGGAGGGGTGGGTTCATGACTTCTGTATTACTACAAGAACATGGGGGGAGGCTGAGACCAGTGGGCTATTTTTCCAGCAGGCTTGACCCTGTAGCAGCTGGGCTGCCAAATTGTCTGAAGGCCATGGTATGCAACTATACTGACTACTGCCAGAAAAGTGACTAACCAGAGCTGCTACGCCTGTGTGCAGCTCCCCCATGGGGTGGGGGATTCCATCCCAGTGAAACCCACGCCATTAAATGTCTCTGAGACCCTAGGAGTCATGGTGGCATTCACCTGGGGGGTTACTCTGCAGAACAGAACAGTGAGAGACATGGGAGCTGCACTCAAGCTATGTAACATCAGCATCACCAACTACGACGGCTCCACAGCCAGGTTTTGGAACATGAGCCAAATAACCCAGCAAGGAATTCATTGGCCCATCATGACTACCAATCCAACATCCCAGGCCGGTATGGTTGGATTCACCAGACAGTGCTACACATCTAGAGATCACTTCCTGGGAACTTGAGCATGCAAACAGATTGTCACTACAACATGCGGCAGCGGGTGGAACAAGGGAGGCTGAAGCGAATGCAGGGGACCTCAGCCATACATCGCTCAGCTGAATCTGACTGACACCACCAGCTTACACCGCCCAGGAAGCGACAATCCCATCGTCCTGATGCCTACGGAGGATGGATTTGGATCCCTAAGAGAGCATGTGTGGAGCGCGGCAATCCACTACGAGAGTGTCACCAGGGGAGAAAGGAATCAGTGGCATCCTCCCCTGGTGGGGGACTGTGAATAATGCACACAAGATAGACCACCTGGCAATAGATCTTGAGAACTTGACGGCACTGGTAGAGGTAGGGTTTTCCACTCTCACTCCTACCATGCAGGGGATCAAAAACAGGGCCCTGCAGAACAGAATGGTTTTGGACTTGATGCTGGCTAGTCACGGAGGAGTTTGTCATATTATTGGGACTGATTGCTGCACCTATGTTCATCTTTTTTCACTGCTGTTTCTTGCATCAGCACTTTCTTACTTTGTGGTAGTGTGTGGTAGTTTTGCCATTAAAGAACCATACCAATGTTTTGCATTTAGCTCAAATCCTGCACACTTTACACCACTGCTGACTATTGCCCAAGGCACACCAGAGTGTTTTAATTCCTTTAAAGCTTTTTTCTTGCATTCTAGGCTTTTCTACTTTTCTATTTCTGAATGTCGCTTTTTATACTGTGGTTGAATGAAATCAAACCAATCACTGTCTACGGAAAAAATAAACACTTTGCATTTGAAAATGGCACTGAAAAGTGTTTGTGGTTTGCAGTAAATGGGCAAAAGTGTTTTGCAAAAGACATTTTGCGATGTTAACTATAATAATTACAGTCATCACAAAAGAATCTGTTAGTTGGAGACCCTTTAATAGCTCAAAAAACACACTTATTATTGTTTCATGATACTTCATGACTTTTATCAAAATTGGTTATAAACATGATGTTGAACTAATGACATGTTTGAGAAATCTGCAACAGACAATGATGCATTACTTTGGATGTCAAAGACCGCTGCTGTAAAATATAGTTAAATACGATTGATTTTCATATCTGTGATTGGTGTTGAAAGTACTTTTTACAGACTAATACCCTCCTTTATCCCAATAAGTCTATTTGGATTTCTGTCAACAAACTCTCAGGTGATGATACGTAGATCTTCAAGAATGTGTCACCCATTTTTTTAGGCACATCTGTGCAGATTGTGCACCAAAAAAAAAAATCCACTTGATAAACACTGGACTGGAGAAACAGTGATAATAATCCTCTAAAAATGTTAATTTTTCCCTCATGCATGCCTCAGGTTGTTATTCTAAATGCTGCTCAGAGCGGTGGTCTTCAGGCGTTTGTCTTCAGGTGTTTGGAATCACCAGAAGATCTTTGTCTAAATAAGCTCAGGTTGCGATCTTGTTCACTGCTAGAGAAACAAAATCCATCCTCTTACTGTATTCACAGTATATTTCCCAGAAAGGTTATTACAGTTATTAAATAAACTGAACTGAAATATCATCCTAGAGTTCAAGCTGAGCTAATGACTGAGTATTCACCTTTCTGCCAACAGTAACTCTACTTTCCCACAGTTTTGTCTTATGTGCATCTCGAACCAAATGAACTTACAGTGAATATAACACTGGAACGCTGACATGCTTTCATTTACGCTTTTGCATGTTGTTTGCACACTTACAAGATTTACAAGGTAATAAATATGAGCAGATTTTAACATATTAACATGTCTGACTGATAGTGCTGTATGAGCTCATGGTGACGGGTTTAAAAGGTTTTGGAAATATCTTATGGAGAAATGCTTAAACCTGCAATAACATATTTTGGCCACTTGGGGGCGTACACAAGCTGTAAACATAACACGGACATGGACAGTGATCACCTTTTGAGTTGATATCGAGAACTTGTTAGAAAACAGTTGCTCATTTACACATCCAACAGATATGCAGCAACATTGGCGTTCATTTTGAGTCGTGTTTCTGTTCACCTCGAATTTAAGTCCAATATTCAGCTTTATTCTCCTTTATCTCTGTTTTTGGTGCTAAATGCTCTACTATGTCCACCAGCTAGCTGCTAACGTTGTCTGTCTGCCGTTTGCTGCTGGGCAGGTAGTGTTCAAGTGGGTTTTTAGAGCTTTTTGCTGAAAAGGCTGACCACTGATGCCAAAAATTAACAGATGAGAGCAGAGAGACTAAATCAAAACAGTAAAGTTGCGGACCATTAAACCAAAACAATGAGCTGAAAGATGCTATAAAGCTCTGTAGAGCAGAGGGGAACTGCACGGTCAGGTGACAATTCTCTACTACATGGCACATTACACATTGTTATTTGATCCATTCTTATCATAAAAATATTAGTCATAGCCGCTTTAAATGGTCCATTCACCCAAAACACACAAAAAACAAAGCAGAGAGTTTTGAGATGTCTGACTCTAGAGACCAGTTTTAGCAAAAACAACTGTTCACATTGAGGTCTGTGGATTATGACACCAGGACACTGTAGATGAACCACTTTTGAGTTTTCCAAAAGTCATTTTTTATTGCGGTGATCACCACAAACAAAACCCCTTTCCCTAGATATATCAAAACCTCAGCATATGCAACCAAAACTATCTGCACAGCTAGATCCAACTAAGGTGAGTGGGAAAGAAACCATTTCCCCCATAATTTTGGTGGATTGACCCTTTCACACACTCATTGGACTTTCTGTACTTTTAATACTTCAATGAATTTAGGCAAGCTTCAACTGCGGAATGCATTTTACTTACACGCATGTTCAGTATACCTACTCGTAGCACATTTCAGACAAATGAACAGTTTTACATTGATGAGGTAACTGCACTCACTGTTAACTTTGCAAGAATCACTCTGACTCTGTAAACTCTGCAGGCACATCAGGATGATGCACTGAGCTCACAGTAAAGCGTCCTGAGAAAGGACACTGACTCCTGAACTCATCCAGGGGGCGCTGTTCTGTAGCTGGCCTGTCTGAGGATGAGAGCAAATGAAAGGAGCCTTACCCAGTGGGATTCAATACAATGCATATTTCATCAAGTGTCACCTTTCTGTTTCACAGCGCGTGTTAGTTGACTCCAACTCTTTCCTGGGGAACAGCAGGATTATTAGACTCATTTTGACCTAAATCCCTCCTGCAGTGACCACTTTAATTCATGAGAAACTTTTTTTTTCCTCCCTCAAGACCTGGTCGGATGTTGCCTCTGGTGATTTTACATCATTTCTCTCCGCCTTCCAACAATCCGATTTCAGTGCCTTGAGTAGGCTGGATCTCCGCCTCTAGAGCTCCCCGTAAAACCAACCATGTGACAAAACACTGGGCTGATTAGAAAACCCAACCTGACAAAAGGTTTTTCTTTTCTTCAGGAATAGTAACTTGCTCACAGATGCAGAGCACTTTGCTGTGCATCATTTTCTTAACTCACATGTGATTTTAGTGAGGATTTGCCCACATTACGTCAAACAGGCATTGATCAGACACAGATGTACAAAAAATGTCATGGATGAAATAAAGTGCAGCAACACTGCAGCTTCTGATACATTAATGTTTTTATTATTGTATTATCATGTATAATGTGCCCAGCGTGCATGGCCTTCAAGACACCACAAATATATTATGGGCCAGATCCAGAATGCTGCATATATACACTTCAAAAGTCCACAGCCAGTCCTCACTTCACTTCTCCCAAAAGCAGCTCACACAATCTTCAGTCGCTAGAGGAAAAAAATACCAGCTCTCAAATGTAAAACTAAAGATCTTTGGCTTCTAGACAAGCGAGATGTTACAAACTTCTATTTAATACTTAATTTGGTCCCATGATAAGGACAACACAACAAATCATAATTAGAGGTATTTTACTGAAATGGAATTATGTTTTAACCGATGTGATAAATTACCTTTATTTAAACTCATTGAGGGATGGCCCTCATTACAATTATGTCACGTATTGATTTTAAAAGATACTAAGAATAAAAGATACAGATAAAAAACAATTAATTAAAATAATCAAAACAGTATATTATATAGTTTATCACATTTTAACATGATGAAATCCAATAAACAAATAATAGTTTTTATGATACAC
This sequence comes from Siniperca chuatsi, assembly GCF_020085105.1. NCBI lineage: Eukaryota > Metazoa > Chordata > Actinopteri > Centrarchiformes > Sinipercidae > Siniperca > Siniperca chuatsi. Next base: position 22,708,060 of record NC_058048.1, read on the forward strand.
AACAACAACAACAACAACAACAACAAAAGGACTGAAGAGGGGTAAAAAAATGCAATATCATCAAGAGGCAAAATGAGGCACTCATTTTGGACTAATTCGGCTGAAAGGTAGCCCTTGATGCCACACAGTCAATTGATCCCGCCATTATTTTAATGAGTTTTGTCTGAATCCAACCATCAGTTCAGCCTCAGTCTTGTGGGCAGCCGAGGCCCTTCAGTCAGTGGGGTTTGCGTGCGACAGCGCCAACCTTTCTCCACATTCCACAATGAAAGAGTTTTGTCCCTACATTGTGATTTAGGTCATCACTAATTCAGTGCCTGTTTTGTGGCATTTGAAAGATGTCCAATCTCCTGGGTTGGCACAATCACCCCATGCCTGTTACCATGGAAAGCGGGCGAGTAAGAACCTCCTCCATGCGTGTTCCCAAAGTAAATCTCCACTTTCTGTGGGCTGTGCTGGGGGGGTAACTTGCGGTCATCTCTCTCTGCGGTGAAAGATGCTGGAGGTTCATGCCCTGCACCCATAAATTAACCCTCTCCTCTCCTTCTGCACGTTTCAATTCAGTGAAGTAACTGGCTACTTGTGGTTAATGTCTATACTCTCAGTGTATCAGCGCTCTGCGATTGTGTAATAGATAAAGATACTCTACCAAGGCTGGAAATCTGAAGAGGTTAATTCGGCTGACTCCTCCCAGCGTTGCCATTTATCGTATTAATAATCACACCACTTGAGCTTCGCCTTAAAAGTGGGAGGGCTGCTCGAGAGCGCCGGAAAACCGCGAGGAGCTGTCTCCGTTACACGTGGTGCTGAAAGTGCCACTCGCCGCATCATGTGGTCGGTCTTCTTTGTCTTTCTGTCTTACCTGGACAGAAACTTCGTCAAGGGCGACTTCCTGAGCCGCGCTTTGGACGCAGAGAAGGAGAGCAAAGAAATGTTCTCCATGCTCAACGACACCTTTTGCGCAAAAATGTCAACTGTAAGAGAGAATTTCCTCTACCAGGTGTCAGACGGAGCCGAGGCGGTGCGCTCCGTCGTCAGCCCCGCCGGGAAGCTTGTGAACTGCTCTGTCATTGTGAACCAGATACAGGTGAAGTCGTTCATGCACGAGTGCAGGTTGGGACTGAAAGATCAGAGAGCCGGGCGGCATCTGGAGACGCGTTTTGCGCGCATGGATGAAGCCAAACTGAAGTGCCGGGAGTTTAAAGAGAGGTCGGAGCGCAGCGGCAGGGTGAAAAAGGATGACAACGATGACTCTGCGCTGCGGGACAAGGTTTTAAAAAGATCCAAGAGAGGCTTCACTTATCCTGGGACCCTGTGGTGTGGAGCTGGAAACATGGCTGATCATTATGGCCAGCTGGGTAGGTTATGACTTAGTATTAAGCAAATTAAGTTAATTATGTGTGTGTTATGTGAGTGTGTGTCAGAGATCTATCAGTTTAATAATTCTGACTTCCTTGCTGCAGGAGAGTTTGCACAGACCGACAGCTGCTGCCGTACTCATGACCACTGCCCTCACGTCATCCATGCCTTCTCCTCAAATTATGGCCACACTAATTTCAAGTGGCACTCCATCTGTCATTGTGACTGCGATAATGCGTGAGTAAAAAGCTCATATTGTATTCTCACATTTAGTCTCACCTCGCTGTATAAGACAATACATGCCTTCTGCCTGCATACAGCTCAGTTCACTGTTAATTGGACCAGTTTTCCAGCATATGTCCAACCACTTGTGTGTTTAGGATACTCTTGAATTGAAGAGATGAAAAGGGAACTGCACACAGACATAAGGGTTTTGAATAGTCGTGGTTACTGGGATGGAAATGATGTATGAGTGTGACAGCATGTGGAACAATGAAAATATGATCCATCTATTTTCATAAAAATGATGCAACATCAGCCTTTTAAAGAATCAACCTCAGGACTTGTTAAAAGCACAATCAACATAAAGAACTGCATCAAAATTAATTACAGATATCAGAAGTTGTGAAAACAAATACAGTGAACTTCAGGCATTAAGTTAACAGCTGGCAAATGTTATTTTCTGGAAATCATAAAAATTAGGAAATATTCTGCATTGACCTTCAACTTCAGGAGTTTTAAAAGTATAATTAATGTATTATAATTAAAAAATGCATCCGAATTCATTAAAGACTACCTAACTTGTTAAAATAAGTTCAGTGAATTCAAGCTGTTACAGCTTAAGTTGCAGCTTTTAAGTCAGTTTGACAAATGTTACTGGTCAGATTTGTTTTAATAAGCAGCTTCTATGGCAGGGAACTTAAGCTTTTAGGGAAAACGAAGGCAGGTGTGTGTCAAAAAGGTCTATAGAGACAAAATAATGTCAGAAACTATCAGGAGGACCAACTAACAAATGTGTTGCTGTTGCTTAGTCCTAGTCCATAACACCAAAGGACAAGAAAAAGTAAGAACTGAATTCTGATTTAGTTTATTGGTTAATGCAAAATTTTTAATAATTTTAAACTAAATTTTGGAATGTAATGACAGCTTGGTGGATAAATAACCTTGTTGGTTAAATCCAACAGCTTCACAGCGTAGGGAAAGCAGGGATTATATGCAGGAGTGGAATCGTAGCAACTAGTCAAATATGCCTATGTCCTTTTTGCATTTGAATGATTCCTGAAAGACATGACTTCTAACAAGACTCTCTGTCACTCCTGCAGGTTGAAAGATTGTCTGAGGAAAGTCAACGACACATCTTCCAGGGTAGTTGGTCAGGCGTTCTTCAATGTCATCGGTGTGCCTTGCTTTGATTTTGTCTATGAAGAACAGTGTGCAGAGCGGCACTGGTACGGCATGTAAGTATCAGTGGACTCTGGTGTTAAACTTTTAAGAAGATTTGCAACATACTGAGCTGTATTACTTTCTGAAACAACCACACACAACCTCCACTTCTTTTCCTCTCTCACAGGTGTAAACGATATGAGAAGCTTCCCACTGCTGTGCTGAGAGAGGCGGTCCCATATGACTTTGGCGGCATTGACGTCATCGATGTGCTGACGTTGGCTCCTCCCAAGAAGGAATCCAAGAAAAGCGAGGAAGAAGAGAAACCGGAGAGTACAACACAGTCTACGATTTCAGGCCCTGAAGAGCCTTCACTTGGAAACGTTGTCACCGCTGCTGAGGACTTCATCAAGGTCCTCGCTACTGTCTCCACCTCTCAAAGCTCCAACTCCGACTCTGATAAAGGCGAGACACAAAGCTCAGAGAAGAGGAAGAACACAGGGAAGAAGAAGAAAACCACCAAAAAGCAGAAAGCAAAACGAAAGGGGAGGAAGAGAAAGCAGAAAACAGAGGCAGGTGTTAAAATAGAGGAAGGAGCTCCAGTTTCGACCTCTGGCAGCAAAGCAGAAGAAGCCATCGCTCTAAATTACATCATCAGTGAGGCACGAAAACACGACCAGTCAAATAGAAACACAAACAGAGTCGGTGACATTGAATATGAGCTTGGAGGAAAAGAAGAGCCCTCCAATGAAGTCATGAAAGATGAACCAGCGATGGATAAGGAGACTGTTTCCATTACGTCACCTACGACAGTCAAGAAAACAGCAGCAGAGTCGGACACTGATGCGCTGACCGAGTCCACAGAAGAAATCATTCTTTCTCCGTCAACAAGCACGACAACTGTTATTCCACAGAAAGCAAAAACCAGAAGGCTAAGAAAGGGGAGGAGAAAGAAGAGCAAGAAAATTCCTCTTCCTTCTTTCGAAGACCTTGTAACGAACACAACAGACAACTTAAGAGCCATTTCTGTCCCCACCATCATTACCATAACCCCAGCAGCACAGCCCGAGCAACAAAGCTTTGGGAGCGACACTGAAAAGCGACCTATCGTCAGCACTGCCAGGACCCCCATTGTAATCCCCAAAGTCAAAAGGAACAGGTCAAAAGAGAGAGGAGACAGAGAGGGGAGGAAAAAAAGGAGGAAAGTCAGCTCGGCTTCTCCCATTGTGGCCGCTGCCCTTGAAAATTCCTCTGCAGACAATCTGAAAGTGATCCCTCTCACCGGGGCTCCCACCATACCTTCGGTGGCCACCACAGTGCGGCAGGTTTCACACAGGCTGGACATTTACGGAGGGAAGACGACCGTCCAAGTTACGGCTCTGAACTCCTTTAGTGTTTTGAAAAGGCAAAAGTCAAAAGAGAGAGGACTGAGAAGCAGTGAAAATCCACTTTTTCGCAACATCTCTGAAAATGTGCTTCCTGTTCTTCCAACTCCAGAGATGAGTGATGCACTGAGCAGCCCTGCAACCACTGCCGCAATTAGTGGGCTTCCAGAAGAAACAGAAACTCACAGTGAATGGAGGCTTTTTAGTACTATCACAGCAGCCCCTTCCATCATTACAAAACGACACAGGCAGACAATCAGACGGCATAGAAAACCAAGAAAGGAAGATGTGCCTGCTGCTCTCAGCGATGGAGTTTCTTTCCCTAAAACTGAACAAACACCAATGACATTTACAACCACGCCATCCAAAGTCAAAACTACTGAAGAGCTCAATCTACAGAGATCTGAAAAGCCCCGCACAACCACCTCAGCAACTCCCGCCATGAGTCCAATTCAGTTATCTATTGAGAGAGCAAAAGCACAATTCACCAGGAAGAAGAGAAGGAAACTGTCTATTAGACAACAATGAGCCATGTGGTGCAAGCATAACAGGATAGGCAAAAAAAAGGCAACTTAGCTGGTTAGGCTAGCTCCTGTCGATCAGACAAGCTTGCTTCATGATGAGTTAAATGCTACATCAAAATATTTACAGTATAATCTTTTCTGGTTCAGCATTTAAATCACAGACATTTACACAAATCATATTTGATTGTGATGTGAGAATCATGTTTTGTAATGCTGTATTCTACATGTCTAATAAAATTTCTGAATGATTATGAATGTATCTGGCAGTGCCTCCATTTATATCTAGTGATTAAATAAACATCGTTTTTAAAAGAAACGTTTGACATTTTGGTAATTACGATTTTGCTTTTTCTTGCCAAGAGTTAGATGAGAAGATTGGTACCACTATCGTGTCTGTACGCTAAATATGAAGCTACCACAGTTAGCTGAAAACCGCAACATGTCGTTTTTTACACTTTGGTTTTTGCAAAAATTAAACAAACTAGCTTGTTTAATTTTACTACTACTGGCAGGTGGATTTTGTTACCTTTGGACAGAGCCATGCTAGCTGTTTCCCCATATTTCCAGTCTTTGAGTTAAGCTAAGCTAACAGCTTGTGGCAGCTTCATATTTACAGTTCAGACATGAGAGTGGTAACAATCCTACTCTGCAAGAAAGTGAATAAGTATATTTCTCACACTATCAAACAATTCCTTTAAAAATTCAGATAATTCCTGTGTTATCTCAGCTGGAAATATTTAATCAAACTCTAAAACTCAGAGGCTTAACACTAACCTGCTTAACCTGATTTTAATCTTTTGTGAACCTTTCTTTCCATACAGCGTGCACAGAAACCATGCCAAGAAAATTCTGTGAGTTTATATGTACTGTGTTCTTTTGTTCTGTGCGTACTCTGTGCATTGCTTTCACCTCTTCACCTCTCATGAGGGTTGTAACACCCAGTGCAGAGGCTGAAATTCTCCAGGTCAGCTGATTCTCACATGCTTGCATAAGAAGAATTCATCTGGATGAGTTTGAAAGGGCGAGATGTCCAAATTGGATCTCAACCACATCTGGCACATTTAAATGGCACTTTGGCATGTTTAGGAAAGATTTTCAGATATACTGTATGTACAGCATCAGATTATCTTGTGTAAATCTTGCAAACAGTGGGAACAATATAACAATGCAGACTTTCATGCTACAGCTCAAATTTTCCGATTTTTTGGAAGACGCCCAAACATTCAAAGGAGCTTAGCATTCAGACACAATGATAGGCTGAAATGGCAGAGCGACTAACACAGTTGGGTCTGTGATAAGACCATTTCTCACAGTGAGGGAAGAAACAGTGGCAGGGATTTTCCATTTCATCTGCAAGTTTATGACCTCAGAGAATGTGTTTTGGGTTCATGTTCATGCTTACTGTATATTTATGTTTAGGTTTATAAACACAACATCTGCAAACGGATTGAAACTCTAGGTTTTAAAACTCAAATAACTATGACGCTCTGCAAAAATATCCAGAATACCCAATATAAAGAATATTATTATTCCATACTGGTATGTATCATTAGTTATGCCCCAATGCTTACACTTACACAACTTTCATTTACATAAGAAATGAAACACTGAAAAAATTTGTCCATGTCTTGCTTATGTTTGTTACTTTAGTCTGTCCAAATCAGACATATAAGGGGATAAAGAATGATTAACACACTTACAGAGGTCAACACACACGTTTGTTTCATAATCCCTGTGGGAGACGGTCACTGACATAATGCTTTCCCTAGCCCCTTACCCTAAGCTTAACCATCACAACTAAATGCCTAACCTAAACCCTTACCCTGACCTAATTGTACCCTGTACCCTAAAACCAAGTCCTAACCCTCAAAAAGCAGGTGACCCATGGTGACACAAGTCCCCATGGGTTAGTGTGTATTCAGGTTAAAGTCCCCACCGAGATATAAGAACATGAAACACACACACACACACACACAGGCTAATAGTTGCTTGCTCTGCAAGTGGAAAACTTCTGAACTTCCCCAGAAATTTCATGTCTGTGATGTTGTTTCATTAAATGTGTGATTGTATTTATTATTAAGTTTAATTTGACAAATATATTCTCTTGTGTATGTGCGAAGAAATCTAGAGGAGACTTAAGAGGCTAAACCTGCAATAAATAATTTTCTTTGGTCACTTGAGGGCAGCGGAAACAAGCTGCAAACACAACAATGACATGTCATCATCTTTTAGGTTGATACAGCAAACTTGTTAGCAAAGAGTTGCTAATTTACACATCCAGCAATTATAGAGCAACATTATCATTCATTTGGAGTCGTGTTTCTGGTCACCTGGCAAGTGTATTCACTCTCTTTTAGCTCTGTGTTTTGGTTTACTGAGGGAATTGTCTGGCTCTTTAGCAGCTATATGCTCCACTATGTTGCCCAGCTGGTGGCTAACTGTGTCTGTCTGCTGTTTGGTGCTAAACAGAGAGCGCTGAGAGTGAACCAAAACAGTAAAGTTGTGGGCCGGACAGCTAAACAATGAGCTGAAACTCGTTATAAAGCTCTGTAAAGACGAGGAGCTGCAGATTCAGGTACTGTACATTAGTCAACATTAGAGGTCCACATTACAGGTCAATGCAATATTAGCTAAAACTTATTTTTTGTTAAAATCCTCGTAATTCCAAAATTTCTAATTCTCTTAGTGTAAAATGTTAAATTCTACTAATTGACATTTGCAATGCAAGACAGCAGCATGCCCTTTTCTGCTTCTGTACACGCTCAGTAATCATGTTATATTTCTGGCAAGTGATGATGGAAAAGACTACCCCCATTTCTTTGTCACACATTTTCTGTTTGAGTGCGAGGAGCTGTCCAGTGAGTTTGGCCAAAAACACTGAGCCAAGTGCCTTGCCAACATTCGTGTATAAACGTAGGCTCTGTGTAAACGGATGTTCATTAACATCAGAAAAACGGTGGGTGGTGGTTGGCAGTCTCCAGCTAAATTTGGCTTTCCTCTGGGCTGGAAACTGAGCATCTCTCTACAGGCACAGAAAGAGATGAAAGGACCTCCTGCATGTTCTCCTCTTCCCTAAAACAACAGCTGATGATTTTAAGGGAGCAGTAAGTTAGGGTTAAACAAATTACCTCTACAGTCTTTACACTCACCATCACAGGAGAGTAGATCATATTTTACATATCACATATAAAAGCGTTGTCTTCATGCTGCCGCAAATGACCCATATTGTCCATATATTACTCCCTTTCTGACACAACTATTGCATTTTTGAAAATACTTGTGACGATAGCATGAAATATGCAGAGAAACAACAGCTATGCTAGCAGCTCTGTGAGGCTGTACTTATAGGTACAGATGTGCTTTGAGCTAAATGCTAACAGTGTTTTCAGCATGCTAACACAATGACAGTGTTAACATGCTGATGTTTACCATGTTCAGCATCTTAGTTTAACATCTTACATTCTAACATTTGCTATTTAGCACTAATCACAAATTACAGCTGAGGCTGATGGGAATGTCATGAGTATCGGACAAATTAAAATTTTGACCCGATGGTAGACCTAGATGAAAAGTCAGAGGGTCACCGAAGTTATTATCATGAGTTGGACATGAATGTCTGAACCAAATTTCATGGCGATCCATTGAATAGTTGCTGAGATATTTCAGCAATTCATGATGGCTAAAAATGAATATATTGACATTATCTGTAAACAAATTCTTGCATCCTTCTCTAAAAAAGGATGCTGTATAGTCACAACTGACTGGAATAGGTTTATGTATAAAGGAGGATAACCAAAACACAAAACACACTTCTGCTCCTCCTAACATTATGCCTCCTTTCTTCCTTTACAGTATGTAGGACTGCTTTTACTGTCTTACTTCAGAAGACACATATTACCAGTGTGTGTTCTTCATATCAGACAACAAAGACTGACCAGAGGATGTTTTTCACCCACTTTCACTCACTTTTCATGTTCAATCTCAGCATCCAATTCATAGTGTGTCTTTATGAAACTGTCAAATGTTTTTTCATCTGACAAGTTTGAAGCCCAACAAGCTTCTCTATGAGAGTCTTCCAGATTCTGCTTGCCACCACAAAACATGAGCGCCCACCATGAGAGCAATATTCTGGAGGTTTGTAATATTGTGCTTGTGACCTCTAGTGGGCAAAGCCTGAACTGTAGGTCAGGTTGTGTTCAATGGAAATCCATACTCCTGTATGTCTGTAAAAAGTATTGTTTGGTTTTACTTGTAATTGTGCTGATCATCACCTGGCCATTTACAAGCTTGTCACTAAAAATCATTTTGTCATTCTGTAAAGTCAGAGATTTTATCACTGGAGGGAGTTTATGTTCAAAGCTTCAGTAAAGTTTAAGAGATCACCAAAATCAGTAGGATTCATCCTCTGAAGACCATGACTGTCTGTACAAAATTTCATGGCAATCCCTCTAACAGCTGTTGAGTTATCTCAGTCTGGACCGAAGCGGTTCCACTGAGCCATGCTAAAAAATATTACACTAAATGTACCTAAGCAATGTGCTGAAGAAAATCTGCCCTGCTAAAAGGTCGAGCAAGTGTCTAAATCCCAGCTGAGTGGTGACTGTAAGCTACTATAGATGCTTCTGACCTTTGACCTCCAAACAGCAACAAAAAGTTTATTTCAATCCAGACTTTGCTGATAAACGAATGCTTCTCCTGTGAAGTCAAATAAGCCACACTACCCGGTGGCTTTACGAACAGAAATCTGAAAAATGTTTTAAAATATTTCTTTATATATTATTATTATATTATTATATTATTATTTGTGTATTTTTATGGTTTATATTGCATGTATGTTTTTGACATTTTGACGATGTTTGTTGGCGAATCCCTGTGATCCATGTGTTTACTGCCTCGCTACAAATCTAATTTCCTTCTGTATAATAATAATGTTGAAGTGCAACAAATTTCACCTTCAAATCAGACAATTTAATTCTGTCATTCTGTGCAAAATTACAGTACAAACTTCAAAACCAAAGTTATTCCATGATCAGATGAACTAATTAATTTTACACAAGAATGTGTCAGTACACTAAATCAGCCGTCACATGGTGCAATACTACGACACCTGCTCCACAGGTCGCATCTGAACATCTCCAATCTGAAAGAAAAGATATGTGAAGGTTATCTCATTATGGGTAAACTACTGATATTTCAACAGTAAAAGAGCAAAGGTTAAAAACAAGTGTAATAAGTCACTATAGAAAACACAAAAATATGTACATGAGAGAAGAAATCACACACCTGCACATGTGGAGGGGCACTTAGGACGTATGTAACAGAATTTGCAACATCTATTGCTGCCAAAGGCTGTAAGAGAAGTGAAAAGTGAAATGATATGGACTGCTGGTTAAGACACCTTTTTTATAATAGTAATTATATCAACAATACTCTAGGAATGTAGGAATAATATTTTTACCTTAAATCCAGTGTATTTTGCAGCAGCTTTATCAGTATTGTCTCTGTAGAGCCGCGGAGCAAATTCTGTCTCCACTACACCAGGAGAAATACACTGCAAAAAGAATGGATTATCAGAAATGAATAAACTTCATAAAATACTGTGCATTTGTCTTATAATAGCTAATAATGGTGTCATGTATAAAGTTAAGTATATAAAGTATTTTCTGACAAAGTCTTACTGTGGCTCTGATGTGGGTGTTCGCCTCACGCAGCTCCTGTCTCAGGCCCTCCGTCAGGGCCGTCACAGAGTACTTGGTGGCGCTGTAGAAATGTATGTCAGCACTATGAACGACACGATGTCCGCACATGCTGCAACAGACGAAGGATGAGTTGTAGGAAAGGTTAACCAGGTCAGCAGCAGCATTTACCGACGTGTATTGAACTATCAGTTGTTCTCTGAAAGCCACATTTGACTTATGTGATGCAAGAACATTTGTGTCCCACAAAACTCTATTAGGTCTAGGGCTGCAACAATTAGTCGATTAATCGATCGACAGAACTATTTTGATAATCGATTAATCGTTTGTCATTTTTTAAGCAAAAATGCCAAACATTTCCTACTTCCAGAGTCTGGATTGTGAGGATTTACTTATTAAATATTTAAGTAAATATCTTTAGGTTTTGGACTGTTGTTTGGCCAAAACAAGCAGTTTGAAGAGGTCAGGTTAGGCTTCAGGATATTGTGATGGACATGGCAGATTAATCAATGATGAAAAATAATCATTAGTTGCAGCCCTAGTTAGGTCAATAAATGGGTGATCTATTATTTTGCTTCCTACATGTTGTAATCACAATGTGATAATAAAATCTTCAGCAATCCATCAGTGTAGTGTTGCCAATGGACCAACATAGTTGAATGGTGATAATATTTTAAATTTTAGTGTCAAAGAAATTGATATTTGGATGAAAGTAAGTGATGATATTTTGCAAACTAATTGTGGGCCAGCCCCTGAAATAGTACATCAACAGAACTGTCCATCATTGTACATCGTCAGTAAGTAAAACTGTACCTGTTTATGTTAATGATGTGCCCATCGTCAACATTCCTTTCTTTCATTGACTGATACGCTTCACGTGTGCATATACACAATGCAAGGACGTTCACCTGCAAGACAACAAGCAGAAAAGTCAAGTTAAGAAAAATTCTGGCATTAATATTTTCCAGATAATGGCCGCTAGTCTGACGGTGGAAAACTGTTGGCAACAGTGTTAACAGAATCAGATATTTTATTAATAATTTTTTTATATTTTTTAAAATATTTTCCTGATTTGTTATGAATATTTTTCAGATATTTTATTAAAATTTTTCGCATATTTTACATATATTTTTGGGATATTTTACTATTATTTCTCAGATTTTTTATAAATTTGTTTCTGATATTTTACTAATATTTTTCAGATATTTATATTTCTCTACACAGAAATATGATAATATATTACAAACCTCACACATTTAATCATTATTTCTTGTGCTTTTTAGCCACTTTAAAGACTAGAAATGACTCCGCCTAAAGGTGTAGGTGATATTTCTCTATTTTTTAGCTGATACTGGATCCAATTTTTCCCTTCACTGTCCAATTTGCTGTATGTCCTTGCGGTGTGTGATCTGTTTTGTCTAGAGGTTGATGTATCTAATGAACTGAAGCTTTACTGATCTAAAATAATGTCATGTTTTCCTCTTTTTGACTTGTGATAAAAACCACAGGTGTTACTAATAAAATTAACTGTGGCTTCGTTCTATTCAAGAGACCCAGTAAGTCATGACTGTGTGCACAATACCAGGACCCTGAAACTGAAGCAGCTAAATGGAATTCAGCCATCATTCATTTTATTATTTACACCTGTGCTTTTCCTACTGTGACATGTTTTGCTTATGTTACTGATAATGTTTAACAAGACCACCGACAAACTAGAGGCCAAATTATTGTAGTTTAAACACATATTTAATTATATATATATTATTATTTATTTATTATGTCTAAAATAAAAAAAACTAAGCTCTTACATCCAGCATGTTCTTCCAGCCACTGGTTTTGCCATTTAACAGTGACTCTGGATGAGCCAGGCCAGCGTTGTTGATGCACACATCCACACCTTTGTGCTGCGCTTTGATGGCAGAGAACATGGACAGAATCTCCTCCTCGTTGCTCAAGTCACACTTGAAAGGCACCAAAACACCACTGTGGCCTGCACTTTGACACTCAGCTGCCAGTTTCTGAAATCAAAACAGGAAAAGAGGTCAGACAAATGAGCTTTATAATAAACTTTGTGCAGCGGGCCTCATTTTCAATATGTTAAATATATAAAGTGATCTTTTCTCGGTTGTTCACACTCCACCTGCCATTCAGAGGTTTTATTCTGCCATGAACAAAAATACTGTAAGTCTGTAGATTAAGGAAAAAGTATTTAATATCTACATTTTTGAATAAGGGGAGTAATTTAAATCTGTCATTTTCATGATTCCTTTTACTTATTGTTACACTTTTATTGTCTTTAGATTCCTTAATTTGGGACAAACTAATTATTGCTAAAAGGAATATTTTAAGACAGCAAACTGCTGACTTCAGGGCAACTGGAGTTAACTCTGCTGTGTTTATCACAGGTTTATCCCAGGAAATTGTTCGGCTGAGGTGGTAAACCACCCAGGTCCTGAACATCTCATTTCTTGATATATTTAGTTCGAAGAAGACACCCTAAACAATAGCCACACCCATTTATCATGTGTCATTTTCTGTGTGGAACACCACTTCTGCCTCTTTTCGTTTGAAAAGTTAATGTTTTATTTCATACAAGTGTTTTAACTTTTATGATGCTATTGGAGGAGGTCTTTGTTTCAGGCTAGGTGGCCCACCTATAAAAATACTGCCCTGTATTAACTTGACTATATTGATTTATGGATGATGATGTATTATCTTAAAAAGGTTTCTCACTGGAAAAAAAATCTCTTACAATCATTATGAGAAGTTAACAGTGAGGTTTGAGACAGAAGCGAGTTTACTGTTTATGGGGGTTTATTTTTTACAGGAAAAGGGAGGAAAAACAATTTATTGCGCTTTGGTTTCTCGTGACTTGGCCAGTGATCACGAGAAACATTACAAATCAATTGCACCCGCCCATCCTCTCTAGTTTACACAATACTGACACAGCAGAAAAGTATTGGTATAACCCAGTAACTTTAGACATCAATATATAGTTTGTGACTGAATCATTTATGTGTTTTTTGCAGCCGAAAAAAAGCTTTTATTATTCTTATTAAGTTACGATGAGAAAAACATCAAAAACATAGAGCGTTTTCATTTCTCTACAACAAATGCCTCCTGCAACAGTTTGCCTACTTCTCTAAATGTCACTTTCACCTTAGCATTTCATCAGCAAAGGCTTTGTTTGGAAGTTTAGCTAGCTATAAGTTACAGCTAGCTTCTCTGGTAAGTTAGTGTCACATTGCTTTGTACTTCTTGCCTAAAGCGGACTGTTATTCATTGAATCCCCCACCCAAAGTGCAGAAATTAAGTTTGAAATTCAGAGCAAACCTGTATTTTTTCGACGTCCCTGGCACAGCCCACCACCGTCATACCGTACCGTACGAGCTCCTTAGCTATGGCCGCCCCGATCCCGACCGAGGCTCCAGTCACCAGAGCCACTCTGCCCCTCCAGCGGTCCATCACAACCGGGACACCGGTAACCTCCTGTGAATACAAAACCCTCACAACAATGAGGAGAGTGACACCGGGATTGATAGCAGAGCCGACCCGAGTTCCTACAATGAGGCACTCGTGAACGCAGCACGGTAGAAGTGCTTCAACCCTGTCTACGTCACGTGCTGCTTTCAAGACAAGCGTGAACTGTAGGATTTCACATAAGCGTGAGGATACGAGGGCTAGATCACTCAGTTCTGTTAAGCAGCTTATTGCAATATGATGGACTACCCAATTTTCAGCTAGCCATAATGCTATATTTCAATGCCCATACTAAAACAATAATTAAACACACACTGTTTTAAAAAAAAATCTCATCTCATTCTTAAACCTGCGATATCTGATTTTTTGGCCAATTGGGGGCAGCAACATTGGCATATAATCAATTTTTAAATTGATATGGAGAACTGGTTAGCAAACAGTTGCTAGTCACATCCAGCAGTAACGGAGCAGCATTATCATTAATTTGGAGTCGTGTTTCTGGCCACCTGATGATTGTCCAATATTAACTCTCTTTGAACTATAGTGACACAATTCCACCTTTCTGCACATTTTTTTATTGCATGTGATCCTGCACTTTCATTCGTGTGTTTTACCATCATTTGTACTTTGCACCTCCCTTCATTCTGCATACTTTTTGTACTTTTATGTCATTTTACTATGTATGTATATTTTATTTGACTTTATTTACTTTTATCTACTGTATATCACGTATCATACTGTCATTACTGTACTTCTTCTTTTTTTCCTTTCGGCTGTTCCCTTTCAGGGGTCGCCACAGCGAATCATGTGCCTCCATCTAACCCTGTCCTCTGCATCCTCTTCAATCACACCCATTAACTTCATGTCCTTACTCACTACATCCATACATCTCCTCTTTGGTCTTCCTCTAGACCTTCTGCCTGGCAGCTCCAACCTCAGCATCCTTCTACCAATATATTCACAGTCTCTCCTCTGAACACGTCCAAACCACCTCAATCTGGCCTCTCTGACTTTATCTCCGAAACATCTAACATGAGCTGTCCCTCTGATGTACTCATTCCTGATCCTGTCTGTCCTCGTCACTCTCAAAGAGAACCTCAACATCTTAAGCTCTGCTACCTCCAGCTCTGCCTCTTGTCTTTTCTTCAGTGCCACTGTCTCTAAGATGTACAACATCGCTGGTCTCATAAAATTAGCCCAAAAGATGAATCTTCAAGTGGGAAAGGCTAATTTTTCCAAAGAAAATTTGATTGTGATTTCCTCAGCTGGAAAAATACTGCAGCTGATGTTATGAGAAATGGGTTAAGCCTAATACAAATATTGTGAAACAGGTCATTACACTGAGGAATATGATGTAATTATTATGTTGAGCAGTAGATAACAATGCGATTGTATAAGTGCTAGTGGTAGTATTTGTTCCAGAGTATGAAAGAGGAGAACAATATCAGTATTGAGATAGAGGGACAGACACAGAACACATTACAAGTTGAAAGACTAATTGAAATCTAAAACAGATGTATATGTATTAAAAAGTAAAAGTAGCAATACTGGAACTAGTAGTAGCCTAGCAGTATTACTCGTAAAAGCAGCAGTAGTAACAGAATTCCAACAGTAGTAGTAATTGTAGATTAATTACTGTCTGCCTTCCAGAAGTCATTAAGAAAAGAAAATTCATTATGCAGCTAAATTGTCATGGTTTTGGGTCTTGAGTTTAGTCATTTCCTGTTTTATTTTGTAATACTCATCCCTCCTCTTGTGTTTTGTGCTTTACTTCCTGCCTTGGTGTCTTTTCCCCCCAGTTTTGATTGTCTGCCACAACCTGATTAGTTTCACCTGTGTTTAGCTATCTTTCCCTCACCTGTGTATTTAGTCCATGTGTCTTCCCTCTGCCAGTTGTCAGGTTGTCTGTGATTGATCCCCAGTCCAGTGCATTTGGGTCCTTTTGCATCATTATAATGTAAATAAGTTCATTATATCTGATCAGGTGGAGTTTTTTCTGTCAAACTGATCTAAACTGCATCATTCAAGCTGTCAAGCTTTCAGGCCAAACCCTGTGAATACGGGTCCACTCATTATCTTGTGAATATAAAATGTTCAATGTTTGCTATGGATCAGTGGTTCCAGAAATCAGGAGTCGTAAAACCAATGCATGTGGTGTGGGCGGGATTGATAGGTGGGCCTACCTGTCTTATAACAAGCTGGTTTCTGGCATCATCTTCCAAACAGGCAGGCAGACTCGGACAGATACAGTACAGTTACAATGCTGCGTGCACCTGTTTTATTTTTGTTTGCATCTTCCATGCAGATTGTCTCAGAGGCAGGTATGTTCTCTAAGGAATAAAAACAAATGAATTGATTAGAATTCTGTAAAAGTAGACAAATTTGAAAACTGTATTAATTTTTGGCATAATATCAAATATTATTCAGCTAATGGCAAAAGTTTGGTAATTATTCCTCAGCTGCGGGTTTGTATTTCTTCTTGTTGTTCTTTATTTTCCATTAAATGACTTATTTAAAACCTGTTCTTGTAGTTTGGTGCTACCAGTCCCAAGTTGCATGCAATCAAACCTGCACAGGTAAACCTCAAGACAAGCCACTGACATTAACAGCTTAAACAAAATAAGAACATATGTGTAGTGGAGTTACTTTTTTTTTCTTTTCATCCTCTTGCCTTCACAGGTCCAGATGAATGGGGAGTGGTGTCACAGCACTGCAGCGGCAGAGCTCAGTCTCCAGTTAACATTGTTACAAGGAGTATGCTACCTGATGAACGTCTCGCTCCTTTTCACTTCATTGGCTATCAAGACACTTTTCATGGTCGCCTCATAAACAATGGTCACACTGGTATGTCTTTGAGATAATTGCAGTTTTATATGAAAAAGATTTGGTAAAAAGATAAGCCAATGTGCTTCTGAGTGATATAAATCAGCTCAACTTAAGTAAACTGGTTGTAAAATAGAAATAAGGCAATTCCCTCAGCCGTAAATCACTGAGATAATGACCTTATATGGTACAAGAGGTGGCAAAATGGATAATAAGAAAGAGAAAAAAAGTTATGCAGCCCCACGTCCTCTGGTATAGTAAAAAATGACTTCCCCAAAGTATCAGATGTGCAAAAGCCAAGATACCTGAGCCAGAAGAAGCTGCAAAACACTGATAATCTTTTAAATTTTCCACTGTAGACAAATCCAACAAGGCCAGATGATGTTTGCCTGAATTTTGAAACAATGACTTGACTGTTTTTTTTTTATTTTACTAGTTAAACTGGAATTGCCCTCCAGTATAAGGATCAGAGGAGGAAATCTGGCTGTACCATACAAGGCATACCAACTTCACCTGCATTGGGGCCAAGATGGAGGACCGGGGTCTGAGCACACAATTGATGGAGAACAATTTCCAATGGAGGTATGAAATATTGAGATGGAAGTGTATTATAATCAGCACATGTGATATAGCCACTTTGTGTACTGTATTCAGATAAATGAAATACTGGATTATTTTGTGCCATCTACAGATGCATATTGTCCACATAAAAGAAGAATACAACTCTTTATCTCAGGCCGTAAGAGACCGTGTAGGCTTGGCTGTTCTTGGATTTTTCTTTCAGGTGAGTTTATTTGTTTATCTTGCAATAAATCAGCTTAAAGGTGAAGTTTGATATGAGTAAGATGAAAATAGGTGCAATATGAAAGGTCCAAAATGAAAAATCCATTATTGGAAAATTAAAGGTATACGCTGAATCTGAAGATGTTTGGTTTAAAAAAAACACATAAATTACATTTTCTTCCAACTGGATATTTGTTTTTCTGGATTAGCATTCTTCTTATGAAAATGTAGTCAAGGTGTCGGGGACATAGGTTCAACAGTTATAAAGATGACATTTTAAAATGTCAGGTTTAATCCCAAAGTACGCACATAATCAATTTTTCAGTTAGATTTCATCAACTGGCATCAGAATTTTGCACATTTTAAAGCTGTACCATAATAATGTACATTACCATAGTAATGGACTTATAATCAGATGCCATCAACAATGCCCTCCATTATGTCAAAATTTAAAAAATAAACAAAAAAAAGGGCCCAAGAATCGATCCTTCAGGTACACCAAAAAATTGTTGAACAAAAGTTAATAAGTAACTTTAACAAGAGCAGTTTTAATGTTGTTATAATTGATAAACTGATAAACTCAAAACCTTTTGTAGATCAAAAGTAACAATAGAGCAATAAACCTTTTTAACAAGGTTGGTGTTTAAAGCTCTATTCTATTCTCTTGTGTAAAATGTACAAAAGTTTCACAACGGCAACGTCCTTCAATAAACTTTATGGTTCCAATGCATTTCGGAGAACTGCCTCTGTCATCAGGACACACAAAGCATCAATTTACAAATCAGATCCATCTGTGTATATTTCCAGGGACTGATGAAAAGCCTTGTGCAATGTAAGCACCAACATCTATGTGAATCAAAACATCTGTATGTTGTCCCAACTTTTACAAAAATTAGATTTCAGCTTGCTAAGTAACGTGAACATTTTATTCTTTTGTTTCAGGAGTCAGAGTCTGCAAATAAGAAATTTGATCCCCTTATAAATGCTCTGAAATATATCAGACGACCCAGTAAGTCATATCTGCTGACATGGAAACATAAGATAATTGTGCTTCATTGTCTTTCAGCTTTTTTGCTAACGTCATTGTCTTGTTAATATTTTATAAAACAAGCCAACAGCATAACACTGAAGGGTGTGTCCCTGGAAATGTTCATTCCCCCTCAGAAGAATATGACAAAGTACTTCCGCTACGATGGCTCCCTCACTACACCTAACTGTGCTGAAACTGTCGTCTGGAGCCTGTTTGAAAACACTATTCCTCTCAGCAGGGAGCAGGTAATTATTGTCACAATACTGTATCATCTACCCAGAGGAGAAAGGTAATTACATTTACTGAAGTACTGCAATGAGGCAGTGGTATTTTATTATTTTACTCCATTCTAGCAAATGTTTCAGACAGCTGTACTTTTTACATTTACCATGAGAGAAACTCACAATATCCCAATTTTGCATCTCCAAAATATATACTTTTCCAGACGTATGACAAAAATCCTGGTTTCATTATAATTATCATTATCTGAAGAGTTTTAGAGAAGTTTCTCAGCATATAATACAAGGTTTTCATGGGGATTTTTTCCATTTTATCACTTTTTCACCTGTCTGTTGTGATTTCATCTTTGTTACAGCTTGCTGCATTCTCCCAGCTTCAGTTTCCTAATGGGAAGCAGATGGTCAGAACCTACAGACCAGTGCAGCCCTTGAATGAACGGCAGGTGTATTACTCCGGAGGCCATGTTGCTGTGGTGTGCACTGTGTTACTCATCATGTCAGTGCTGGTATCCAGTGCACTCTCCCTGCACACTACAGGATGAAAGCTCTGTTTAATTTACTCAACCTTCTGAGCAAGCTGAGGATTTCTAGTGGGTACAGCACACAGATTTGAGTTAATTTATTTATTTTAAATTACAGTAACAGAAGTAAAAAAATTCTGAGTTGGATAAACTTAAATCAAAATTTGAGTTATCACTCAAACCCTATAGGAACCCTTTTGATTGTTTTTATTTTATTTTTGTTGCTGTTAATTTTGTTTGTTTTCACTCTAAGTTTCTATTGTCCACCTCATATGTAATTATTTCACTTATTTTTTGATATTTATATTTGGCTCATTTTACCTTTTCTTGTTTTATTGATCAATGTGATTTTAAATTGTTTGTTTGTTTTTTTTGTGTGGACCCCAGGGAGACTAGCAACCACTTTGTGGAAGCTAATGGGGATCCAAATAAAGAAAGAAGAATATTTACCTTTTTAAAAATGACATCATATCTGTAAAACTATCAGTTTTATTTTGAAATTTCTCTCCACTCCAGGCTATCACCTTCACTAACATCCACTACGTGGCAGCACCAAACAAGTCTGAATGGCTTTTTGGATTCTGCTTGCATTCAAGTCTGGGTAGCACACTTGCAAACTGTACATACAGGATTTTTGCCTCAAACCTTTTATTTCTATCTTTAGGAGTCCTGGGGAAGTTTCATCTCTCATTTGGTGACAAACCCAAAGCCAGGATGCAATGAGAAAGTTAAACATTTGACTGTACAGAGACAGGGATGGGATTTTTTTTTTTTTTTTGTGGTGGTGGTATGTGTGTGCACATACATTTGATAGATGCAGAGTTTTCAACTGCTGTCCATGATTACACCTATTCAGACATGGTTCAGTCTGAAACTCTGGCATGTGACATTTTATGATTGAATAAACAATTGCAATACTCATTTCAAAGACCATGTACATTCATAGCTAACATTACACAGCAGAAGAAGTTTACTTCCCTGTCTGAGATCAATAGGTAAACCATAATTTAATCAGTCCTAAGCAGCAACCTGGGAGGATAATACCTACTGGTATCATTAGATGCTGCACTTGTTTTTGGCACCCTGCGGCTATCTATATCACCCTAAGTACTCGAGGAGATCACTTTGGACATAATCCCATGTTGCACAGGAATAGATGTCTGAGGCAAGCACATCCTCTAGCGCAACAGTGCTGAGATAATCTGCAGGATGCACAGTCATGCTCGCCTGCTGCAGAGGTTCATTCCTTGTTTTCTTGGACACCTTTATGTGTGTGCATGTGTTGTTGGGCTTTTACTATCTGAATAAACCATTTGTCAATTCCTTTTTATTCATCTTCTACATTACTGTCTGCTTGTCTTCTTTTTTTTCCTCACAAGGACATCTTTTCTCGGTTTGTGCGTGCCGCCCATCCCCCACTTCCTCTTATTTCACTTGGTGTGACTCTGAGGTTTGGGTTGTCATGACAACGGAGGACACAGGCCCGTCTCTATTCTATTTGCGAAGTTTCTGTTGTTGCAAGCATATTGCACATTTGCTGCTGGGACAGGGAAGAGCCTTGCACCACCAACCCCCACCCACACCTTGTCACAAACATGCAGGCGTGAATGAGTTCTCAGAAATATAAACGAGATATGAATCTCTTCCTGTAATCTACCCAGAAGATTTCGGACTTGCACGGCTGTAAAATATGACATATTTGAGGACAGTGCTGAGGAGCACCAAACTCCCTTTGTAAACATCAACATTTAACAGTTCCAACATCTCCAAAATGAGCTCAATCAGTCTATGTCTGCTAAGCATCTTTCATTTATCATTACTTTGCCATTTCAGTCAAAGTATACGCCTCAATGCTGCATCAGTAAAGAGTACTTTGTCCTGAGATAACTGGTACACATCCACATTAATTATTACTGGGATCAATATGTATCAGCTTTAGTGTCTGACTTCTTTTTTAAAGCAGGTGTCGCCTTGTAACTGAATGTCCTTAAAAGGGATGAGCTCAAGCTTGGCAGCAGTGGTGCAGTCTTCAAGGGCTTCGTGGGCGTGGGTTTTGAATTTGCGTGTGTGTGTGTGTGTGTGTGTGTGCAGATGTGGAAAGTAACTAAGTACACTTCCTAAAATGTAAGTTAAATTCTGAGGTACTGTTACTAAACTTTTTTCCACTGTACTAGGCTACATTTATCTGATGGCTACAGTTAAGATTGTACTTAAAAAATATATAATGCTGTATTGTTATAACCACTAAACAAAAGTATATGAAGTAGTTGGATATATAACCACCTGCTCCAGGTGATAGGTCATACATACAATAAATGAAAAAATCTCCCAAAAAGATTATTTCTCAGAAACATGAAAACATTTTATATATGTCACAACAAATAATTCTTTACTTTAACTAAAGAGACATGTTCACATACTTAAATACATGTTTCAAATACTATTCTCACCACTGTGTGTGTGCGTGCATGCATGAGCATGTGCACAGCGGCATACACTTCCATGCATGTATAGTTTGTGTGTGTGACTGTTAGAGCTTTTCCTGTGTTAACCACGTGGCTCAAACAGGGTTAATAAAAAGGTCACGTTCACTTCTGGGTTTCTTTCTTCTTCGGAGTCCAAACGCTGGTAAGACCCTGACAGCAAGTGACTTTATTTAAAAATCTCAGTCGCTGTTTTATATTTGTTGTATCTTTCAGATTAAAATGCACTGAAATATACAGGAGTTACTGCTTTATCTCTCATTAATGTCCAATATCAGCATTATTTTAATCATTACATTACTGTATAATACTGTGGGTGCAATTGATAATCTTGTTTCTCAGGTACAAAATGATGTTAGAGAATGTTCTTTGTGTCAAATTTCATTTGTGAAAACTTGCTTTTACTCATGACCCATGTCTTCAGTGTTTGCGGTGGAGCGACCAGAAGCTACTGATGTACAGTGTTGTCACCCATAAAGTAGAAAGCACTACTAAACGTCACTACACAGTGTAGTGTTTCCTACTTTATGGATGAGTATACTGTTGGCTGCAGAGAAATGTAAAAGAAGAAACCAACGGACTGTGTGAAAAATTTTAAAACTTGTAGGCCCGTTATGAAAACCTGCCAAATTTCTCTGTTGCGTTTGTCATTTAATCTTGTATTGTGTTCATTTATTACAAATTGATAGCATAACGGTGAATGTGAAACCTGTCAGAATATATATCTTTTTTTAATTAAGTAAAATCATGAACTAGTACAAACAGGTAGATGAAATCTAGAGTTAAAAGAAAGCAGGTAAGCATTGTACAAATTCAAGATAGTTTATTTTCAGTTTCTGCTTTACAGTTCTTGCATTGATAACATGAGTATAACATTAATCACTTCCTTTATACAAAGTTTCTGTTGGGATTTTTTTACATAAGAATTACTGCAAAACGAAAAAATATTTTCTCCTAATTTCTCCATATGAAGTAACCATGAGCCAGTTATATAAAATATAAAAATAGGGTATAAGGCAAATATGGACATATACACTGGTCTGCAAAAAACTGAGACTAGAAGCGTGTTATTAAGGCTAAACTAATCTATCCATTGCCATCAGGTATGATTGAAATAATTACAAATTGTTCATATTGTAACACATTTTCAGATATATAGAAAATTTCATTTTATAAATTCAGCCACTGGCTCATGTTTGGCTTTTTGTTTTTGAGTTAAAGATCTTTTTGATTTTTAAAATATACATGATTTGAATTTGTAATTTTCTGGGATTTTTCACCATATGATTTGTAATTTTTGTTACATTTTTTCAATAAATGAATTATCTGACAATTGTATGACGAGAACTCTTTTTACTTTGCTGCATCCTGATCAATACCGGTAACACTAGTTACAACTACTAATTAATTGCTTATTTGCATAGATCCTCACTGATTTGCAATCTAAAGCAGGTGAAGTGCCGTACTATAATATAAAAAATAAAAAAAGATTTTTTTTGACACATAAAAATGCCCATTTAACAATATTTTTAAGAAACTGCTGATTTCTCACTGTGTCTGAGACTTGGCATTTGTAGCAAACGTCCTACTGTAGCGTGGACTTTTCTTCTAATCCCAGGGGAGTGGCTGCAAGAAATTTGATGGAACCAAACCTCGTCGTCCATGCAGATCCCCCTTAAAATTGAGTTGAAAGTTAAACTTGTGTGCAAAGTCAGTGTAAGAACTAAGCAGCAATCATTGTATTGACACTCACATAGTAAAATCCGTCTTGATCCATGTCACCTAACACATATATGATATCTCCTGAACGAAAGCCAAGTTCAACCTTTGAGAGACAAAAAGAGTAAAAACTATTATGTTTTGAAACATCACCACAAACCACTTTGTTATATTTGAAACAACAGATAAGTAGAAAGTGGTTAAATATATATAGCGTGGTTCATGTGTCATTATAGTGCTTACTTCACTGTCCATGTTGGGTGAACTTTCCCATGGATCATAGTCAAATAAGGCCACCATTCGTCGAACAATCACATCATCAGGGATGCTTGCTACGTCGCTCAGATCTGGCGTTAAAGACATACCTGTGAGGCAAAATACACAAACACTCCTTTGAAATCACATAACTTTAATGCTAAAATAGAGAATCAATTTGCACAAACCTCAAAGAAATAACAGCTAACATACTTAAGTAAACAACAACCTTTGAGCAAGTGCACTGAAAGAAATCATTAATCTTATATTCACACTTTTAAGTCATTTTTGTAGTATTCACTCAATATTTCTGTATTACTTTTACTTCTTCTTATTTGTCATAGTATCTTTTTTTAACTTAAGTAACTTCCTCCAGTTACAAACATTTACCCTGGGGAGCAGCTCAGTGCAAGCAGCCTCCCTGTAACCCAGACGTTACTGGCAGTGTGTTACAGCACAGTGTCCTGCAGAAACAGAGGGTTGATACCTGTGTGGTCTACAGGCAGGAATCCCTGTTGCATGAGTAGATGCTTCAGGTACTCATCGTCCACTGGGATTTCAGCCACCATGTTGCTTGGCACATAACCAGAGAGACCTCCGGACTCACCGTGATAGAAACCATCATGGTCTTTGTCTCCAAACACCTAATAAATGCAGAGACAGTTAGTTTTATTACTTTAATTTAAGTTTTGGAAGAAGAAAAGAAATTCATGTGTATACATGCATGTTGCCGCAGCAAACACATTCAGTGAAAAGGCGACAAATCACATCAATCAGTTAGAAATGGTGACAGGAAATAAAGAAAAAAAGCTCATATCTTTGTACACACTTAGCTGGCCTGAATCTAGCACAAACAGGAAACACCATCATGTTCTTTCGAAGAAGTTTTTCAACTGATGAAGTGAGGAAATACAACTCAAACATATGAGTTATACATGCCAGCGGCATAAAAAAAATTGTACAGTATTTTACCTGCATGACTTGTACATGAAGTTGCAAAAGTAAAAGACGTTGCATGGTTTTTACCTTGATTATCTGGCCTGGTACAAAAGGCAGCTCCTCTGCAGCCGTGTCATAGTTGGGAGACATTGCAGCAGGGTTGTATGGGTACAGTGCCACAAAGAGTCGGACGGTGGGAATGGACACCTGGCTCGCAGTCTCAAGTTCCCATTCTGTGAGTTCCTCCGGAGTAGCAATCCTCACTTTATCTGGGAATATCAAAACATCCAACTCCAGACTTGTCTCCATTTACAACAGCGTGAGCGCTCGACTGTCCACAGACAGATGGCTGCTGTAGACAGCAGACCTCTCCTTACCCTCATCCTAATTTGAGGTAACTAAGCTAAGCAGAAGGAACAGTAATCCTCTTTGAAGCAAATGGAGAGATCTGTTAGTTCAGCACTGCCTGTGCAATGCAAAGTAATGGTCTTAAAAAAGTTGCCAAAGAAACCACTAATATGTTATCTGGGTTAAATGATAGCATGTAGTTCTTCTAGGCTGCTTCTAACTTAGACCTACATGTGGCAGCTGAGAGATCTCCCAGTGTCAAATATTACTTAAGGGTATATAATAAATTCATATCTGAGAAAAACTTTCATGGAAAGAGAGGTTTTCCAAACATGCATTGAAAAATAATGAGGTTTATTCCCAGAAATTGAATACAAAGGTAGAGAAATGAGTTATAAACCCTTGATTTTCTCTAAAATCGCTGTTTACTTTTCATGACAAATAAATTGATCCTCCAAGAAAACAATTAAGTTGAAGCATAACTGTGAAATATGCCTTTTTTGCATAGGCTCTGGTCTTATAGGCCTGACTTCTGCATCTACTTTGCACAAGATAAGATGGTGAAACCACACAATACAATAAAAAATAAATAATTCTAAATATCCTTCTATAGTTCAAGCCATATCAGTACAATATTCACATTCTTTGAAACCTCAAGCAAGGATAAAGTGTGAAGACACAGTGGTTTTTTTTGGCCTGACTACTCCTCCTACCATGACATGACCCAGTTAACACATCACTGAAAGTCAACACATCCTCTCTTGACCTCTGGTCAGGTCAGCAGGTGATAATCTCCTCCTGCAGAGGAAGGAAAGGTTTAACACTTCTGTGTGTGTGTGTGTTTGTGTGTGAGAGAGAGAACAAGAATGAGAAAGGATTGAGAGATGCAGGTGAGAAAAACACAGAAAGGTGGAATTGGGGACATCTGACAACACTACTACTAACTTGTTGGTTCAGACTCCCCAAAAAATCTAGGTGGTGGTTTTATTCACTCTTATTTGAAATTAATCAAATTATTTATTATTTTAATTTACATACACCCACCCCTCGGCCTTCACAATTTTTGATTTAATATGTTTTTTTTCACTCAAATGGGAAATTTATGAGAAGCTCTAAACAGCATTAGTATTCATGCTCCTTGTTCACTGTTTAGCTCATTTGTGCTCTCCCAAACAGGGCACCACACTAACAAATCTCCACATACCACATCTTTGAAAAATAAGTTTGACAATAAATAAAATAAAATGTGAGATGTTGATAAAACTTGCCCAGTGAACATTTCCTTTTACATGCATGTGTTCCCCCTTCAGTTGTTAATTAGGTTTTTGTATGTCAGTTTTCATTTAAGGTGTCTCATTTCCTCCTGTTTTTGTACAGCCTCATTACTTTGTGTATATTTTAGATAGTTTTTATATTTATATATGTATTTATTAATGTATTTAGTATAAATTCCAAATATAGTTTTTAAGCTTACAGCCTTTGATTGTTTTTAGTTTTGTGAATAACAGAGTTTTTGTTCTTTCTCCTACAGTATCTATTGTGTTTGTGTCCCTTGATGTGGGTGGCGAGCTGCTGCATAAGTACAATTGTCCTTACAGGAATAAATAAAGTTGAATTGTATTGAATTGCTCCCTGCCACTGAATGGTTGTTCTGGGTCAGTGTGCCTTTATAAACCACTGACCTGAGAACACTTTAATTCGTGCAGGTTTCAAGAGACAGTCCTGTGGTTTCAGAAGCTTTTTCACAACAACAACAACAACAACAAAATCTTTTGGTTTCAAACGAGTCACTGCGGAACATCCTCAGATACTTTCATTTCCATTTTGGTCCAGAAGAGGGAGCTGTGAACAGTTGTCTCTTCATCTGCTTTGAGTAGCTCATGTTGCTAGTTTGGTAAAAGAATTTACACTCACTGTCACATATTCAAGTGTGCGGTGCTGAATTTAAAGACACTATGATATAAAACTGCTGCCTTTAATAAGCATGTTCTGCACTCAGTATGCTTATAAAATAGCTGCACAAATCCAACCTCACTGGCAGAGTTTTCCATTTGCTCACCTGTATTTGGCCTTGAGGATGGGAAATGCTGTGATCTCAGATTACAGTTCAGTGGCGCTCTGTGAGCCTCCCTGCAAAATTGATTATGTCATGATTGAAAAAATGCAGAAAGTTTAAAGTCAAAATATGAGATGCAGTGATGTTGGTTAGAAATGCTGAAAACAAAGTCAATCCAGATATCAGAATCTGTGTGGCATTATGCTTACAGTAAACAATCATATAGTCCTTAAACTCAGTCCAGCCTTCCGAGACCAAAACTTGCTTTACCTTAAAAAAATATTTTGGGAAAGGAAGGAAAAAGTAGAACAATCTTAACCTTAATTGATCTAATTTGATACTCCTCTACACACAATGAAATAGACTCTGTAAAAATAATTTGATTCAAATTCTGATTCACACATTTAGCAGAACACAAACTCTTTGCTGAGCATTAGAATAACATAAATTTAGACATGAAACATGCCATGAATGAATCTCTTGCTGAAAAACACAGAAAATAAAACAAAAAATACAACAATTTTCAATTTGTAGCTTTGCCATAAAGACAAACCCCCGCAGGTATAGGCAACATTTAAGAAAATAATTCAACACAAGGAACAGCACAAATTACCATCCAATCCCTCTAATGTACCCTCTGATAACCCAGCAGCTCCCAAAATCCTAAAACGTATCCCAGGTTCCCTGTCACCATGGTGATGAGCCCACAAGGCAGCAGCTTCTTAAGATTTAGACTCTTGAGGACTCCTCATAAAACTTTATTTGTCTGCTCATTTTGTGACCTGTGCAGAAACACAAAGCTTCTGACCCCACTGGTCCAAGGGTCACTGAGGCTCACTCTCGTGTTACAAGCATGTACAGTAAAAATTTGATGATTTACCATAAAATGGCCAAACTAGTCGGTAACACCCTGTAAAGTGCAGGCTCAAGGGTATAATTTCCACTGGGGATAGGAGGGACATGTCCCCCTCACTTTGATTGTTTCTGGTTGATTTTCTTACTAAAGTTTCTTTGAACATTGTCCTCTTACTGTCCAGCCGCCATAGTCCACATGAGAGAAGATCAAAGATAAAGATAAAAATAAAATGTCGTCATTTTAGTCCCCTTCAGTTATTACTGTGCGCTGTGCTTTGCAAACTGTTTTTGCCCTGGGTTTGCCTCTCAGGCTACAGGCTGCCCTACCTAAATGATAAAGCTTGTTGGGGCAGTATGCAGCCAGAGAGGAAGACCATCAGACAGTACTCAGGGCTCGAACAGGCACTGTCAGCTTCAAGTCTTCATTGTGTTCCCCCCGCCCCCACCTCTCAAACCAAACCCGACACCTTTGTGTAGGCCTGTTAACAACACCACCATCGCCCTCTAGAGATCCAAGTCTACGTTAACTCAACAATCTCATGTCATCCTGCTGAATTCTCTCTGCCTGACTTTCTTGACACTTTGTTTACCTGACAAATTATGAAGTCCACTCTTTAGTGTTTTGGTGGCACAATAAGGGTAGCCAACTTAACCTTCATCTTCTAGCTGGGCTGCTTGAGGATCTCCCAGGAGGAAAAAGAAGTGGGAGGTGGTGTTGAAAATGACATCTGGGCTGCTCTGTTTACCCTGTTTTCCACTGTGACCCTGACCAAGACACACAACTAGAGAATGGATGGACTGGGGCCTTCATAAACATGGCTGGATTAACCTATTAAGAGATTTGCCATTAGACCCTCTCACACACACACCTCCTGTCTTACGTGCATTGTGTCATCTCTAAGTTAAGTACAGTGTACAGCTTAATTAGAGACCAACAACCAAGCTGGAATACTTCTGCCTGGATCAGATTTTCTGTGCATCACTTCAGTTGTGGTAATGTAACATGTGAGCA
Source organism: Siniperca chuatsi (assembly GCF_020085105.1). NCBI lineage: Eukaryota > Metazoa > Chordata > Actinopteri > Centrarchiformes > Sinipercidae > Siniperca > Siniperca chuatsi. The sequence goes on from NC_058048.1 coordinate 22,736,950, forward strand.
CAATATAAACTAAAATAATAATAAAAGTGTTAGGGCAAGATTTGAACAAGCTTTGGCCCCTATATGAGACACAGCTGCCAGATTAGATAACAATGTTATGGCCCTATTGACCAAAGCAGATTTGTGATTGATCAAAAATCACAATAGGGTGGTTGCATGCTTTGCCCAGTTGGTAATCCAGCCTTGTCCATAGGCCCCTGATGTTTAATCTTAACGGGCCTTCCTGATAAGAACACATTTAATGTCAAGTTCAATGCAGTTCTATTACACATCACAACGATGAATAAACCAACCACTGCTTTTTTGAAAATGTGCTCATGGATATACCATTGAATATGTACATACAGTATTCTTGCAACCTCTCATTACAAGTTGCACGTGTCTTTGGGTGGTGACCAGTACGATCCCAGAGTGAGTTTTCCTTTTCAGTTTTATGCTTTTTAGGGGGCCGAGGATGTCAAATGAACACGTAATTCACAAACCAAAAGCAAAAATGAGAAAGTCAGATGCAGAACATTTACTTGTAATGGAGTATTGATACTTTAACTTAAGTAATGGATCTGAGTACTTCTTCCATCACTGCTGAAAACAAGCTTGCTAAATGTGGCTACTAGTGTCTGAAAGATTACAGGTGAGGTGGCGTGATAACATTGCGTGTTACTTGCAATTGTTCCAGGCAGTGTTGGAAAGTACATTTACTCAAGTGCTGTACCTAAGTACAATTTTGAGGTGCTTGTACTTTACTTGAGTATTTCCATTTTATGCTTTATGCTTCTACAGCACTACATTTCAGAGAGAAATATTGTACTTTTCACTTCACTACATTTTTCACAGTTACTTTTCAAATTAAGACTGTACGTAAAAAAACATGCGATCATTTAAAAAATGTGAACCACAGATTAAACCAAAAGTATATGAAGTAGTATTAATACATCAATAATAATGATCCAATAATATAATAGTATAACACTGACAGTAGCCACTCTGCATTATGAATAGGTTAGTTTACTTTTGATATTTTAAGTACATTTTGTTGCTAATACCTACATACTTTCACTAAAGCGAAATTGTGAATGCATAACTTTTACTTGTAATTGAGTATTTTTATACTGTGGTATTGCTAATTTTACTTAAGTAAATTATATGAATGCTTCTTCTACCACTGGGTCCAGGTTGCATTGGAATTCTGTTCAGGGTCTGGATTAAATTGTGTATTCGGTCCAGATTTGGACCAGAGTCTGCCTACTGAGTATGTGGACTTTAGACTATGTGAAACAATGAGTTTGTGCCACCTCTGTAAAGGACCTGCTCAGCTCACTATTGGCCCAGGGGCTAACAAAAATGTTCTGTCAGAACCTGCCCTGAAGCCCAATTAGCCAAATGCAGGCTGGAATCAAAAGGTGACCATCCTCCTTTAACCCGCTGCTCCACCAGCAACCCCACAGTGAGATGTTGTGTCACACCTAGACCCACCCATCTTCAATCAGTATATACAAGCCTCTGGCTCCAGAGGACTCCATTGCCCACAAGGCTTTTAGCCCAGCTGCTCCCATCCGTCCATCTCTTTACTGGCCTGGCCCTCTGGTTCCCATGTATGGAGTGTTACATCATTGGCACAGACACCCACCTTTCGGAGTGATGACGCAGCCGAGGGAGAGAGAGAGTTTGTGAGGAGGAGGAGGAGGAGGAGGAGGGGTGAGGGAGGGAGAGAGGAGAGGGTGTCCTGTCTGCACGGAGCACAGACAGACAGCAGGGAACAGCTGCAGCATAAGGGTCGCATAGGATTTCACTGCATTGCGATTTAAAATATCAATCATTTCATCCCCAAAACCCAAGTAGAGCAGCTCGACACAGCAACCAAATATAATTTAAAAATGGTTGATCGCGAGCAGCTGGTGCAGAAAGCCAGGCTGGCTGAACAAGCTGAGAGATATGATGATATGGCAGCTGCTATGAAATCGGTAAGTCCATTCAAAAAAGATCATAATTATGACTATATGAATAATGTGTTGCCACTGCTCTGTTTGCGTAAAGGCGCGTCCCGCATTCTCGACTATTAGCTGTAAATCTGCGGTTACACCGGCTTGATATTACAATTAGACATCGTAGAAAAATAATGCTTAATATCTTTATTGTCTTGTCGCCAATTCATCGACAGCTCAGTGCCTCTTTTTTTTCTGAGTCGAGTCCAAATCGTCTGCTCCTTGGGCGGTGCCTTTCTGTCGGCCGTGCCCGTTGAATGAAGGGATATTACAAAGAAATGCACACAGGCCTGAGTTTCATCTCTCGCTTAATGAGAGACTCGGATCATATAATGGCTCTACTCTATTGGATTTGCTGCTTTCCCTCCCTTTATACCTCCCCACCTCCCCTCTATACATTATGCCGAATTTATAAAAGCTACTGCTGCTGGGAGCCATGTGAGGTTGCATTAACTGCTGCTGCCCCCCTCCTCCTCCTCTTCTTCCTCCTCTCTTTGTCACACTAATTAAAATAACATACATCATCAAAATCTGCTCATTTTCCATGCTTGTTTAAAAGGCTTAGAGGCATTTTTTGAGCATGATTGCTTTATAGAAATGCTTTAAAAAGCGCCCTCAAACTTCTCTTTCCTCTAAACAAACGTAGGAGGCAGCAGAATCTCTCTAGAATATTCTTTGTCATATTGCAGTGAGTCAATATGATCAGATTTGATTGTAGGCTTTGTTTTCTCCTCTCCTGTTCCTACATACATACATTTGCTGTGTCAGATTCCTCCTGACGTCCAGCAGCAATTTGAAGACATTTTGGGTTAGTGACCCTGATTAAGTGGTGTAACATTTGATGCAAAGAGGATGCCATGAGGGGCCTGTCTCCCTGGATCTTTCTCAGCTCTTACTGGCCAGTGTTCAGGACAGAGCCTTTGTCTGCTTTTCCTTTTTTCTCTGCCCCCCTTAAGAAATTCTGGGAACTGGATTCACCAGTGGGTTAAAAAAAAACTGCTGTGTCACACCAGCTCATACTGGAACCAATAGCATCCTGTGAGTCTTAGCTGGGCCTTTATGAGCTCACATATAGATTAAAATCATCATGCGGCTTTAAAGCGAGGAACATTTTGTCTTATGTTCCTCAGGGGAGATGGAGTGAGCTCCGAGGGTTTCTGGTTGCAGGAGGTGGGATGATGTGTGTGCAGGGAGGGATTCCTTTCCCTTTAAACAATCTGCCATGTCAGTGCGGTCCAAACCGGACCCTTTTGCAGGGGTGTGTACTCTCACTCTCTAATCAAAGGGAATCCCTTGCCATTGTAGCCATCAATTGATCACCTTTGTGTTCTTCATGACAAATATATATATGGTTTATTCTCATTGTAACAGCCTTTTATGCAGCTTTTCAGACAGAATTTTTAGGGATATGCTAGGGCTGCAACTAATGATCATTTTCATTATTGATTTATCTACTGGTAATTTTCTAATTGGTAGATCTTAACATGTCTTGATTTGTCTAACCAATAGTCCAAAATAAGCTTTCGTCGAAGACTAAGAAAACCAGAAAATATTCCCATTTGTGAAGATGAAATGAGTGAAGTTTTTTCATTTTTGCCTAAAAAAATTTCAAACGAATGGTCGACAATCCAAACAGTTGCCAATTACTTTTCCTGATCAACTAATTGATTAATCAACTAATTGTTTCAGCTCTAGTTATGCATGTTGGGTTTTTTAGCTCTAAATAAGGATCTTGGTAGTTGTCACGGATTATAATTAATGTCAGAGAAGCCCTTGAAATCACAATGTTTGTGTCAGTCTGCTGCATTCAGCTATTTTTTATATATCAGCATAACTGTAATCCAATTGACACAGTAGTAAGCTTCTCAAACATCAGTGCATTATATTTAGAGTGATGACCAATTTGTTTCCTGTAAAAAAACAACAACAGTTGAGTCATTTGATTAAAAGAAATCTGCTTCATTTGATTGTAAATTTCACGTTTGTGTTTGACGTGCATGCAGTAGGTTTGTGTTACAGTTTTTGGACAGGCAGAATGAAGGCGCCTCCATCTCTATAGGTTGAGCCCTGCTCTCCATCCCACTCAGTGTGTGTAACGTCTGTGATCCTGCGCCATCTTTGTGCTCCTCTGCCTGAGCAGCGAATGTCAAAACTGAGAAATGAGAAATGTTAACACATCAAGGAGGAGCTTTTCAGATAAAAAGCAATTGAAACCTAAGCTACATATTTCTTTTATTTATATATATGTAGTTATATTTCAGTCCCTGAGCAGTTGTTGATCTGACAGAAGCCATTTCCAACACAAGGTTGCTTTTCCAATCAAATAACCCTGAGTAATAAGGCCTTTTTATAGTAACCTAGTCTCTTTGACAAGCACCCAACTATCAAACTGATCTGTCAAAATCTAAATTTAACAATCTAACTCAGGGTGATGTCACGGTGTGGTGTTTTAGACAGGTAAAAAGGTCAGTTTAAGCCAGAGAGAAGGTCACTGGGACACGTGAACTGCCTGTGCAGTGATGGTTTTCACTTACAGTGCAGCTGCCCGGAGTGCTCGTGGGAAAATTTTAGCCATCTCCAGCCTTCCTTTCACCTACCTCCCCTTTCCTTTCCCAACCCCCCACTGCCGCCTAATATCTTGAATATTTTCCTCACTACCTAGCATTAGCTGTCCATGTGGCTAATGGTGCACTAAATTAATGGATTGGCATGGAAACTGGGAATTGCACATGACAAGTGAAATATTGCTCATCTTCTGTGCTGTAAATTGTATTGTTAGTCCAGATTCTTTCACGTAAAAAAGTGTTTTTTTAATAATTAGGGCTCCAACTAATCTTATCATCAATTAATCTGTCGATCATTGTCTTGATTAATTGATTAATAGTTTGGTTTATAAAATGCAAGAAAAATGCCCATTCCAATTTTCCTTATTTCTTTTTAAAAAAATATATTTTCTTGGTATTTTTATGCCTTTATTACAGAGAGAGTAGTAGAGAGATGACAGGAAAATGCAGGGGGCGTTGCAGTTCGTGGTTGGTGTGTTAACCTTGAAGCCATAGGGCCGCCCCCTAATGTGGCATCTTAAAATAGCTTGTTTTTTTCCGACCAATAAACCAAAACCAAAAGATATTCAATTTACAATAATATAAAACAAAGAAAAGCAGAAAATCCTCACTTTTGAGAAGCTGGAACCATAAAATTATTGCCATTTTTGCTTTTTTGTAAGTCTGGTGCTGTTAATGAAGGCTTGTGCTCTTAAACTGGTGATTAAATGTTCCATTTTCTTCCTTCTTCCAGGTAACAGAGCTGAACGAGGCCCTGTCCAATGAAGAGAGGAACCTCTTGTCTGTGGCCTACAAGAACGTGGTTGGGGCCCGTCGCTCCTCCTGGAGGGTGATCTCCAGCATCGAGCAGAAGACCTCGGCCGACGGCAATGAGAAGAAGATTGAGATGGTCAGGGCCTACCGGGAGAAGATTGAGAAGGAGCTGGAAGCCGTGTGCCAGGATGTGCTCAACCTTCTGGACAACTTCCTGATCAAGAACTGCAGCGAGACGCAGCACGAGAGCAAGGTGTTCTACCTGAAGATGAAGGGCGACTACTACCGGTACCTGGCCGAGGTGGCCACGGGGGAGAAGAGGGCCACCGTGGTGGAGTCGTCGGAGAAGGCTTACAACGAGGCCCACGAGATCAGCAAGGAGCACATGCAGCCCACCCACCCCATCCGCCTAGGCTTAGCTCTCAACTACTCTGTATTTTACTACGAGATCCAGAACGCCCCGGAGCAGGCCTGTCATCTGGCCAAGACCGCCTTCGACGACGCCATCGCCGAGCTCGACACCCTCAACGAGGACTCCTACAAAGACTCCACTCTCATCATGCAGCTGCTCCGAGACAACTTGACACTGTGGACAAGTGACCAGCAGGATGACGAGGGAGGGGAGGGCAACAATTAAAGAGAAACCACACTTCAAAAAAAAATATATGAAGGGCCGGTGGACTTTGGCAGCTGCTTTTGCCGATGATGCTACCGCAGCAGCAGTTCTTTATTTTTCCATGTGTTAAAAGAAAAGAATCAAAAGAGAGGTGAGAGTGGAGGTTAAATCTTAGTTTAAATATATATAGAAATATATATACAGTTGAAAGGGGCCTCCTTCTTCTTGATTTTCTCTTTGACATTTGCCAAAACCACTGATATGTCAGTCAATCAGCCTGAAGTGGTTGTTGTTGGATTGAAATGGCAGCCTCACACTGGCATAGGAACTGATCTTGTTCTGTCAAGATAAGCTGCTTAGTTAGGTTTTTGCGTGATAGGGATGCATTTGAGTCACTTGAGAGAGAAAATGCTTGAATGGGAATGCCTCACAAAACTAGTTTGCATTGGTTCCAGTAGTAGTCTATATATGAGAAAGAGCCCCATTGACGTTAAACTCACACTAACAACGAGAAAAGAGAAAGTTTTAAACCGATTAATTCCCCCAAAATTTTAAAGGATAAATTACACAGAAGTGAAAATGAGGACTGGATAGAAAAAATGTATTCCCCTCCTTCTGTTCAAAGTGTATTTGGCATCTCACAGATTAGTCTGTTATGTCCCTGGAACCATAGATTCTTTTTGAGGCGAAGATTAACTAAAAGCAGAGACTTAACAATATAAAACAAAACAAAAAAGACAAAAAAATAAATAAAAGCAGCTTCAGAGTTTGTGGTTTACTTATGTGTTTGTTTTATTAAATGCACTTGCCTACTATACTGTTTCTTCAGTGTAAGATGATGACAACAATAATATCGATTATTCAATATTGTGCATGCTGGTGATGTATTTATATACAGTAGCTTGACTTTATTAACTTATACTGTGGGTGTTAAGTATTCATATGATTGAGAAAAACAGGCTTTGTCTGATGTTGATTTCTAATTTCTAATTTATTTCATTTTGTCATGGTTTTTGATTTGCTATACCAAAATGGTGATCGTAATAATTGACCTGTAATGGGCGTTGCTATAGTGACATGCAATATGTGTATTTAATTTGTTAATGAAAGAAAAAAAAGTAAGATAAAAAACTCACCAGTAATCACTTAATCTTACCAGCTGGTGTTTGTCACATTGAAGTATGATTATGATATATTTTGTTCTTTGAACAGTATTTAAGTACTTTTTTCTGTCATGCTATCCAGTTTTAATAATGGTGAAGTTTTCAGGCTCAATGTTTCTGTTATGAATTCACAAACATGGACCATATTTTATTTCTGACAGTATACATTTTGTTTGTTTATTTGTTTTTATACATTTTAGCTGTTCCTGAGTGACAAAATATCTTGAATGTGAGTCATTATGTAGCAATTGCACAAGAACCGAAATAATAGCTATGATAATAAAAAAGAATATGACTAAATTATACATGCACCATTTCCGTGGTGGTCTATTGTTGTATCATCACCCATGAGAAAATTTTGTTTTTAAGGAAAACCATTTCATAGAAAAAATGTTTCAACACTTTGTTTTGTGCCCAGAGTACAGTATGTGCTTTCTTTTTGTGCCTGTATCATTATTTAATATGCCTCATTTGCAAGTTAACCTTTACAGAAAAAAAGGATTTATTCGCCAGTATCTGAAGTTCTTGCAAGCATGTGTACACAATGTAATATTTTCCCTTTTACATGTGTCAGATGGTACTGCTCTCTGTACAGCACACATATATGAATATTCAACACCAATGCACAAGTAGAGTCACAGGGAAAGAATAGGCATTTCAATAGAATTGGTTATTGATTAGCAAATGTGAGAATTCACGTCTTCAGAACAAACTTTAGACACTAGGAAGCTGCTTAAGAGCACAGAAAGCTGAAAAGATGTATCTTCATAATGCTGCTAGTTTTATAGATTATTACATTAATATATTCATACAGATGGCAGTTTTAGGGACTTTATTTTTCCTAATAGATGGCAGTTCTGGGGACTTTGGGGTTTTTATCTCAGATGTGATGGCTTAAGAGAGAAACCAAAAGCCTTAAGGTCAGTCACACAACCTCGTTCATGTATGCCAATTATGTCAGCCTCCATGAGCTCACACTGTATGTCAGAGCTGCTTTATTTATTCTTAACGTAGTATGAAGTTGATGGTCTTGAAGGCTCGCCAGACAAATAGCATGAAATCCTTATTCCAATCTACACAGCTGCTCACACAGCTTATGAATATTAGAATGGAGTCGAGTCCTACCATTTAATTTTTAAGTTTTGTGTGTTAAAACAAGTGGAAACTGAATTTTTCTCTGATTTTTTTTGAAAAACCATGTCAGGAGACTTTCACTCATTGCCAAGAATACATGCATTGTGTTCCCTTTTAATTTGTTTTGTTTTTTCTCTGTGGTTTGAGTTTTCATTATTTTGGATGTTGATCCTTGTTAATGTGACATGAAAACATACAAATACAAAATGAGGAGAAAATAATTCAATTTTAATTACAAATTAGATTAAAGAAGAGCTGACCTACTGGAAATTATCGATAGCTGAAAATGGATACAAACTGTATGCTCTGAGGAATTTTTGGTTGCCATCTGTTGCCCATTAAAGTTATTTGTTTATCAGTATTTCTATATTTTAATTTATCTCTGTAGCCATTTACAGTCATACCAGAAACACCACAGCTCATTTTCTTTTCATTCTGTAAGTTCATGACTGAACAGATTTTCAGCAATTCTGTTGAGTTTTACAGCCTACACATTCGCACAGGAAGTAAATATGACCTTATGTAACCCTTTGTGGGTCACATAACAGGTGTGTGTGGTATGTTTGTGTGCGTGCATCCATATCTGGATGGGTATGTGTGTACTGTATATGCCTGCACCACTGCATGTGTTGAGTGTCTGTGGGAGAACATATGAGATGGAGTCCATATTAGCTGCAGTGCAGGGACACTGCAAGCTCGCACAACAACTACAGTATGTCTTAAATGAGGCTCTTTTTAAGGCCGCTTTGCTAATCATTAACTAATTTAGGGCATAGATAAAAGAATATTGCTTCAAAAGACAACAGGTTTTATGATCACAGCAGAGGAGTGCTGCAATAAAATAAAATCCTGCATCTCATGATGGACAATGGAAGGAGAATCTGTGTGTTTCAAACTTTGAGTCGAGCCCTCACACTGATTGATAAGCTGGCAAACTGCTGGATCGCCCACCCTCGGACTGCAGCCTCTTGCTGCAGCTTGCTGCACTGAACCTTTCATGAGATGAAATTCTGTGCTTTGAGCGGTCCTCCTCGCCAACCAATAGCTGACAGGCTCACTCTCCGCAGCCACCAATCCCGTTCCTGTTGCTAGGGCTATAATAAGTATCCCACTATTAGCCCGGCTCCTTGCTGCACTGCTCAGACACCTATTGCATCCTGTAAAAAAAATGAAAGCTCAAAGCACACAGGAGACATTAGGATTCAACACCCACCTATCTTCCAGCCTGTGTTTTAATGCACTGCTACACTTTCAGGGACACTGGTGTCATCATTATTGGTAAATGTTGGTGACATTATACATCCCAAAACACACAGGGGCCTGCTGATGGACATGTAATTAAATCTCCAGCAGCTACAAATTTAATTTAGTACTTTTAATGACAAATTCTTTCAAATTAAAGTAAAACTAAATACATATACATCATAGAATAGCATATAATTCATGCTGTTTACATTAAACATACATATCTATTCAAACCAGTTTATTTAATTAAAAAATGAAAATAATGTTTGGGTAGGAGTGCTACTTGGACAACAAATTGAGTTTGTTTGAGGATAAGGATATCCTTTGGATAAGGATACACGTGGACACAAAAATCACAAGAAAACTCCAAGGCAAACTCTCTTTTTAACCTACATCTCTGGGGAAGATTATGATTTAAAGATCACATCTACAGGATACAAAACCGAAAATTGTTCTGCCGTGCTTCACTTCCACTGCGCTGTCGGATCACATTCATCACATGAAGCATTATTTCCTTGAGAAGAGGCCAGGATGACAAGACACAAGTGATCATCGAGCCATAATTATGTCACACAAAGACGAACGTCCTCTAAATCACAGGATCGCATTTCTCGTTAGCATCAGTGAACACTATGATGCCACTTTTAACAGCATCTTATTGAAAAGGTCCTGATGACATAAAAGAATCCATATCTTTGATGATGTATTAAAAATAAACTGTGGAAGCCAGGTGTATCTTGAGGATGATATAGTTAGGTTATTTTTGTCCTCTCTGAATTTCATGAGCTCTTTCAAGTTTGTAGAAAGGTAGCTGTGTGCCTCTTTTTTGGTCAGGCACAGGACAATAGATTCAGTAAAAGGAAAGTGGGGAGTATGTGCAAAATGCAATTAAAGAAATAGTTTGACATTTTGGGAATACATTTTGGTGACAGTTGGATGAAAAGATTGATGTCACTGTCATGTTTGTCCTGTAAATAAGAAGCTGCAGCCTGCAGCCATTTAAGCATAGCATAAAGACTGGAAACAGGGGGAAACAGCTGGCTCTATCCAACAGTAACAAAATCCGCCTACCGGCACCTTAATTGTTTGTTGGTAAATGACAAAAAACATCACCCCCCCTTGAAACTACATCAACATCACATGTTTTTAGCCATGCTAGCAGTGTGGCGCTAGGGATGGCAATGTCCGTCAGTCCATCAGTTTTGTCAGGACTGAAATATCCTGACAAATATTGGATGGATTTGTCATGAAATTCTGTACAGAAATTCATGATGCTCAGATGATGAAGCCTACTGACTTTGGGGATCCCCCTGACTTTTCCTCTGGTGCCACCAGCTGGTAGACATTTTTGGTTTGGAGTGAAATACTTTGGCAATTTTTGGATGTATTGTGTTTAGCGCTAATTATCAAATGTTAGCATGCTAACACACTAAACTAAGATGGTGAACATGGTAAACATTATACCTGCTAAACATCAGCATGTTAGCATTATCACTGTGAACAGCCTCACAGAGATGCTGACGTGGCTGTAAACTCTGGTTTCAGTCCAGTAAAGGCCTTTTTTCTTCTCTCTTGTTTATTTTAGATCAGATAACCTTGGTTTGCTGTTCTTTATTCAGAAGACATGAGGTCAGTGATTTTGTCAAAAGGTCTGAGCTTTGTTGCAGTCTATTGATTTCCTTTGTTAACTCCACACTGAATGCAGCATTTCTTGCTGTCTACAAATTCCTGCAGTAAAAGGCATTTAACCTCCTGTGGCTCAGGCTTCTCACAGTCGTTGCTGAGCCATTCATCATCGACCAAACCACATGGCTGTCATGGCTTGTTTTGGGCCTCTGGGGCAAAAGTGACAGCCCTGTGTCCTGGACACTGGTTGGCAGCAGCTGGAGAGCAAACAGCCTGAAGTTTGACTCACAAAAGTCATTAGAACTTGAGACGTTCCCATAAAGAATAATACAGCTCATGACCAATCAGGTGTTAGAAATAAAGCCTTGGATTAATGCTTAATTCAAAAACTATTCTTCAGCACTGACACAAAACACGAGGAGATTATATTTCTGAGCAGCACGGCACACAGATACTGATAAAAACAGGCAGACACGTCGGATTTTGAAAAGTTTATGATCTCACTCAACGTGATCTGCACCTCAAAGATGCAAAGAAGATAATAGCTGTACAGCTCCAGAAATATCAACCCATTAGAGGGGGGGGGGATGGCAAGAAAGAGAAAGATGTAGACGCAGAGAACAGAGACAGATCTATAAATAGGCCTCCCTGCAGCCTGTGAGTAGACAGTGAGTAGACCAGAGACATCAATGTGACAGCATCCCACTATAGAGACTATCTGCCTCTGTATGGATGGTGAGAGTTCATATCTTCGGTTAAGAGAGTCTGATTCATCAGTTTTACCCCCAGCTGAGCAACACACGACATGACATGAAATTACACAGATAATACAAATAATAATAATCAGCTCCGATATCTGCTGTTTTCTTAAAGTTCATTCCACCAATGTTATTTACTTTTTCTTTTTCGCAGCATTAAGTTATGATAGGACAAAGAGTGCTGCTGACTCTTTCAGGCCCAAAGACAGCTGTTATGCATGACTGCTGCAAGATGAATTATTCAAACTAACATTTAGATTTGTATTATTTATCAAAAAGTGCCATGACATTTAGCTGAAGGTTTTAGGAGACTATTTTAAGGAGCACTTGTCCCAAAACATTGCAGCATACATTGCATCTGATAGGCGGTAGGAAAGTGTCATCACATGATTTTTGGGAGAGCTTCATCCCCCCAAATAAATGCTCTCCATCTGCCTGCAACATACAACAACACTGCTGTCATTTAAATAGTTTAGCAATTTGCTATTTGTCCTGTTTGATGATCAAAACTGACTCCACTGGAGGTGATGATTCATAACTACAGAGGCTTGTGTGATGAACAGAAGTTTGTAGAAGGTGAGTCTAAAATGAAGTCCTCCCCCCTCCTCCTCCTGTCTCACAGTTACGTCACTCTGCATGTTCTTTCAAGGCCTCCCATTGCAGGAGACTCACAGTCACACCACATTCCCTGACAAAATAACACCATCATTTTTCTCCCACAATTCATCTTTAAAATAAAGATCCTCTGCAAATTGATAAGCAAGCACAGAATTTCCACTGTGAAAAACTATATATTAGTGTGAGTATTTTTTGTAAAGCCGAGGATAGAGATAGTTCTGTGACATGCCATTTAAGAAACAAATATGTAAAAAAAACTGTCAAATGTAGGAAAACTAATTTCCTTTAGAGCCTGTGAACCCAAAGTTCTACAAACGCCTCCTGACGACTGTTCATGTTTAGTGGAGTAATGATGAAGAACGCTGAGCAGACATAATGAAAATCAAACTGTTTTTGCATTTCCTGCGTGGAAAAGAGACTACACTAAAACCCTATGCTAAAACAAAAACAATTTTATTTTTCTGTTTTCCTCTTTATAGCCGGCAGAAATCTAGTTTCATCTTTAGTCCCACTGTTGAGAAAAATGTCTGCTACAGCCACTGACTTACTAACGGAGAACAGCTGCAGGATAGATAAAAAAAAGAAGAAAATACATTAGATACAATGGTTGCAAATTTATTTTGAGATTTTAAAAAAGAGCAGAAAAAGAACACAGATTTTTGTTGTCATTGTGAAATTTAGAACAGCTATGCCTTTCATTTGGACAATAAAAAGTATAGCATGCTCCTTGTTGCGTCTTGAAGTGTGTGTTACTAACTTGCCTTTTAGAAATGTCTTCAGTCAGAGGAGCTGGCCTATCTGTGTGACCTCCGCTGACCTGGGCTTTCTCAGGCTTTTGTTCATAGTCATGGTTATCATGGATGTTTTTACACAGGAAAAAAAAATGAGAAAAAAGTGAGAATGAAATTACATCACTTGTCTAGCAGGCTGCAGTGTGAACCTGCACATTATATGTAATATCTATTTTAGAAGTCCTAACTCCCACCCCAGACAGGCTGACTGTCAATGTGATAATTAACTGTTAATGACTAATATGTAATATGAAGACTTTTTGTTTTGTGGATTCACGTTAATTTTATAAAAGACATGCAGTCTGTTGCCTTCTGCGTATCATTATTAAACAGTTTTGAATATTTCATACCTTTCTTGCTGTGTATTTCCAGTGTATTCTCTCCGGAAAGAGTCCTGTATGTGCTGCTGTTCCTCAGTGTGAAGTGTCTGTGTATTCTTTTACCTTAACAGCATCTAGCCAGTCATGATTTGTTTTACAATTTGCTCCTCAGGTGCCAACTGGCTGACAAATTATACCTTCCAGGGTTTGTGGGTCTGCGATGTCTGAGCGGGTGACTCATCATGTATGTGGGCACAGGGGATTCCCAACAGTGCAGGGAAGAAGAAGAAAAAATATTAGAAAAACCATCCTCCACTTTGCAGCCTTGAGGGGATGTACAGTTCAGTTGACAGCGGGCCAGTGGGGTCAGTCGTGGTGAATAACAGGCAGTGAAAGCAAGAGAAAGAGGGTGGGTGAAGGCTGAAGGGGTTAAATGTGGCGTGGTGACAGGAATACAGGGTGAACAGTGAGAGCCAAGGGTCAGTGTTTAGCTAAATGTCTGCGGCTGAACTGCAGCTGGCTCTGGATGTGGAAACTAAAGGGAGTCTGGGTGTGGAACCAGACGCTGAAGCAAAGTTTCCCCTGCTAATCCACGAAACAATGACACCACAGTTACAGCCCAAAAATAAAGACCTCATTATTTATTTGAAAATACAGTAGTATAGAATAGATTGTTGCATTACTACTCAGGCAGTGAGCTCAGGAAAAAGAGCAGTCATACAGTGAAGTTACTACTCTGTATGAGCGCAGTATTGTGCTGTTGCATGGCAACAGTTTCCACAGAAATCTTTGCTCAGAAACACTCCTCTTTGGTCTTCACATAACTGCAACGACAGAAAAATGGGCTGACTGCAGGAATACAAATGGTCTCATGAACCATTTTAGCCTGCAGAGGCTTAATTGTTGTGCATATTTTATTTCAACATATTTCCAGAGCAGCTGAGACAGAAAATGTAACATGAGAGTTGATGTAGTTTATTCTATTTCATATTCCAAACATTTTTAGGCTGTATTGTATTGGTGGCTATAGGCCCCTCAAGGATAGGGGATGTTTATCTGTGACAGAATATGAGCTACTACAGATTTCATACAACATGTCTCCAACTGATCACATAATAGTATAATTTATCCTGAATAATATATATATCAAACTTTCTGCAAACAACAAGCTTTCCACTATAATGCTATGATATCATTTCTACCACTTTTAAGAAAAATCTGATTGAGTGCAAATGATACATAGCTATGCTCACCAGCCGTATTTGTTACATAATGCTAATGGCCTATATATTGTTGATATGCTGATATGATGCATTCATAACTGTACTGTACAGCTCAGAGTTTGGCTTTTTGACACCTTTCTTGGAACACATCACCCAAATCCATCAAAGGATACACTTATTTGCTTTACACTGAGTGAGACGAGAAGATCGATACCACTCTCATGTCTGTACAGTAAATATGAGACTGGAGCCTGGAGACTGTTAGCTTAGCTTAGCGCAAAGACTGAAAACAGGGGGAAAGAGCAATCCTGGCTCTGTTCAAATGTAACAAAATCCACCGTTTCGGCACCTCTAAAGTTCACCAGTTAACACTTTAAGTCTTGTTTGTTTAATCATAAAAAAAACAACAACAAGTTGTTGTCTTAAGGAGGGGATTTTTTTTTACCTTCAGACAGAGCCAGGCTAGCGGTTTCCCCCTGCTTCCAGTCTTAATGCTAAGCTAAGCTAACTGGTGGCTGGTTTTAGCTTCATATTTAATGGACAGACTGATATATCAGAATCAGAATCAGAAATACTTTATTGATCCCCGAGGGGAAACTCTACCACGGCAACAGGCAGCATGCACGTTGGCGCATGCGCACTATCACGAATAAAAGAGTGGTATCAACCTTCTCATCTAACTCCCAGCAAGAAAGTGAACAAGTGAAATGTGAATATTCCTTTAAAGTTACACATTACATCATTATATCATTATCCCATATGAATGGTCTTGTGATGGTCTATCTTTATGGACACCATTTCAAACTGTTGTTCCCAGTTAAATGCTTCATTAGTAAGTTTACTTTGGCCTAGATTGGCTGTTCACACAGATTCACTCTGCTGTACCAGCTAAAAAAATGTTTTATTTTTTATAATACACCCAAAAGCTTCTTGTCTCAGTGTGCTTGCTGAAATTGTCTCTTTTCCACATGCTGTTCTGTCTCAGACCATCAGAGATATTGTTCCACCTACTAAACACACCTCCAGAGAAACCTTCAGGCCCACTCTACAGCACGCTGTTCTCTGTTTGGACCTGTAGGTTTAGCTTAATAAAGCCTGCCTCTCCAAAATCAATAGTGCATCCATAGCTCAATGTGATCAACCTGAAATTTGTGCTGATCAGTGAGATGGTGACTGGCAGTGGCACTCTTTGCTCAGGGACTTTTGCCTCCTCCTTATCGACAGTAGAGCAGTGTTGGGATACAGTTTGCAAGGTCTGAGTTACTCATAACATTTGATTGATTACGGGAAAGTGTCTACTGGTTTTGGCCGCCTTACCCTTATAATTCAGGAAGATGAGATTGTATTAACATTTTACATTATATTTCTTTAGCTTGTTGGCAGCATTTCTTTAGCTTGGCATGCAGTTTTGAATTGTTTCAATCTATTCTAAAGCTTAAAATAACCTGATAATATAACACACACACACACACACACACACACACCTCACGTATATATATATATATATATATATAAAAAAAAAACTTTGTCCTTCACCCTCCGCGGGTGGTCTCGTCCTTCGAGCTCGGGTCCTCTACCAGAGGCCTGGGAGCTTGAGGGTTCTGCGCAGTATCTTTGCTGTTCTCAGTACTGCACTCTTCTGGACCGAGATGTCTGGTGTTCTTCCAGGGATCTGCTGTAACCACTCCTCCAGTTTGGGGGTCACTGCCCCGAGTGCTCTGATGACCACGGGTACCAGTGTTGCCTTCACCTTCCAGGCCTTCTCCAGCTCTTCTCTGAGCCCTTGGTACTTCTCTAATTTCTCATGTTCCTTTTTCCTGATGTTGCCATCACTATTATCGCATCTCGCTCGAGGCGATAATATATATATATATATATATATATATATAATCCCTGTGAAAGAACAACATGAACAAATTAATCTCTCATATTCTCCTCATATTTTCCAGGAGACATGAGAAATATCAGGGAAGATGTTTGCATGAACAGCTGTCCATAAATAAATATCCTGCTAGCAAACACTCCACATACTGTAAATAATCTCCAACACTGTTCACCACAGTGTGTTGTCTATTTTATACAGTCTGTGTAATTGTTATGTTTGTAACACTGTAAAACATCATCCAGAATACACAAGCACTGAGCATCATTGATAATCTCTCAATTTACAGAATAGTTTTATTATCATTATTCTGCCACCAGCAGTTGGTTGCTGGTAGCAACCACTATGCTACCGGCACAGTTCTATAACAGTTTAACTGACACTGTTACATCCGCCATTTTGTCTGATCTGTGTCCCAAATGCCTTTGTTAGAGCATTATCTGTAGGTTCTCCTTTCATTACAGCTGTTTTGTGATTGTTGATTTGTGATTTAGTAGCTAGAATTTAGTTTTCCTTATTGCTAACCAAGCTAGCCACTATACTAGCTGTCGGCTAATGTGTCGCTAAAGCAACATTCTAAGTAGCTATAACTGTTTAATTACTGTTAACTTTTACTTTACTGTTTACTAGATTAATTACTAGTATAATGTTGGTTTTTCACTGGTGACATGAAGCACAAGTCAATAATTTGACAGCTAGCTTAGACTAACTATATCTTCGTGAAGCCAGTTTCCTTGTTACTGTACTAACTCATATTAACAATATATTTTTTCCTAACTGTTATTTGTTTGTATGGAATATCGTCAATTTATGATTTGTAGTCACTATCATTGAATTTGTTGTCCAATACTGAACCAAGAATGTGAGCATAAGCTGCAAGATGATATTTCTTTGTCAGAAGTTCAATTGAATTTAATGGTGTGAAATT
The DNA here is from genome assembly GCF_020085105.1 of Siniperca chuatsi. Lineage (NCBI taxonomy): Eukaryota > Metazoa > Chordata > Actinopteri > Centrarchiformes > Sinipercidae > Siniperca > Siniperca chuatsi. The sequence goes on from NC_058048.1 coordinate 22,754,553, forward strand.
TTCGGATGCTGTTTTTGAACATCTTTTAATTGTTGTAAAGAAGAAATTTGTCGGAGCAGTGACCCAGGAGCTGGAAGCAGCCACATTTCAGCAGGGTGGGTTAATGCTGTCAAGGGCTCCTTTTGGCTTATGGTTGATCTCTTTACTTGCAACACAATGCTGCCCTCTACTAGTCTGAATAATGAAGTGCATTTGATACTGAAACAGGCTTTAAAAATACAATCAGGCTGCAGTTTGATTGTTTCAAAGTGAGTTCAGGGATCTGAGATCCTCTGTGTTGCTGCACAGCATCTTTAAATGTTTGACTAGAATACATGGCGATGCGTAGTGTATTTATGCATGAATTAAAATGTCAATTTAAAGAAAATTCTAAATGTTATTATGGCTAAAATTTTAAAGGCACACTAGGGGAAAAAAAGCAGAAAGACTTTGCTGAATGGGGAACTAACACAGAGGCAAACCAAGGACAGAATAAAGACAAAACAATACACGTATTGCCACAAGGCATTGTTTGTAATTAGAACTTTTATTATCTTCAACAGCTGTAGGAAAATGTTAAAATATCTTCTTTATGGAGCATATTTACATTTTTAACAAGAATCCAAAGTTACATTCATGAACAACGTCTGTCATTGATCATGCCGTCTGTCATTTAAATATTAACAAAACAAGCATAGTGGACAGAATAAAATCTAATCTGACTTGCGATCATTTTATGTATTTGATGCACTATCCATGTTTATAATATTCAATACATCACAGAATTATCACAGTCTTATGGACTAAAGTGAGAAACAGTTTTAAGCAGGTAAGCACAGCAAGCAGAAAGCAAAAGCAAAAATTAGGAGGGAATTAGGAAAGAAAGAGACATAAAGAAAGGTAGACAACAAATCATTTTCTGCATGCTCCCTTTGTTTATCTGTGTGCATGTGTCAATTTAATCTGTACACTCTGTAAATGTATCATCTTCATACAAGTCCTCCAACTCTCCATCTCTGCTCCCCTCGTTGCTCACTTTCCTGCGGGCGACAAATGCTCAATCATGTTGTTGAAGGTACTAAGTGAGATTGCAGATGAGGAGGAGGAGGAGGAGAGGGGGGTAACACTAGACTAAAAATGTCATCGAGAACATGTCCTCCACATCAACCTCAAGAGGACACAAGAGAGACAGGAGAGCTAACACAAAACAACAACAACCAGGTGTGTCCATTTATTTTAAGGTACAGCTCATTGTTGAGACCTTTGTGTTGTCTCGTCTCTCTTAAATCCCCTTAAAGGTGGGCTACGCGATTCTAATCCAATACACGTCTATTTATCAAATTCAGCGAATATCTCCTCACGGTCTGCTAGCTGTCCGTTCTGTGTGTGGGCTAAAAAATACTTTGGTGTTTGTACACAGCCCTGGCTCTGTATATTGGGAAAAAAACAAAGTGGCTCGCATCAAGCCACACAACACTTTTCCAGCCATTCCAGCCATGTTTAATGTATCAGGTAATGTTAAATGACTCGCCCACGGACATTCAGCTTACTTTCTAGTTTGCCAAGATATGCTGTTGTTGTGATGTTAGCTATAGTAGCAGGAGAGTTGTGAATATCTCTGTCTGGAGCTGGTGTGCTGGCTCTGAGAAACCGTCTCGTGCTCTCTGGCTGTTAGTTTGACCAGCACCATGACGTGCTGGTCAAACAAAGGAGCACCTTCAGCGAAAGACTCATCCCACCAAAATGCACCACAGAGCGCCACAGGAAGTCATTCCTGCCTGTGGCCATCAAACTCTTTAACTCCTCCCTCTAAGTGTCATTAAACTGGACATTGGATCATTAATATCACTGTAATACTTTAAATAATTGTGCAATATTCTCTGTTTGATACATTAATTTATTGATATTTATTCATACTTCTATTACTGCTGTGAAATATCCACCATCTCATAATCATCTTAATAAGCTACATTTAACTTGACAGTACTCATTATTGCACTATTACTTATTACTTTTATTATACCGTACATACATCAACCGATAAATCCACTTTGGTACTTACACTTATTTTAGCTTTTATACTTTATATCCACTTGTACTTAATTTATCTGACCTGTATTATAGTGTATTATATTTTGATTTGCTTAGTACTTGTATTCCTGTCTGCACTGACGTGATAGTGAGCAGCTGTAACGAAAGAGTTTCCCCTCGAAGTTCAATAAAGTATTTCTGATTCTGAGCTTCACAGCAGCAACTGTAGGGACAGTTTGCTAACCCACAACCTAGCTAATGTTAGTCACATTACTTGCTGTGTTGTTGTTCGCACTATATCATGATATTTGTCATGGTATTGGATTTCTCCAGAATCGCATACCCCACCTTTAAGGTTGAATAAACAACTGATGACCTGTGCTCTGTATGAAGCTCATGAGCTCAACCTAAATGCTTTTACAAAATTTACCTCAAGGAAGGATGAAGTTGAGGCGAAGACCCCAATAAGCCCCAAGAACCACTGCAAGAAGGAGATGTAATGTAAGAGGCCAGAATGTATACTCTCATTAGTTTGCAACACAGTTAATGACAAACATAGATTTTATTGTAGCAGGACTGTAGCAGTTTAAAGGTAGTAATCAGAAACCTAGGACAATAAGCTTATTTGCTTTTTGCTGAGAGTTAGATGAGAAAATTGATACCGCTCTCATGTCTGAACAGTAAATATGAAGCTACAGCCAGTAGCTGGTTAGCTTAGCTTAGCATAAAGACTGTAAACAGGGGAAACAGCTAGCCTCACTCCATCAAAAGGTAGCATGTCCATCTACCAGCACCTCTATAGCTCACTGATTAACACATTATATCTTGTTTTATTAATCCTTACAAAACCCAAAGTGTAGTGTAAGTTTTATGGTTTACACTTCGGTTTTTGTACGAAATTAATCAAATGAAATATAACATGTTCATTAGTGAGCTTGAGAGGTGCTAACAGGCAGATTTTGTTACATTTGGACAGATCCAGGCAAGCTGTTTCCCCCTGTTTCCAGTCTTTATGCTAAGCTAACTGGCTGCTGGCTGTAGCTTCGTATATAACGGACAAATAAAAGAGTGGTGTCAGTCTTCTCGTCTAACTCTCAGCAAGAAAGCGAATAAGTCTATTTCCCAAAGTGTCAATTAGTTTGAGCTTCCATCAGGAAATCTTTTTCCTGTAATAATTTTTATTATAGTGGCCCCCATATGGATGATTGGTTTATTGTGTTTTTGCTGGAGAACATATGGAGACCCAAAGTGTTCAATATTAAATACATAAATAAGATATTAAAACAATTAAATTAATGATGTGAACAGACAAAATATGTAATATTTAAATGTGAAATAATGAGTTTTTAAAATTTACATTTCCAAAACATACATTTCAAAATGTTATTTCATCCTATTTCTTTTCACAATAACAGACTTTAATGCAGGCCTGTTTTTAAAATTACAGCAGTTTATATTTCATATTTTCTTTTTTACAACAAATTTAATTTGACATTTTCTCCAATGACTGCTTTATTTCATAAAACTATGTTTTGTAACAAAGTTTTTTATCTGTTAATCAAGACAAACAGAGCAGAGAAAGTTGTGTCACATTACTGGCTCTGCTCTGCTTGGAAAAAGTACATTTTGACAACATTACAACTGCTGGAATGGAATAAAAATACCTGCAATAAACTCTGTTATTGTATTAAGATTCTGTATGAAATAACATTTCACAATAATGAGCTGACTTATATATTTACAAGATTATTTAGCAATTTTATAGTTATATGACATTTTGTCTGTGTTTATTCATGTGATTATTTATTTCATAATTACTTATTTATTTAATATTGAACACACAGTCTCCACACAGGACAACCTCCAAAAAAAAATTGATCAGAGATCAGATTTGAAATTAAAGTCTAATCTTGAATTGAATTGTCCTTGTTGTAGACAGAAAAGTGTAATATTTAATCTCTGGAACATGATGCCACAATACATCATCCCTCCAAGAAGATCAAATTACAACATTTTGATCTTCTTCTTTAAGACAACTGTAGAGCCAAACTACGCCTTTGAAATTGGGAAATATTTACCTTTAATTACAGCATCCCTCTTTAAGCCGCTCTTTATTATTTAAGTGCTCAAATAGTCCTGCTGTTGTCTAAGATTTCACCATTTACATATTGCATGCGTTAGATGGACAGAGATTTCACTGTGTGGGAGAGTGCAGCGCAGTAGTACTGGTGGTGGTGCCTGGGCATGTGTGGAGGTGGATGTAGCTGCAGCGCCACATCTCTTCACATGGAGGTGTAATTAGCTGTGCCAGGGGCCCCCCACAGACAGGATTGGCTTGTTAATGGAAAACAAAAGCAGCGCAGCCATTACTGCTGCCTCAGGGGCTTCCATTTAGCTTATCAGGAGAGGACAAATGCTTTTATCTGCTTGAGTGTGATGCTAATTTAAGGACCAAAACAAACCAAATACAGTATAAGAGCTAGTCAGTATTCAAAGACTAATGGTCTAGATATGATTGTATATTTAATATATTTAATATGTGAGAGAGACACTGCACATATAAAATATGTAACTGACTGATCTATTTTTATCCAAGCATCTGCTCGCTGCTTTGTTTTGTTACAGGCCTAATCGCAGAGCTGGCAGTTTGGCAGAGCGGAGCAGGCAGGATTTGCAGAGCAGGCTACTTACGTAAGAAGACCTCCAGGAGCAGACATGGACCTCTCTGCCCGTCTGCCCTGACACTCAAAGGGATTACTGAAAGACCGCTTCCTCAGCATGGACTTCACTAGAATCTGCAGTGGACATCAGAGACACTTTCATATTCTCCTCACTAAAATATACACTTTTAAATGTCAAATATGTATTTTTGTATGTGAAATCCCATTAAATGTCCCATGTCACTTCCTGGTAAACTGTAAACCGCTGAGTATTTACTCATCATAGTTTTAATACCATGATTGGATATGATTGGTACCAGGTTGTTTAATCATCTCCCCTTCACCCATCCTGTCTTATAAATATTGTAATTTCACACTTTTTAAGGCAACATGATCAACTATATGGCCTTTTTGTGTCCTCTGTGAAGCACTCTGTCTTTTTGTGTCTGTTATTGTCTATATCTTGAGATTTGAGTTTTGTAGATGTAAATGGTTGAGACTTCATATAACTGAAGACCACTTTAGGAGATGCATTTTTGAAATGCATTGCCCCTTATGTCTTTAAGACTACAGAGGAAATTAAATTTTAAGAAAAGGCCTACAAGCAATCAGCTGAAAGAGCTAAATGTAAATATCGCAACTGAGATATTCCATTTGAAATACACAAACCAGCAGCTAATTGTGGGTCTTTAAAGTGTTAAGTACTGACCAGAGAGGGAGCGATGTGCGACTCACCACAGTGGAAAGGCTGGGGATGAGTTTGACGCTGTTCTGTACCTCCTCCTCAGTGACCTCCACCGCCGTGCAGTGCTCCTCCTCCAGAGGAAGAGGATTGGAGCCGTTCTCTGTCACCCACGGATGGAGCTGTAACAACGCACACATATTAAAAACACCATAATTGTGAAGAACACAAAATGGTAGTGAACACATGGTCTTTTATATATTAATCACGTGTAGTAATTTTTCTTTTCCAGTCACCTTAATTTCAGGGATGGTGATTCTTGTTTCAGGGTTTTTATCCAGCATCCTTTCAATGAGCTCCTTCAGTTCGTTACTTATCAGTGGCCTGTGAAAAAAGTCACAGTTTTACAGATCAATATGTTTTTGACAGTGGTTCCCAAACTGGATGTGGGCACTAGTGGAATGAAAAGTTGAATAGACCTTTTTCACAGCAGACACAGGTGTAACTAATAATATAGTTTGCAGCATTGCATTGCAATACTTTCTGGAATGGAGACACTGTTAATCTTATTAAATCCACCTGTGCTTTACCTGCTGTGACAAGTTAAAATGTCTGCTGTGAAAAAGGTCTGTGAGTCTGATTCATTTGGGAACGATAAAGAAACAAGCCTTCTTTGATGCATCAACAGACGTGACAATTTTTCAGGGGACCACTGGTTTATGATAACATGTATTTTACAGTGGCTATCATCATAGGATATAGAAGAGAAATACTAAAAATCAGAGAATAGAAATCGCAGGTGTGTTTGCTGCTTTCATTACCAGTATCACTATGTTCCAATACCAAATTATCTGCTTACTATATCACTTTTTTCTCTCTGATTAAAATATTTTTAAAAGCTAGTCTGTAAAGAATATTGTAATATTCACATCTACTGTAACACCTTTACCAAGTGTGAAAACAACTGTTTTTTGTATCAAAAGCAAAGTCACTTGCTGTCATCTGCCCTCTGGAGAAATACTTACACCACAGTAATCTTAAGAGTCTACAGTTTGAACTGATGCTGATATTATGTTGTAGCTACATGTGTCCTATTACATAACAAGCCAGAAAAAAAGTCATTATTAGTATTATTATTATTATTAGCTTTTCTGCTCTCAAAATGTTTGCTCACGTCTCTGGAAACTCCACAGGTTTGTTCTTGATCTTGTTGTGCAGAGAGATGATGTATTCGTCATAAAAAGGGCACTGAAACAGGTCAGACAAAATTGAATAATTAAAGTGTTAAAATTAAATGTTGGACTGGCTTCTTATTCTACATGCATTTTGCTGTGAACTTGCTCACCTTCCCAAAGACAAAACAGTACAGTGTGACTCCCATCGCCCACACATCTAATGCCTAGGAAACAAACACAGTAATTATCAGGGCTGTGTCATTACTGGGAAGCTCTCAGTAGGCGATTGGAAAACATTTCTTGATAATTTCTCATAATTAAGCGCAGTCTGATGTGATGAGTCACAACCAAAATACATTGTCTGTTTTCCAGTTGACCAACAGAAGACGTTTTGTCTCACCTTTCCGCTGAAGCTCTGCTCGTGTTCGGTCATCATCTCGGGGGCCATGAAGGCCGGCGTCCCCGCCGTGGTCGACAGGAGGGCGTCTGTCCCCTCGAACTCGTTGCTCACACCAAAGTCTGCGATCTTGACGTGGCCGTCGTCCCCAAGCAGCAGGTTGGAGGGTTTGATGTCCCTGTGGATGATCTTGTGGTAGTGCACTGGACAATGCAGAGAATGCAAAGAGAATCCAGATTGATTGTCTGTTGATCAGCTGAGAAATATCAGCTATCATTGCAATGTAAAGGACAAGCACAGTTTTCTTTTCAAACAAATTAAGAGTCCTGATTTTTCAATTCAATTTTAGATTTTAAATTAAACAACTTATGTGAGCACATGTGACTTTATTAATCTCAGTTTTTGAATGTAAGACATTACTTACAGCATGTTTAAGGCACCAAAGTTGCACAAAAAAGCCACAATGTGAAACGCAGTTTAAAATAATCAAAGGTTATGAGTACATTAATTGTTTTGACTCTCTATTAAATATTTATAATTAAATCCTAACTTACAGTACTCTATTCCCAGGACGACATCTCTGAAGTAAAAGCGAGCCTGCTCCTCTGTGAAAGGGTTGTCTGTAGGCACCTCCATCACCGGGCTGACCGACACCAGAGGTGGAGAAAAGCAGGAAAAAGTAAATGTGTATATTTTTACTTAATGATCCCATTTAAATACCCAAACTATCACAATTTGGGAACCTGACAGAATACATAAATGCACAAAAACATACCCTTTTTTCATCAACTCGAAGGCTTGAGGACAAATAATCAAAATTTAATGACTCCCCCACTTTAAATTGACACATAAGTAGTTAAATTAAATTACTGCAAAAGGGATGAATGAGTCCCTACCCATATGAAGTCCATCTTCAGCAGGATCATCAAGCACCTGAAAGACACATTCAATTCAGCGGTCTCATATTCTGCACTGTTTCACACAAACATATCACACATATCAAGTCCGGGGGGGGGGGACTTGATATGTGTGATATGTTTGTGTGAAATCGATTGATGTGTGTGATCAATATCACACATATAAATATATTTACACAAACATGCCAAACTACAGAGGAAAATTACAATCCCAAAGTGCTTTCATATTACATTCAAATACTATAATCAGTTTTCTTCCGGAAGTCATTGAAGTTAAACCTGCTGTAATGTTGCAGGGTTTGTACAGTGGGTGAGGACTGAGTCATCTGACTGACCTCCACCAGTTTAACAACATTATGATGGTCCAGTTTCTTCAGGATGGCGATCTCCTTGTACACTCTCTCCAGAGGAAACACGGCTTTAGGGAACGCATCCTGCTGTGAGTTTGGTCCTTGAGGCAGACGGCCTGAAATTACACACAGACAAAACATATCACCACCAGCACCAGAGGAATGATGAAAAACTCATTCAGCATTTTAATAGTGTCAGAGATGGAGATTTTCACTCACGCAAAAATCCACACAGCCTCATCAGCTTCTTCTTTGAAACAACTTTCATTGCCTAAATAAATGAGAGAAAGCAAAAGATGGTAAACTGACATGTAAACACTTAGAATAAATGCACAATTTATGAGCTTCAACTTACATAGTACTGTTCAGAATCTTCATTATAAGCTAATTTTACCACTCCGTATGAACCCTAGGGTGTAAAAAATAAGAAACATCTTTATAAATGTATCACTTCTGTTTTACAATGCTTATGTACAGTAGTGATTAATCACCTTTCCAATCTCTTTGTTCAACTTATACTGGTTGAGCTGGACACAATCCTGTAGAAAATAAATAAAAGAGAATTTAATCAGTAAAGGATCTAATTAATAACATGTTGAATTAAGGCAAAACTCTGACTCATTTCTGTAGTCTCCTCACATCAGCGTCTGTGATGGACACACGTTTGGTCTCGATGGTGGGCTGTCGGGCCATGCGGTTCCCTCTCTCCTGCAGCGACATCTTCCTGTCTGAGAGTCGAGCTCTATGAGAGCTGGTGGTCCTCGGAGCACCGGACCTGTAGCCATTAGGTGGGGTCATGCGGTTGGCGGCCACGTTCATGGCTGCCACCAAGTCTGCCAGCTCGCCGTTGTGCTCCGAGTCCAGCTCTGTCCTGCAGATAGTATCGGCGCTCATGGTGGTTAGTTCTGGTTTACTCACAGCTGAGGCTGCTTGGCAGAAGCACCAGAGGATGCATCACTGCACTGAAAGGGTGTGGAGGCAGAAATGGAGAGACATGAAATCACACACACTGCCAAATTATCAAGGGCAATACAGTATTTGGAAAGATTTGAAACTAATGCAAGCTCTTTCTTGTGGGCATGTGAAGTGCTTGTAGGAAACTCCAAAATCTAGACTCTCAAAACTGGGACTCGCCTACTGAATCAGAATCGGGTTTATTGCCAAGTAGGTTTTCACATACAAGGAATTTGACTTGGTATTTTGGTGCATAACCACATAAACACAGTAAGAGAAAATAAAAAATAACAAGTACTGCAAAAGTCAAGAATCATAAATACAAAATAGAAATTTGCAATAAAAAATTAATTGGTTTTTAAAATGAAAAGAGCTGTACAGTGTTTAAAATAGCAACCTTTAAATTGCCGCTAACCACATTCAAATGTTCCTTTGCAGAACGTCAGCTTATCGTTTGTCCTCTGGGTTTGATTTTCCAACAACATGCTGATGCAGAGTTTTTTAACAGCCTGCACTCACGTTGTGGACGTTGGAGCTTCATTGCATCCACACTGAAGAGTTTTCGAAACACTCTCTGCCTACAATTGTATTACAGAAATGTAACAGACAAATTAAATGTTTCAGTGAGTGTGGAAATTATTTAACTAAACATTCTCATTTTGTTTCAACTCTCTGCAAGTTTATCTTCACAAAATACTGGCATGAATGGAAAGAAAGATGCTCGAGGGAGTCTTTGGCAGAGCAGAGTATAAAGAGTTTGTAGATAATTGGTAAAAACATGATAACCTGGTATGGCAGACATTCTCTTAAATTCTAATATTGGCTTCCTCCTTTTGAGCTTTCACCCATAAATAAGTGCCAATTAATTAACCTCAGAAATCAATTCATGACATTGTTTTACCACCTTCATTATTGTGGAATTAATGTGCTTAACATTCTCATTTACCAGCAACATACAGTACGAGTTTACTCACAGATTTCTCATTTCAGAAGCCTTTTTATAGTAAATAACATTTATTGCTTTGCTTTGAATGGATAATAAGCTTGAGCCTCCCAATTAGAGCTGCTATGTCACCTTTAACCTTTAAATTGTTGTATTAAAAGTAGTCACTTGTTGTACCTTACAAAGTGATATTTATGTGAATTATTGTTTACATTTGAGTCTTAAGGCCCCAAACTGCAGCTTGAAACCTGAAAACAGTCAGACTGCTGCTTTCCTTCCTTAAACAGATGGCACACGCTTCAGATAAGAATCAAAGGGGCATCATTAGAAAGAAAAAACACAGGAAATGAGATATCTCACGCTTGTACAACAGTCTAACAGCAGATGAGAGTCAACTCCTTATGAGGGCGACTCACTGTTGCTTAAAATACAATACGGAGAACTGAAAAGCTTCTTATGTAACAAGGTAGAAAGCTTTCACAGGCAAGTAAATTTACAATACTTACACAACACACAAGACTGTTACAGTATGTGCACATATTTAAAAAAATCTATGTCTTTGCAACATGTAAAGCTTTAAAATATATTGTTTATATATTGTTTATTAGAAATGATAAACAAGAGCTACTGATACTCATCTGAATCCCCTTTAACATATGACACTAATAAAATACTATGTAAGATAAAATATGAGGTAAATGATTTACTCACACAGTGGAGGTGTCCTGTGTTGACGGCTGTTGTGGTTAATCTGCATGTTGTTTTGTCCTGCTGCTCTCAGGAGGGGAGCACTGTGTCTCAGTGCCGGACTTTCACTGACGAGGGGGGAGAGGGCTCTGTGGTGCTCATCTTAAGGATTAACTGAGGCTACATATAGCTGAGTTATTCTGAGGCAGGCCGGCAGTGGTCACCTGAGGAGTAGGCTGTGGTGACATCAGGAGATGCACAACCCACAGTGGTAGTCAATAACACATTGGGCTGCAGACTATACACAAATACATGTCGCAGTAATCTTTCTTTTTCATTTAATGACTGCATTTCACATTTCTTCTGATATATATATAACATTAATATAGAAAATACATGGTTGTACTTTTTACAGTAGGCTATAATAATGATTAGTCTGAATCACTCAAATTTCACATTGCAGATTTTTTTTTTAAAATTTTTACAAGCAAGTTTAAAACAGACAGCATGCATGCCATCTCTTGATTCCAGTGTTATATGTAATTAAAAGCCTACTAAAAATCTGTAGTAGTCATTTGTAAAGGTCAGTAAACATTAACGATGATGGGACTAAGATGTTTTGGTAACATATGAATATAATATATTTGAACCACTACTTTATATATATACATATATATATATAATTATATATTTAGTAACAAGAATTGCCATTGAATACATTTTTACATGTTTAACAGTACCTTACTGTACCCTGCTGTCCTCAGTTGACTTGAAGGTGTAAAAATGGCGCCTGTTGTGAGACTGACACTTACAATTAACCTGCAGGGACAGAAATTAAATACAAATAGACCTTTTGTGTCTTTATGTTGGTGTTCAGTGACCAATTTAAGAAGATCTTCATTCTTCCTAACGGCCTCATATCTCTGAAACAGACTGAAAATATTAAACCTCACACGTCACTATTACAAAGGTCGTTCACATCATAGTAGTATAGTGGTATATCGTAGAAAAGGTTTCAGTCGTTTCGGCTCCCATCCGGAAGTCATTCTCAATTGTGTGAAAACAGTGTCCAGATGACTACGACTGAACACTCCTGGACGAATGAGGGACTACACCGTCTAATAGTGGTATAGATTTCCGACAGTCAATGAATGCAGCATTAAAAGCTCACATTGCACCCCATCAGGATGCACCAGGAACAAACAGGCACCAAACTTGGATGAAGCAAAGAGCATCCAGTGTGGCGGGTCATCATGTCCCTGTCGGTGCAGTTCGGTGCTCTGAGGACCAGAGAGCTGCGAGAGCTGCTGCAAGACGAAGACAAAATAAATCATATCATCAGGTGTAGCGAGAAGGTGAGTATCTGGCAGGGGACATAAATAATAACAAAATCAATAAGGCGGATTTCTCACTAAGTGAGGCTCCATTTTTAACAAACAAGAAGATTTTTTGCATATTATGATGTCGGCACTGATTCTTATTCTTCTAGCAAACAAAACTCTCTGGATTCACTGTTTCTTGAACGACATGTGGTCATTTCCAGTTTCAGGGGCTGCAGAGGGCTGCAGAGAAGATGCTGCTTTCAAATCAAAAACTGGCAAAAGTCGGTCTTTCTCAAAAACCTCAATTTAGAGATGCCAAGCTGCTACTTGCAATGAAGTACAAGGAAGTGGAGAAACTTAGAAGCATCATCCAGGCCAAACAAGAACAACTTGGTGAGTTTTAAAATATATTGTGTATTTTATCTGGCTGCCTTAACTCCATTGTCATTTCCTACATTTGCTCATTTTTATTATTTATTTTGTTTTGTAGCAGGAAAATACAGTGTTCATTATTATCAGCGGTGCCTCCTGAAGAAGATAAATCATGCAGAGGAGGAGTGTGAGGTAAGTATTCACGTCTTTTCTGATATCAGTTTGATTTGCATTCATCTGTGTTGTATTTCCTAATAATGAGGGTTAAAATACAGCATCAGTTATCTTGTTAATAATTTGCTTCAATACACAGTAGATAATGAGATTGTGCTTAACATCTGATCTTATTGTAAAACATCAAAAAGATCTGCAGCAAATAACAGTATCCCTGCTAAGGTCATGAGCAAGCTAATGTGTCCCTTTTGCAAATAAAGTTTGTATGACGGGTCTGTCCGATACATATGAGACTAGAGTTCATAACCTATTCTCTGTACAAAGACATTAGATGTTTGCTTAGTATTTCGATCAGCAGAGAAGCTGCACTATTTTTGTTTGTCACATATTAGATTATATTAAATTTAAATGAATCTGGCTGCTTTCGGGTGGTATGTATAGTCGTACACCCAGTAACAAACCACCACCCCTTTTATGAAAAAGGCCTGGGGGATAAAACAGCTGGTTGACAGGAGAGATAAGCAGACAAATAATACATGTTGGGATAGTTTTTTCACACTTGAGAAAGCCAACACCCTCAAAGGTTGCTGTAGAAACAAAGGGGAAGGTCTAATTTGGTGTAACATAATATCCATTGTGTGTGTGTGTGTGTTTGAAAATAATGAGATATTTCTCCCAGCAGCTGCTGTTTCAGAGGTTTGCGGAGGGGAAAACACAGCTGGCAGATTTCTTGGATTCCTTTCTCACCCTGCAGAAACTCCACCACATCAGGTTGGTCCTGGTGAAGAAACTCCAGGAAATTACAGAACTTGAATCAACACAAAGGCTCAGTGAGATTCACCGCAACACTCAGCATTTCTCAGTGGGTTTTCCTGAGCAGTTCTGTAATACCTGCCTCCCAGTCTGCAGTCTAACCACAGCTGTCGTCTTACCTGCCTGCCACCCTCCGTTCCTGCTGCCCTTTGGCACCCATGTAAACACTGCCCAGAGTCTACAGCATTTACCATTTTGTCATGATTACAATGAGTCCCTGCGTGCAGGAGTGCATGGACGAGGCCCCAAATGGCCAACAAGACCCGTCCGTCTTCAGCCACTGAAGGTGCAGCAGAGGAGGCATCAACAAGCACCACAATGAAGTCTACTCCAGTCTCAGATACATGTTTTTCATTTCATTAAGGTTAACAAAGTGAAAATAGTTACTGGTTCAAGTTTCCACAGCGTCAAGTATTAAAAACTGCCCGGTAGCAAAAATTGGCATTGAATGCTTTTACAGATCTAGACTTTAATTGAATTTTTATTTACTTTTTGATACGATAGTTCCTGATCTAAGTCGTCACTTTACTGTTTTATTTAGGCAAAGTTCTTAAATGGTTCTTTATGTTAAGACAACATTAATAAACACTGATGGACAGAGAAGTTTGGCATATTTTGTAAGGCAAAAAAACATATTTGTACACCTCAAACTATGTACTGTTTTGGTACCAAAATTCAAATTCAAAATGATTTATATTATTTACATAAACCAGCCAACCTTTTTAGAATCTTTTGGCAAGTCTGGTAATATAGACTCATACTTTTGACTTGTATATTCCTACTGAGAGCCTCGTTGAGTGATGAAAACTATCCAAATATGAGCACAGTGTAGTATCCTTAATCCAGCCGTCCCATAATCATGGTTCAAATACTTTAAACTACTGACAAATATAAAAATAATACTCAGGAAAACTCTCAGAGTTGTCCCTCTAAATTCCACAACAGAAATCCTGAGGTGAGAGTTCACCATGTGACTGTCACATAGTATTAATAATCTTAAGTTCAAACCACTCCAGCACCAATTCTGTGATGAAATACTGTAATCTATGGCCTATTTTCTTAGATTGCCTTGGCCTTACCGACTTGGCATTGGTGATTCCCTACATTTCCCAAAAGTCTTCCAACACCCCACAGAGACAGGTTCTGAATGAATTACCATTTAGTATATTAAAGAAATATGTCATTTATTGTAACACTGTGGCAGCAGAACTGAACACATCTCAATGTACATTTAGTCACACATCTGTAGGAGGTAGTACACAAGATAACAACATAGAATCAGCAATGCAATGTGCATCAGCAATAGCTGTTCTAACAGAGTTTTTGTTTTTTAACGAGGTCACAAACTTTGATCATTTAGTGCATAAAGAGTTTCTCAACTAAACCCCACTTACTGGATGTTCATTAGTTTGTTGAAGATGTATCTGAAAGTGGGAAAACTGGTTCTGCCAAACAACAACACCCATTTTAAACAGCTGATTGCACAAAAGGAAAAGTGTCATCATGTCTGGTAAAAACATATTTGTGTTTCCTTGAGGCATTAAACTAGTGAGCAGAACAAACCTGCTGTTGGTTCTGTGAACTTGAACTGCTCACCGACACTCGATATCTCCGATTGTTTCTGTGCAGAGACTCCTGCCAAGGTCAGCAAAGGACCACGAACAACACTTTATTTACTTTAAGCTCACAGTTACCCCTGTTCATCCTAATATTTACCAGTGCGTCTTTTCACAAAAGGCTAAGTGTAATCATCAAAAACTCATCACTTGTGAAATATCTTTGTGTCACCTAAACACTCATGAGGGTTAGCCAGAGTGCCATATGGCCCAGTACAGCTTGCCATACTAATTCAACCATGGGGAAACCTCACTGGCACTACAGGAGATGATTAGCAAGGTGGAGCATGTTCAAAGGCTTTTGTTACACCACAGACTTCAGTTACATCTTTGTCAGCAGCCTCTTTTGTCCCACAAGACTCAAATTGGGCAATTTTCTTGTCAGTCAGCTGATTGTTTTGTGCTTTTCACCACCGTGTCTCTGCCTTGTTTGATGGAGAACCTGGTTATTTTTGCACAGAAATATGTGGAGACCATGTGTAATGAGCTCGTATGTATAGTATTTAGATTTCAAATGCCTCCCAAATGAATAGAATTATGAAAAATGCCACAACAAAGCCACCCTGGCTGAAAAGCATTAAGTATCTGATATGTTATTAGAAGCCACATTGGATCATATTCTAAAAATATGGGAACACATGTAAACACAGCTGTTATAAAAAGCCTGAGTCATGTCTGAAAAGCATTTTCAGTATTAACTCGTATCTCACAGTTAGGGGGTGTTTTAGCTTCACATTGTTCCCCTGAATGGTCTCATGTAAAGGGGATTATACAGTAGAGTATCTATAACAGCATCCGGTAGTAGAGCAGGTATGGAGTGACACTTGGTGGGGTTTGTTGTGTACGAATTTGGGTCAGTGTTGGTTGACCTTGTTTTTTTCACAGACTTTAGACAAAAAACAGTAATGAATACTTTTGGTTTATTCCATGCATACTGTATTTTATTTGTGGATTATGTCTTGTAGGGTCCAGTGTCCTGTTTTAATTGTATGATTCACCAATGCACTTATTATTACATATTATATAGACTTTCCATAATCTAAATAATGTGTATTTAATGCTATGCATAGATTGCAAAGTATTAAATACATTTATGGTATTTTTAGCATGAAAATGGTCATTTCTATCCCTAACCAAAAATTCACTTTGGCAGTATAGAGGACATAACTTTGGCTCATTCCTAACAGTGCTGAAAAGATAAGATGATTAATCAACTTTGACAGAAAATCGACTATCAAATATTCCCCAGTTCCAGTCTTAGGAGATTAATAATAAATTAAAATAAATTTAATATTTTGGTGTTTTGGAGTGTTTGTCAGACAAAACTGATTTATTGTAAAAAACAAAACAAAAAAACCCAGTCGATTAATCCATAATGAAAATAACCGCAAGCATAATTCCTAACAATTCATATGAAAGACTGCATTTTTTCACAAGATCATAAACACCAGACGTGAAATACAAAATCCAACCAAGACAATTTACTCTGTAAATAGGCCTTTTTCTCAGCAGACATTTTGACTTGTCATAGTAGGAAAAGCACAGGAGTTACTAACATTAACGATGGCTCTGTTCAATACCAGGACCCTGAAACTAGCTAAATGGAATTCAGCCACCATTAATTTTATTGTTTACACCTGTGCTTTTCATACTGTGACATGTCAAAATGTCTTCTGTGAAAAAGGCCTTCTGTGCGCAAGTCAGCAAAAGTCCACATTAATCATCCCTGCAGTTTGTTTGTTTTTTGTTTTTTTGAGTGCGGCCTCTTAAAAAAGATGCACATGCAGTTTTATCCCTGAGGAAGAACAGGTCCGGAGCAGCAGCAGCAGCAGCAGCAGCCACAACCACACTGTCTCCCTTAAGCACATGCTGCTTGATACAGACAGTCCTGGCTTTGCCACACCAATACAACCACTCCGGTGCCAAACCAGCTGTCAAACAGGTCAGAGCGGAGACTTCCAGGACTGCTGACATCTTATCACAGCTCTCTTAATCTGCTCGTAGCTCACAAACATCACAATGTTCCAGGAACCCAGACGAAGAAATGAGGGTATAAATCTACAAAAAGAATCGGACATACAAACATTTAACTTTTGTTTTAGTGATTCTGACATGCTTGCTTTTAAAACCTACACTACATACCCCTTATAGAAAGATGCGGGTCCCTCTTTAATCAGCATGGTTAAGGCACAGTTAGTAGCACTGCTGTACTGCCCAGGCACTGAATTCATGAAGCGTGTTTTTACCACATCCACCGGAGATGCTACAACAGTGGTGCAGAAACCTGCTGCGAAACCTGCTGTGAAGTGACACGGCACGTTGTCTGTTGGAAACAAAATATTTGCTTTAGTTATTATAAGGGCCACAAAGAAGACCGTGTTGACTTAATGTGAAGTGTTTGCACTTGCCTGTCATCAGGTCGTACTTCAGGATGAGCTCTTTGATGATGTCATAGGTCACCAGCTCGGAGCAGTTTACGATGGCATTACGAGTTATGTTTGGCAGACAACCTGAAAAGACAGTTCAGCTTTACTACTAGAGTTCCCCTTTAAGAACGGCTATTATTCAAGTTTAACATCACTGACAAAACATGTAATAAATAAAGTCAAATAAGTCATGGCTGTTAACTTGTTTCTACTTACTTAAAAGATCACTACAGTGCTGCTTACCATATAGAGATTATTACTGACTTTGCAACAGTAACATCTGCTGTACAGTAAAATTACGAATGTCATTATTTATTTCCCCATTTCCATTTACCTTTCCAGAGCCCTTTGACACCCTCATCCCTGGCAATGGTCTTGTAGGCATCAATCGTGCTGCTGTACCTCATCACAGAGCCGCTCTCAGGCAGGCGGACCTGAGCCTGGAACCTGACTTTCACCACATCAGTGGGCTGAGCAAGGGCCACCGCCATCGCCCCTGTGGTGCAGCCAGCCAGCAGCCGGGTCCCGATTCCCGCATCTGTGACACAAGCAATGCATATAAGACACTTCTTTTCCTACACAGTAATTTCGAGACTGAACAGGTGCAGTTTTGATGATGACTGTGACAGTGGAGTTGTCCTCTCAAAAGATCTGATAGAGTTTTTATATGCCTGTCAATAAAATATTTTACTGGCAAGCAATCAACAAGCGATAACAACATGCTGCATCAAAGATTTCCCTCAATTCTGAAGGTTCACTTTAAGTATTTGCATTATTAAACAACTGTTGCAGTGATGAAGGGGGAGCAGGTAAGGCCTCCGGCTTGAACACATATCTGTTCCCTGAAAGAAAAATGTGCCCTATATCCCATAGCTAGTTTTCTGTTAAACAAGTTCAGATATGCAGCTATTTTTTGTATTTTGAGCACATTTTCTGGGCTTTCTAAGCACTGAAATAATCTGTTTTGTAGTTTTATGATTGGGATGCTTTTATTTATCCTACAATATAAATAATGTTTTCTGACATTTGGGAGCATTGTCTCCTTCTGTAAGCTCAGTGTAATTTGACCTAAACTGGTTGCTGTTGGAGCAAGCCAATGCATGTTTCTATTTCATGAACATATTTATTTTTATTCAAATTGTTTTTACTATATTGTTCTCCTTGTCTTACATCATAGTAATTATATATATTTGGACTATAGATAGATTTTTTTGATGTTTTATAGAAAAACATAGTGATTGAGAAAATAATCAGCAGATTCATCAATAAAGAAAATAATCATTAGCTGCAGCCTTAGTAATGATCTGATTTAACAAAATGAATTAAAAAATGAAGTCAATGACTTGCACAATACCTTATGTTTATATCTGCTGTTGGAAAACAAACTGGGATATTAACTGTAATGGAAGATAAATTGGGCAAATTTCAATTTAACATTCTGCTGAACAGATTTCTCCACTGCTCGACTGTCTGTAGAAACACTTGGGCACATACTGTCAGACCCCCTGGTGTAGAGCTGCTTCATGGTGTCGTACAGGCCGATGCGGACTGAGGCGAAGCTCATCTGTCTCTGCAGCCCTGCCACCAGTCCACTGTACAGACTCCTCGGGCCCTCAGTCTTCACCATGGTGAAGATGGTGCCAAACACACCTCTGTATTTCAGCCTCTGGCCTTCCAAAGAGGGCTTGGATTCACCTTGAATCTAAAGTAACAAAAATGCACAACAAAATAATCCCTCACAGGTCACTGATGATGTTTTGAAGCTGAACGTGAACTGAGTTTCTCAATAGTCTGCTGGGAGAAAATATCTTGCTATAATACCCAAATCAGTCTCTTATGAAGTTTAGCACTTTTCTTTTCATTTGTTACAAGTGCTACATCCCTGGTTTGACATGTAGAAACGGTAGAAACATGCACTTGTGTTAAGATAGTCCTCCGACAGAGATGCAGCCTGCTGAAACACAATGCAACTGACACGGCTGTAAATACCATTGATGACACTGGAAACATGTTTGGTTTCTGGAAAATTTTTTTAATGACATGAGGAGACATTTACACATTATTTACACATGGTGAGGTATGTTTTAAGGCTGATTCTGATGTGTAGAGTCAATATTCTTACATTTGGTTGTTTTTGGGCCAAAAAATTAATTGAAATGTAATATTTCTGCACCAGAATTGTATTCTGGCATTGTATAAAGTGCTCTGACAGCATTTAGACAAAGAGGAAATTTACAGAAAACGTTTCTAGATGTTTTAGGTGGCTATAGTCACACATATCATGACTGTCTGGGGGTTTAATGACCTCAGTATTTCAGTGCATCCTCACCACTGACTTTTTGTAGTCCTACAGTAGATGATCCTCACCTGCAGTCTAACTTTGGCTGTGTCCAGGGGGAAAGTGACCAGGTCGGCCACACAGCCAGCTGTTCCAGCTGAAAATATCTTGACAGCGACTGCTGGGGCCAGATCCGCAGTTGTTCCACCAGCCATGATCAATGATTGAGCTCACAGGATCAACAAAGCCAAAGCCCATAAATCATAAAGAGACGAAGCAGTTTATGTTCCGTGTACGCATTAAAGAATCATATCCTGCGATTTAAATATTTGAGCAAGCTAATAATTTTGTCTCTTCATGACAGATCCAGGTGGGCTAGCTACTGCAGCCAACGTCATGTCTCAGGTATCGAAAAGTTAGTCTTTTGAAAGCCAAGTCCTCTTGTTGTGCCATTAGCCACAAAAAACCTCCAAACTATCATGCCACTTTAAATTGCAAAAAAAAGAAGAAAAACACCGCAACAGCCGGTTAAGGCTTCCTCAAATACCCGCACAGCAATGTGATGTGATGTGATGCCACACTAGCTGCCAGACTGAGCCCAGCCTCTCGCTGTTGGCTCTTTTTAAACGGAGCCGCAGCTGCACCGCCCAGCATAAAAACCAGACACAAAGTTGCTCAACACCGAAAGGCAGTAGTCTTTTTGTTCATGATTCACCTGCCAGTAAGACGTGTGTGTGGTCTTTTGGACTACTGGTCGAAATTTGTTTTTGTCATTGTTGTTTGGGGGCAGAAATGAGCCCATTGCAGTTTGGCGTCGCACTAGAAAACTTACTTGGACAAACTACACGAAAGTTAGATTTGTGCTTTATCGCAAGTGTTTTCAAACAGTATTTTTCGGTTCTACAAAAGAAAAGACTTTACGGCTAAAGACTAAGTGAATGTTTTGGCAAATGTACGTCTGGTTAACTTCCCCACCTCAGTTTTCTACACGAGGTTTCGGAGTAGGCGCATGTAATCACCACAAAGTGTTCAAGGTAACACCGTTTCCGGTTAAATGCACGTTTTGCTACGTTTTGTTACTAACGATAGAAAACAGGATACTGTTGCATGTAAACAACTTAACCTGGTTTCTGAACATCCTCTGTATCCTTCTGTACAGAACAAGTTCAGATGGTGAGAAATCAAGACACAACTGCACACAGATAATTAGAAACCTGATACTGTTAGTCATGCAAACAGGGATATGAATAAACAGGTTTCTGATGTTCCATGTAAACATCATATCCTGAATATGATCAAAACCAGGATACTAGTGAGCATGTAAACACACTCGTGCATAACCTGAAACCCATATGGATTTAACGCATATTATTCTGCAGTGCACCTGCAACACCCTAAATACTTACTGTGTAAAAGTCAGCATTTTAAACCTAATATATCCAGTTATATCACCAAACTGGTGTATTAAGAAGCCCCTTGAACAGCAGCACACCATGTTGTTAACATGTTATTGTTTCCATAATCCACACGTGTTGACTGTCAGACAGAAGTGTGCAGCAGCTAATGAAGCAAAGGTTCAAACAGTCAGGGCATAAATCTTAAGCAGCCCAAGGCCTGTTCCAAGAAGCAGGTTCTGGTATCACAAAAAAATTAAAATAAATCACATATATCAACAAAACAAAAAATGCATCCAGTGTTGAAAACAGTTAATATTTATTTATAAAAATACAAATGTTACATTTAATTCACATGATCATTTCATGGTCTGAAAGCACTGAGCAGTACATATGTGATCGTAAATGTTTAGCAAACTAAACCACCACGTACTAATGATTGTCATCAAAATGAGCAGCAAATATTTTTGCTATTCTTTCAGTCTCTTTCTTCATGGATGATGGCGACATGTTGGGACGCTGTCGAGGACCTCTGAGATGTGGACTGCTGTGAACTGGAGAGCTTCGCCCCTGAAAACAAAAACACACCTGCAGTGTGAGTGCTGCAGCAATAAAACTATGAGCCTATAAATCCAATTTTCTATTGATCTTAATAAACAGGACTTTTACAAGTTACAAAAAAACAAACAAGTACTAACATACTTACAAAGTGTGGCTCAAAACAAACATACTAATTAATCAGAGGACAGTTTAGTGTGTGCGCTCACAACTCAAACGGAGCAAGTCTTTCTTTGGTTAATATTCATGTTAATGGATAGGCTGTTAGACAGGCTTTCTGTCTATAGTACACAGAGTACAATCTGGAGATCAGCAACAAGTGACTAGCTCAAACCGGTTTTTCCTACCTTCCTACCTACAAACACAGACATATCACCTCCCACCTCACACTCCAGCACTTATGTGTATGTTTGGTATCTCCACACCCTCCTAGAAACTGGATCCATGAACACTGGTGTGACGCAGAAATACCTTTCCATCTCTGACTGGGGAGTCACCCAGCTGAACTGTTTGACACTATGGACTACTCTGGAAAAATATGTGCGTGCATAATATTAATGTGCTTCCTCAGTTTTGCAGAACATCAACAATTAATACCTTTTTTTAAATGATCCATAAAGTCTCTTTCTGTATGCCGATATATACTATGAAGTACAGAGTCAACTGACATAGTTCATTTGCAATCATGGCAAATACAAACCAACTCTTCTAGTTGATGGATGTTAAAACTTTGAGACACTCTGTACACACAGACCTTAAACACACAGGTATGTGCCTTTCTAAATCATGTCCAATCAATTCAATTTGCCACATGTGGAAAGTTCTACAGATATTTAAAGGATAATCAAAGCAAACAGGAGGCATCTGAGCTCAGTTTGGAGGTCATTAACATAAATACTTATGTTAATGAGGGATTTCAGTTTTGGATTTTTAATAACTGCAAAAAATCTAAAAACACGTTTTTGCTTTGTCTTTATGGATTATTGTGTGTAGAATTAATTGCCAAAAAATAGATATAATCCTTTTTAAATTAAATATAACACAATCAAGGGTGCAAGAAGTGAATACTTTCTGAAGCCACTGTACATTACATGAACATCTGTGCTCATGTGGCATATATTCTGGGTTACAGAATGAAAGACATGTACTGTTACGTCCTCAGACTCACAAGATCCGAGTCAAATTTGAGCATGACTTAAATAATCTTAGTTGCTCTTTATAGGGACAGACAATAATCGTATTTACAGTAAGTTGCGTACTTGCCTGAAAATGTTGCTTTGTCATTTTATTTTTGTGTTGACAGGATTGTATTGTTTCCACAATATTTTTTGTTGTTTGTGTTATTTAATTCAATAACCTAACTAACAAAGTAACTTCCTTAAGAAATTTAAGTCATGATATGATATTTCAAAAACAGAACCGGTCTGGTTTTATTGTGTAACAATTTTTGGCACAGATGCCTGAGTCCTGATAAGGGCGGGTTTAATACTCAGGGCACAAGGGAGTGTTTTGTTCTTGCAATAAAACAGCCACCACAGACCTTTGGTTATATCACAGCAGTGTCCCTAAATGGAGCGTACTGAAGGTGACAGTTGGGATACAAACACACATTATTATTTTGATCTTAAGACTGTTCAAACTACTTTGTCAGCTCCCTTCCCAAAGCTAAAGGCTACAGACACAACATACTAATAAAAAAAGGAATAGAATATGTTGCTACATTAACACTGCAACAGAGACTGAATGAGGGCAGATAGATGACATGTTTTCCATTGCAGTATAAAGAATGGAAGGACCAATGAACACCAGATGTACTCATGATCCTATAACAGTATCTATTTTAAATATGTGTACATGTCAGATTATATAATAGTGGGTGGACTTCAACCTGTTAATGCTGCACAAATTAGAGTTAAATTACGCTGAACTTAAGTTGGTACATTGTCACTATTCGTGACTGGTCTTTGTTCAGCATGCGTCATATGAAGCGTAAAGTGACCTATTTTTTACGCCCTGGCAGTTGAGTCTGGATGTCAACTGACTATAAATTCTACTTTGTTTAATGTCTTATTTGTCAAAAAAAAATCTCTAAAACTGGGAACAAGTAATAAATTCTTCCTATAGGACTGTATGTTATAAAATTAATGCCAAGATATTCAGGTACCCAGTGAGAGGTTAGTGAAAAGTAAAGAGGGAGAGAGCGAATGAGTGTAAATGCCAGAGATAGAGTTGGTGACAAATACTCACCGGGTCACTGGTCGACTGGGAGAAAGAAGGAGCTAATCGTATGACTCTCATAGATGCCTCCAGTTGGTGAGAGGGGAGGAAGAAATTAGGGACCTCCACAGTGACAGAGCTGAATGCAGAATGTTAAAAAAATAAATAAATACAGTATGATGGTATCCTACAGGCCAGTTAAGAACAAAGATTCACAAGATGAAACTAGTAAATGCCAAAAAGAACATTTTAATACTCATCTAATAACATCAAAGTGACAAGCAAAGTTAGCGATAGGTATCATTTATGTGATTTTGACCGCTGGGCCATTTGAGCAGTCTGTGTTTATTCGCGCCAAACATCCTGTATGGACCTTTAGCTGTAAACGGACTACATGTAATGTTATGGGAGTGTGTCTGTGTGTGTGGTTGTGTGGCAGCCTCTGACTGATTTCAGAACTCGCCAGAAACTCTGGTTCTTTCTGTCCCTTCCCTCGTCTCTCTCCTTTTTCCTCTCGTCTCGTACGTTTATGAAGTTGATTAAGAAAGCACAGAGATATGAGCAAATTCTTGGCTCAAGTTGAAACATTTCCAACTCACAGGGCGGTGTCTTCACCTCAATTTGCGCTGCCCCAAGTGAATTTGCATCTTTCCATTGACTTCACATGCTCTCACATCTAAAATTCAAACTACATCACATGAAGAACCAGGGAGACCAGTGGCAGAGGGCTGATGCCTACAGCATATGTAAATCTATCCAATAAACTAGAGACTAAGAATGCATCATCATTTATCACACTGTTATCTTTCTCACATCTGCCCTTGGAGCGCTGAAAAGCACTCATCACCTCTAACTTAACTTTCCACTCATTGAAGATGGCAAAAGCCAACACCCAATTAGAGTTGTCGAGTTCATTTATATTTTTACTTAAAATAATGACATTAAACAGATATATACTATATGTATACTATCACACTCAGTTGCCAGTTTATTTAGTACAACTAGCTAAAACTAATTCAGTCAAATACAACAGTCCTGCAATAAATCCTCCCTTCATGAAGGTTATAATGTTCAATTTTTGTTGAAACTGTTTTAGAGAGGTGTTGATTCAACTTTATGCTCATTTTGGAGGATGTAGTTTGTGGTGCTGTTGAACTGTATTGCGTTTTACAGAGAGGTGTTTATGTTATTTAGCCTACCCTAATTGATTTAAATTGGGTGGACAATTTAAGTTACACCACATGGCAATCATGGACCCAAGGGATAAAAGGATAAATAACTTACTGAACGAGTTTTATCATGAATCTTTTATCTTACGTGGCCGTTTAAAGCAAATGATAACAGCAAAAACTAATCTGACAGCCAGAAAGACAACAACAAATACAGATAAAGGATACGGTTGGAGTGGAGTGTCCAGGGAGCATGAAGAATCATGGGTATCTGTGGCGTGCTGTGTGGTGGGTGATGAAGCTTTGTCACCTGACCCTTCGTTGGGGCTGTTGGATTCTTTTGCTTGTCTCTCATCTAAAACTTGTAGTGTCCTTTCATCATCTCTGTCTGTGTCTGAAGTGTCTCCCGCTGATCCATTAAAGCTGTCACTTCCCTCTTGTCTGGCACATTTGTGTTTCCCACTACAGTCATAAGTTTGCAGATTTACCATCTGCCGCTTCTCGTCCTCGTCTTGGCTCAGGCCCGGCTCCTCTGATGCCTCCAAGCTCTCCAGAGAAACCAAGTCAGGGTCTGACAGGATGCTGGTCCAAGGACTGGTTTTATCTGTTAAAGAGGTCACCTCATTCAGAGGCCTCGGCTTCACCACAACCTCCTCGTAATCTTCCTCTTCATCGTCATCAGCTTCCTCCTCCCGTCTGCAACCTGTCCCATCTTCATCCGTTCCTTCTTCGCTTTCATCCTCGGATGCAGCAACGTTGTAGTTTTGTCTGTTCTTTTCTTCCTCCGGCTCAGAGTGTCTATGGTCTTCAGACATCTTTGGCAGTGGTGAGAGCAGATGAGACACATCATCCTGGGAAGAATTTGAAGCTCTGCGTGGACTGGAGAAACTCTCAGGGATAGTTTGAGGGTTGTTGTCTCCAACAGGGGAATTTGTTGAGCTGCTCTGTGTGTTTGAGGGAATCGTTTCTAGGGGGTGTCCTCGTAGACCTGGGTGGAGAGGACACTGAAGATTTTAGCAACAATGCTCTTGAGAAGATCAGGCTTATATTTCAATTAGTCAATCGATCGGGAAATGAATCAGCATTTGATAATAATTTTGATAATTAATCGTTTTAGTAATTTTCCAAGTAAAAATGAAAAAAACAAAAACAAAAAACATTTCCAGCTTTTCAAATGAGAGAATTTGCCGTTTTTCTTTGTGTTTTATCTTTGAGTTAGTCAGCTAAAACAAGCAATTTGAATACATCACCTTGGAAATTACACTGCCTGACATTTTAAAGTCAAAACAATAATCTGATTTATCAAGAAAATAATCTGCAGATTAATTGATAATGAAAATAACTGTTAGTTGCAGCCCTAAATTTCCATATAATAACTTGATATAAATAGCATGGGCACCTTTAGAGTGGCAGCAATGCAGCGTTGACTATATTCCATTAGTTGTTATTTCAGCACCACTTCTTCTTCAGAGGAAGAAGTCAGACAGAAGAAGACAGGGATGCCTCCATTTATGGTTAAAATGTGAAAGCTACACAGTAGACTGTGTCCGCAATGAACTCTGGGTCAACCACCAGGGTTGGGTAAACTATAACAAAGTTTACCTGCCAAGAATGATCTTAAAAAAGTAAAACGAATTCTGAATATTTTTAAAAGAAGCGTGCTATCAATCGTACCATTTTTAAATGCTAAAATAATTGTATGATATATTCACTAAAAGCTATTGATGTTGCTGTTTGCCGACTGTTGGCTTGTTTCAGACCCATAAAGTGGCACCCCTTTAGCATGGATGAGAAGCTCACCACTGATGATATTGTTGACTTCTCCAACTAACTGGTTGGACTTGAGAAAAAGCTGAGATGTGTCCATCTCTGTGTTCCTCTGTTCCTCAGTCTTGGTGTGACAGTCTTGCTCGCTCATGGATGGGAATGTGGGAGTTGAAAGCTTACGGCTGAAGTATCTCTGGATGTTGTCGAGCTCACTTAGTTTTTTCCTTCAAAAACAGTCATAGTCAAAGCTCAGCTTTTAAATAAGCAACACAGCAATGATGTCGGACTGTTTATCTGTGGATTGATACCTGAGGGCTGAAAACAGGAACGAGCTAGAGGGATTGATGTCACCAGCACTGCTGCTACATACAGAATAAGCTGCTGTTTGCTCCTGCAGACTCTGATGGTAAAGACGTACTTTGTCCATGTGCTCAAAATGGCGGTCACTCTCACTGGACCTGAACAGTTGTAAAGACAATTAATAAATACAATTTTTTCAGCATGTGAAAATATGTTGTAAATAATGTGTATATAAAATTGTGTGAGTAATTGTTCTACAAACCTTTCAGAGAAAAGTCTGTCCGTGTGGTCAGGGGACGAGATCTTCTGCTCGGGGTATCGACTGATGTGAGATGGGAAACTGCTGTATGTGGCCGTGGTATGGTAGCTGAGTGGGAGTGACTGGAATAAAGCCAGTTAAAACACATTCACTGTTATTAGTCTGTAAAAATTTGACATTTATTTCGTTTTAATAAATTATGAAAGTATTCATGCATACTGTATGCATGAATACTTTCTCTCACCGATGAGTTTTTTGCAGCTTCTTCATTCACAGATTTTCTCTGTCCTCGGAGGTCTTGGACCCCCTTTAGTGGAGTGATGGACACTTTGAGCTGGCCGTGACACTGACCACTGAAGTCTGTGATGTTGTACCAACCACACACTGACTGGAACCCGCAGAGTAAGGGGGATAGGTCTACAGAGGCAAATCCAATCACCCTCTCTATTTCTATGGAAGTAAAACAACCCAAGAGTAAATATATAAAACAGATCAATGTAATATACATCATGAAGTGAAACTGCTTCCTGTACCTCCTTTGTGCCAGACTTTGAACACGAGAGACTGTTGTGGATCAACCAGTAGCTGCTTTGAAAGCCTGTAAATTTAAAACAAATCATCAGCCTGCTATTTTAGTGATATTTTTAGTGTACTATAGATATTCTCAAAGACTTAAGTTAATGTTTGTGATATGACTTGACCTGCACTCATGTTGATGGTCCCACACAGGGCAGTCAGTGTTGGCTATGACAGCTGTGGATGCTGGTTCAGCAGAGTCGGCAGTGACGTACGAAACACAGCAGCATGGTGACCCTTCACTGCGCTCTGCTAGAGGACAGCCTGCCAGAGAAACACAACACACAGATCACTATTAATGTACTGTATGTACAAAAAGGGTGGAGGAAAAAAGATTTCAGGTCACAAGCTCACCTTTCAGATTCAGGTGCATTGCCCGGTCTACTGCAACAGTCACAGGGAAAGATTCGTCTGTGCTCATTTCTGTGTGCTGCACTGATGTGATGTCTGGAGTTGTTCTGGAGGATTTATTCTTGTGTCTGCTTTGCGTCTGTGAGTTTTTGGGTGTAGTGGGCGAGGGGGCTAGATCTGCTGCTTCTACCTCTTCTGCTAAGAGCTCCCCCTGGCTGTCTGAGTCCACTTGTGTGTCAACTCCAGCAGATACCTCCACAGGGACGAAACCTGCTGTCATGGTGATGTGCACTCTGAGAGCAGCCCCTTGTAGATTTGCTGCTGAGCGTCTGAACAACGCATACACTCCTGTAAAACCACAAAACTGTGATTACACTCAGAAATACAGCCAATGATAATCAGTTAAATTATAACACAATTAATCATTTCATACCACTGAGAGTAAGCTTCTGCTTGGGCGTCTTTGCAAGAGAGGACAGATCAACAAACGCCGAACCCACCAGTCGGTCTGTGTCTCTGGGCCTTTGGGTTTTGTCTTTTTTAAAGGCAACCCACACCTGAACCTCCAGCCTCTCCTCTCGAAGATACCACATCAAGGGCTGAGTGCTCCTCAGCTCCACAGTTCTACTTCCCTGGAAAGTCACAGTGGCTTGACCTTCTTCCCCACCCTCCTGAACAGCGGGGTGTTTCATCTGGGAACAGAAGGCATCCTGGTCGTAGATCTTGTACCTGAAGTAGCAGTAGGTGGAGCGCTGAATCTCACTGTGGCCTGGCAGAAGCAAGCAGTGGACAGGTATCCACACTCTAGGCATAGAAAAAGTCAAAGATATTTTTCTCATGCTGTCTCCCCAGACTTCTTCATCATCTAGCATTTCATTCTGGGCTATTTCCCAGCCCACACCCTGAGCAGCTTTAATGACTCTTTCCCTG
This sequence comes from Siniperca chuatsi, assembly GCF_020085105.1. Taxonomy (NCBI): domain Eukaryota; kingdom Metazoa; phylum Chordata; class Actinopteri; order Centrarchiformes; family Sinipercidae; genus Siniperca; species Siniperca chuatsi. The sequence goes on from NC_058048.1 coordinate 22,783,850, forward strand.
TCTGCGTGGTGTGCGAAGTTGACGGAGATCTCGAGGCCCCCGACCAAGATGTGCTGGTGTTGAGAAGAACGTGTTTCCTGAGGTATATAAACTCCAAACCAGCCAGAAATACCTTTATGTTTGGAAAAAGAAACATAATGACTGTGTTCATCGGAAAATCAGTTTGATTAGATTGATTTAGATCACTTAGAGGGCAGCATACCTGTTCTTTTATGGATGAGATCAGCCAGTGGTATTTTCACTGTGCCCAACACCACATCCTTCGGCTTATGAGTGAGCACTGCTGCAACAAATAGCACAAAACAAATTAGTCACTTACAGACAGATAATATGGACTAATAATTAAAACTAAACACTTGCAGAACTACAGCTTCTATATAAGAATTTCTTGAACATGCTAAAAAATAAATTGTGGAACAACATGATGTCCAGCTGCCAAAAACTAGAGGTAAAACTTATTCATCATTCTTATGTACTACTTGGACAAGCCTCATTAACAGCAACAAACCAACTATGTGGATTAATTTAATGTTCATTTGAATGTATCCCGTACATATTTTTATTAAAAGGATAAGCCAGATAAAAGTAGGAACACTGCTGGTTAAACAAAATAAATAAATAAAAATATCCCTTGCATGTTAAGTGTTACTGGGAAAACAAATAATGTACATAATAATGTATAAATCTATAACATTTTTAATTAATATGTAATTGTGGTAAATAAAATAAACTTTCTTAAACCTTTGCGATTGTCTCTGTTCAATACAGTGAAGACAGCAGTCGCCTCCTCCAGCTGCTCAGCCAGGCTGCAGGTTTCTCCACTGCTCCTCTGAACCAGCAGATCACAGGACACCTCCATGTGGTGGTCGAACTCCGGGCAGAAGGTCCTTGCAGCTACGCGGGTGCTCCTCCTCTCACTCTCAGGCAGGAAGGAGAGCTGGACTGTGACGTATGCGTTCACTCCCACACCGGCAAAGTAGCTGAATCTTTCATCATGTTCAGATACAACCCTGAAACAGAGAGGCAGAAGCACAATAGCAAACTAGACATTGGGGCAGTATCTATAAATCTGTATAAGGAAGAAATACTATAGAAATAAAGCAAATACTTTCAGTGTAATGCAGTGAAGTTTTGAGATCTCCGCTGCTGAAACTCTTGTCATCAGACCAATTAATGGAGCTGAATGTCATTTCATTTGTTGATCTCAAAACATACAGTTGAAAAACTCAACAGAAATGTAAAAGTGTCAGCAGTTGAGCTCTGACTCAGCAAATAAAAACAGAAACCACAGTATGGCTGATGGTTAGATGGCATGACCTGATACCACCATCTTAAATAGTAACTAAATGCCTGAACAACTGCCCTTCACATAGTTAAAAAATGCATTCAAACCCAGAACCTCTCCACTTGTCATCCTGCAATTAGGAACAGATTCACACATTTACCCGATCAAACACAGCTTTCTAGACAAAAACAAAGTGCTGATATGCTTAATAATAGTGCTAAGGAGTTTCCATTTTTGAGAAAAATACTAAATAATCTAGCTACATATCTAATATTCCAACAGTCTTCCAGTTTTATCTACATATGTGTGAATTCGACTTTGATCCCGTCAATTCTGTTTACAGTCACATGAACGAAATAAAAACAAAAGGTTTAGCGATGTACCTTGCTGCGGCCTGCAGACCTGATGCTCTGTGTACTTGAACCACGAGTGTCACAACACGAGAGGCAGCTCCTTTACCAGTCTGACCTTCAGTTCTCACTGGTCGGTGCTTGTACCGAATGCACACATCCAGCAGGCCTAAGAAACACAACAGATCAGTCACAACGTTTAAGATACTAAATGTGTCATTCCAGTATTATATTTCCATTACTCCGTGTTTCTGTGTACCTGAGGGCTGAGGCTGATGTCCTGTGGGACTGTCCGTCCTGGGAATCAGGGGCAGAGAGAACATTTGAGCCTCGTTGGGATGCTGTCTCTGCATGGTGACCATGGCACACAGTTTGGACAATGGAAGCATTCCTTTGGCTACAAGCTGGTCTCGAACATTTGGATAATAATATCTGCAGAGACATAAAAATCCTTTATATGTAACCAGTAAGTATTAAGCTAAGATTTTAAGCTATGAAACTTTTTATGAAAATTTCTTTTTCTTAAACCTGCTCCATGTTGTATTCACAAACTGTCTGACTGCCTACATAACTACAGAGCCTCTGCACATAAGAAATGCAACACTTTAATATGCAGGACTTAGACACAGGAAATCTTAGGAAGTCAAGTTTCAGGGTAATGACAGGGTGATGACAACATTTTAGCTGTAGTGAGTGTTTGTCAAGTTCCATTGTTTTCCTCCAATTGGACAAGACAACCACAAACCTGCACCACACTTCAAACTGGACACCCCCTCCACTGCTTAGGCCTTGACTTGAAAGAGAGCTGAGCAGCAGCCTCTGAACAGGCATTCCTTCAGGAGCCAGAAACACATGAGTCTCAGTGTGGCCAAAGACCGGGTCAGGGACACAGAGAGTTGTGGTCGTACGAAACAGCTTCAGGTTCATACCTGTTGAGATGAGATACAGGTAAGAGTGACGCAGAGGAAAGAAAAACTTCTTGGGAAATTCTTAGAGTGAAGGTTTTATACACTGAAATGGCCTTACTACTCTCTATGAGGTTTTGATCCACTTTTGCAGCAGGGTCACCCTCCTGACAGGGGAAACTGTACTGGACGTAGCAGTCAGCTTCCCCCCACACTGTGGACTGCAGAGGTGTCAGCCCATTTACCTTCTCCACTCTTATCACAAACAGATGCTCTCTCATAGTTTCCTCTTGTGCTGCAATCGCCTGATGGAGAAACATAATAGTGAAAGGTCGTCAAAGGTGTCAGCAGAGTCAAGCAAACATGCTTCACACATACTCAAGTTCTTTCTAAATATCTAAATAAAAGCAGTGTTACACATAGTTAACGTATTAGTAATATTTTTAATAGTGCAGATTTAATCTTTTACAGTTTTAGCACTTGATTGCATAAGCAAAAATCTTCTGGTAAAATTCCAGAAGAACTTTTGCTCTCTGCTGTCAACCTCCAATTATCTGTTTGACAAGAACACACACAATAAAAAAACTTCAAGCATTATGTAGCCAACATTAACACTGACCTTTGTTTGTGAATGTGGCTGGTGATCAAGCAGATGAACTGGTCTCATGGGATGAGACAAAGAGTCATATTCTTCATCCCTTGTTCGCTGGAGGGCAACTATCTGCTCTGAATGGCCCAGAGCCAAAACAACCCTGAGGTTCCCTTTACAACTACCTGAGAACACATCAATGACTGGCATGTAGCAGTCCACCCCTAAAACAGGGTACTGCGCCTGGAGAAGAAGGTGGGCGATCTTTGGATCCCTGGAGGGGAGGGGGAAAAAAAGAGTTACTGGCCTCACATGCAGCCTCTCTATGACAGGTATTTTTAGTCCATATTTACCTTGTTTGTATAGTGTAATTTGTGGTGAAATATTCCTAGTTTCATTTTGAGAATTCAAGAAGTTTATGGCATATGGGATAAAAGACCTTTACAACATATTCTCTTTGGAGGAGGCGTACCATAGTGCCACCCAGAGGGCAGGTTAAATAAAAGAAGATATAACTGATTCCCATAAAGTTTCTTAGCCTTTTGCCTGCTCTGAACTCAGATATCACAGCTGTGTTGGTAATTTCTAGGCAACTAATGATAATTATCTTTATCAATTAATCTGTTGATTATTTTCTGGATTAACTTCATTCTGGATTAATTTAATCATTTGGTCAATAGAATGTCAGAAAACTGGGGAAACAATTGCAATTTCCCAGGAGCCCGAAGCTGTCGTATTCAAATAGCTTGTTTTGTCTGACAAACAGTCCAAAACCTAAAGATATTCAATTTACTGTCATAGAGGACTTAGAAAACCAAAAAATATTGAGAGATCGGAACCAGTGAATTTTCTGTACTTTTCCATAAAAAACAACTTCAATGATTAATCGATTATCAAAAATGCTGCAGATAAATTTTCTGTCGAACAAATAGCTGATCGACTACTTGTTTGAGCTCTAATTTCACCATAACAGTTACCAATGTCACTTGAAACATTTAGTGATCATTCACAATCTGTGTGTATTCACTCCTAATTCAGACAAGAAACATTTTTTTAAACTGGCTTCTGTTAAGAAGAATTATGAAAAAATGTGTCATCCTTCCACGACTTGCCTAAATGACATGTAGAACTGGTGGAGAGGTAATTTAACGAGGCCGAGGAGTCGATCCTGCCCTGAGCCTCCTGTCCTCTGCCACACCTCGATTACCATCATATTATTCTTCATCCGCTCCAGCAGCTTAGTTGTTAAGGCCACAGGAGTCACCTGAGACAAAGGATCAAGAAAAGGTCATGTAGGATTCTGCATTTACATCGCACTGTAGGAGTATGTTGCACCGTTTGTAGCCTAATTTAAAATTTCAGATATTGTTATAAGACTTGATCGCCTGGGCTAACCTGAACAAAGTTGAAAGAAGGATTTGCCTGACCCCAGCTGATGACAGATCGTGCCGTCTCATCGCACCAAAAGAGTTTACAGTTCAAGTATACATTTGGAGCCTGCATGGGCCCACAGTTGAAGTTCTTTCCATCTGGCACCATGAGTAAGGTGTGCAGCAGGACCTCAGGGTCCTCCTCCACCTGCTGCCGTGATTTATGAGGAGATGTGTGGAGGCCGGGATGAGGAGAGGGTTCTTTCGAGGGTTTCTGAGGACTCCAAACATTCAGCCTGGAGTCTTCAAAAGAGCCATCTGGTAACTCCTTCCTGCCAAAGTCAACATGTTGAGATCTGGAGCTGGTCTCTCTCTGTGGACTGGGTGCAGTTTGTGAAGGTGATTTATCTCTCCAAGCCAGCTTGCTTTTACTTCTTTCAGAGGAGAAATCTTTGTTGTCTGTAGCAAGTTCTAGTGACACCTGGAAAAAAAAAAGCCACTGACTGACAGTCGCTTGGGTAACAAATATCAGGCTTGTCAACATTTTTACCCAATTAATTGGGTAAAAAAAACCAGTATATTACCTTGAGAGGCCCAATCTCTTGGGTTGCACTGTTTCCTTCCACGCTCTGTACAGGTATCACAACAGACTGACTCAGCTGCTTGCTCTGCAGCAGACAGCGCAGTGGGTGAACCGCCTTACCGATGGGAACAGGCTGCAACAAGAGAAGCCAAGGTCATCACCAGCACTTCATTCCTTTAAGTACTTTATAGTGAGATTGAATTAATGTCTATCTGTGTTTGTAGGCATTTATTAGAAACAGGAAGTCATTCTTTTGGTTTTATATTATTGGAAGCTATATTTTATAAAACAGTCACATTAAGAAAGAGCCTTATTTTTTAGTGGTGCTAAATATGATATACCATGTGCCAGAAATATAATACAGCCTTAAAACATAAAACATCATAAATATCCATTCAAAACCATTTGACATGGTTTGATTTAAAATAAGATTTTTAAAACTAGAAACTGCTAGAGCACAGACGTCTACTAATGCTTAATGACACTAACATAATGTTAAAGCTGCATTAATAGGTTTCTGAAATGCGCTGTGCAAACAGATGAACATTATAATGTATTATTACCAGAACAACTGACATTACAACAACTAAATTTAGTTAGACCCAAATGTAAACATTAGAGTACACCTATGTTAAAGAACACAGTAGATACCCAAGAGTCAGTCACTCACTCTTAAACCAACCAATATTACTCATTTTAACCAATCAAATAAGTAATATTTAGTCCTTACTTTCTTTAGGTCGTTCTTTTGTGAGTAAATCTTGAAAATCAGATCAGTTCCCCACCATTGTTTTACTGTTGTTGTACTAAAGTGGACAGGAAACACAGAGTGCTGATGGAACTTCACAGCTAAAAAACACAGAAGAGTGTACGTCAGATACAGTCACAAGCCCATACCAAAGACTGGCAGAAACAGTGTTTTCACTCTGGTGGGTTTCATAAAAGCAGATATTCTAACAGGTCATACCTCCTCCAGTGACTTTACTGGCAACAGCTCTGGTCACCTCCCCATCTCCTTCCTTACTACGATCATGTCGACTGGAAGTGGAAGCCATCGGGAACATGTACTCAATAAGATAAGTGCTAAAGTAAAAGAGAGGAGATATCACAGGCTTTTCTTAACTTCTTGGCTTTAATAACTTTCTTACTCGTAATTGTCATTACGAGTAAGAAAGTTATTAAAGTTAAGTTAAAGTTATTTTAAAATTAGATCAAAATAATCTTTTGCCTACCACTTCTTGCTGGTTAATGGTCGAGGAGGTCTCCCTTTACTCAAGGTCTTTCTGGGTGTGGTGGTTGTACTGCCTGTAGATACGGTCAGGGAATCGATGGTCACTCTCGCCAGCCGGATCAAACTCAGCAAAGCCAACTGCTCTGCACTCAGGCCAGGACCAATACCACAAGCATCTGACCGCTGAGGCTCTGAATTTGGACTGGACACAGTCAAAATATGGTGAATAACTGCCTTAAATGTACAGAAGTGGTTATGGTTACATCTAGTCTATTCTCATACTGTGTTTTGTCTGTGCTATATGTTCTCCTGGTACTCTGTGTGTATATAATGCTTTGTAATTGGTTTATTACCTGGTCAATTTCCTTCTGCATTCGTTGCAACTGGCATATTTATAGATTTATAGATCAATTAGAGTACCTTGATGTGAATATATACCCTTTAGGATCAAGGTCAGACTGTCATTAAGTACTTTTTTAGATTGGCTACCTTTGAAGGTGGAAGGATAAAAAAACTGGACAACATCCAACCACCCACCCGATCTTCTGAAAGGAGCTTTTTACTGTTTACTGTCCAAGCAGCATGGCTTAAGGAGTATGTAAAGGCCCTTACCCTCTACTAATCTTGGGTCCAGACTGTGTCAGCTGTTCCGGCTTATTTTTACTCGAGGACATTGTTCCTTGACCCTCCGCCTCAGTGTCATTTGATCTGCTATCGGACATCTGAAAGACAAGAATGACTTCAAATATCCCTCTGCTAGAAAATCAATTAAACTAACATCGATATTACAATAAAACACGTTTTTCCCCTGACAATCATCAGAAAATCTTCTACTTACAGGAGTTTTGTAGAACAAATTTTCCAGTAAGCTCTGATCATATTGTGGATCATTGAGCTCACTATCCCCACACACACTGCTATGGCCAGACAGAGATTCAGGATAGGAACCCTCTCCATCCCAGAGAGGCAGAGGAGATGTGTTTAAGCTAAAAAAAAAAAAAAAAAAAAAAAAAAAAAAAAAAAGAGTAAAAATATTGGGGAAAAACTGCTTTCTTTTTGTCAACTTTGAAAGTAAATGTGCACACAGGTACCTGCCGAGGAGCAGATCCACAGCTCTGTTATCCATGTCAGCAGGACAGTCTAAGCTGCAGTCTGAGACTACAGCAACATCATCAGAGTGCTTTAGAGTTGAATCAGCATGAAGAATATTTTGAAGAAACATCCCTGAGGGAGAAGGGAATGGCCTGCAGACACAGGAATATAGTATTATACACAGTACATTCTAAGGTGATAGAAAATGTTGCTTTTTACAAAAGTTTGAAGCACTAACTTGGACGGTGGCAGGATGTTATCCTTTGGGAGAGGCAGAGGGGTGTCTTTCAGAGCCGGGGCAGAATCCATGTCACATTTCAAAGCAGATACCACCATAGCATTTCTAAGCTTGTTTCCACGCTCTAGAATAACTGAGATGAGAGAAAATGTTGGGCATTTGTTAAAAAACAGTCAAATTTGTGCATTTGTCGTTTTGTACATCTGCCATAACAACCAACCAACTGATGCAACCAACCTGAGAGGATATCATTGGTTGATTGGCCACAAGGCTCCTGACTTGAAGGGTTCACAGCAGTTTGACTGTTCTGAGATCCGTTTGTTCTCGGCATCTGATTCTCCAGTGACTCTTCTTTGCTTTTGTCTTTCTGGGCATTTTGGAAATATAAGTGGTCTTTCCCTCTGAAAACATTACAGAAATATATACAGTAAGATTATTATGCTCAGTTTTAAACTTACCACGAATAGCAACAACACAACAGCAACAACTTCAAACCTTGGTGTGTTCCCACTGCTGCTCCCAGCTGATTCTTTCCCACTGCCAGCTGAGAGCGATCTGGGCTGTGAGGGCACAGTCAGTGTGGTGAATTGCGGTCCTTCAATGCTGATATCTGTGATGGGACCTGAGCTGCTGCTGTCATAGGCTTCTGTCAGCGGCTCCAAATTTAGGGAAACCTGAGGGAGTAAAAGAAAAAGCTAAGCTGTCGACTTAAAACAAGCGGTGATGGCAATGAATTCCTATGAGTGTTCATGTTATTTACTGCAGGTACAAAATTATAACTCCTTGAACATTTTAAAGAGTGGTCCATAACATTTCGCTATCCATCTAACTATCTATGGTGGTTTCAATGGTTTGTTAATGCCACAAATTTAAATGATGATAAGGGCCAGAAGTGGATGATGACAGATGTTGGCAAGTCCTAAATGACTAAACACCCCCTCTAACACTTTGCAGATATAATCAAGGATACAAAAATGTTAATAGGTTTAAGAGGTTTTGAAAGGTGTAATACATCCAATGTTTTAGGTTCTCATGCCTTTAAATATTATTTGTGTGATACTCTCTCTTTTGCCCTGCATAATAAGGTCAGAGTCAGCTACAGAACAGCACCCCTGCAGTTGGTAGAGATTCATTGTCTTGGCACTTCAGTGGGTCACATACTTGCCATAAGGGGAAATTCAACTGTTTCCTCCAGTTTAAGTGGAGTCTCCCTATTCACTACAGAACTCCTAATCTATGCCACAGACATAAAGTTAGTATACAATGCCAAACTTCAGTATACCAAACATCACTTGCAGGTGCTATTCCACAAATGCAGTTGGCAGGTAAACGTGAATTCAAGTTTCCACTCACTTGTAACTCCCCCAGCTTCTCAGATGTCGGAGATACAAGGGTGTAAAATCCCCCAATGGGGTGTGACAGAGAGAGACAAGAGATGCCCGCAACCTGAGCCCTTGCAATTGGCAAATGATCCGGTTTTGTCAGAACTTCCAGCACCAGAGAGCCCATATCTGTTCATCAGTGACAGGTTAGTGGTTGATTTTAAACATACATTTGCAGCATAGCAAACTCAAACATATCAAAGCCTTCTTAGTTACCTGTAAGATATGAGGTGAACTGCTTTGGCCCGCAACGGATGGGGAAGCGAGCTGTGGTCTTGATGATCTTCTGTGATGTCTGTGATCCATCTCTCGGAAAGAAGTGTGTTCCGTTGGATGACTCTCCCCACCAGCGTAGCCTGACGAAAGTTGCAGACGGAGGCTTGTGAACTGTCCATAACACCCTGCTTATCGTCACCAGCAAGAAGCATCTTAGCTGGCCCTCGACCAGAGGAGGGAGGCTGGTGGAGGGGGTGATATCGCTGGGGGCTGAAAAGAGTTATTTTTGATTAGAGCAAAGTTGAGACACAAAAGATACAAACACTGTAAATACTAATGTCAAAGGTCACCATATAATGGGACAGGTAAGAGTGGTATTTTCTACATGTTTTAGCTCAATGTGGTATAACAGTCATATACCGTACTGTTCACTAAGGCTCTGCAAAAGTTCAATAATATTGTTTATTGGCTTTTTGCAGAACAATATTATGATGATGATATTATCTTAATATGATGATCAACTTGATTATTTTACATGCATTTGCTATATTGTGATATGTTGATATCTGAAAATATTCTTATCAATATTCTGATATGACTTTCAGCCATATCACCCAGCCCTACTGCTCACAGCCGCAGATGAGCAGAAAGCTTACAAATGCATCACACTGCTTACAAGAAATATCCACAGTAAATCCTTCTGAGCTTCTGTACTTATCCCTGTTGCAATATTTGATTTCAAAATCAATGAGTTAAACAGGTATGATATTATTGACAACAATGCATTAGCCCAGGAGTGTTTGAAGCTCTCTGAAAGCGTGCAAACGTTTTATTTTGTTGACACAGCACTTTACTCAGTGCGGGAAATGAATCAAAACAACTAAAGCTAAAACCCCAGTGCTTATAGTCAGGGTCTGAACACCCCACATATTAAGTAGTTTGATAAAAGTGTCTCACAATTTCATGAAGTTATTAATGTCAATCTTGAGGTGTAACCTGCAATCGTTTTTGTTATTCAATCTTTAGTTAACCAGAAAAAGGTATCTTATCTAAAGCCAGTCAACATATGCAGCAGCACTTATCAACAACAAATACGTTACCGGGTAGTTTTAGACTACACAACAACATTGTAAGAGACACATTTCCGCTAAACAACTGAACAGATTGTAATTGATATAGACTCCAATTCGCGGTGTTGTCTACACCTTTTTTTCTTTTAAGAAAAAATTATGTTATACTTCGCTTTTAGCATGCTTTGGCAAACCTACAAACTGCTCCAAAACGTTATCCACAGCGTTACAAGTTAATAAACAAATGCTTACTGAAGGGAAGCACATTAACACCATTGACAACACTTGCAAAAACAACAACACAAACCGAGAGAAAACCGAGACCGAGAGAAATATTAACTCAATATAACATTAGCTAGTAAACTAATATACGAGGCTACTATGAGACTGACAGCTGACGCTAACAGCTACTTTACTTAGATGTATTGCTAGCTGGTAGCTAAGCTAACAACAGTTTACCTTTCCTTTTGCTACTTCCAGCTTTGACGGATCTCTGTTTTCTGCTCTTCATCCCTCAGCTCAGTAAATATCGATGGTGAATGACACCCTGACCAAATCAGTGGCTGAACCGTTAGCAGGCATGGTGTTTTTCGCTCTCCAGCTAACTAATTTATAATCCGTTTAACAGAGATGCTCGAGCTGCACACACACCAACAAGCTACATACAAACGGCAGCGCGAAAAACTGTCTCCGAGCAACAAAGTCCGAACGTCCCGCTTCCGCTGCCGCTGATTGTCACAGAGGCATTCTGGGAAATTGAGTTTATTTTGTTGTGGTGGTCAAAAATTATGTTTCTGCAGATATTGGACTAGTTTCTACACAATGGCTGATTACAGTGGTGGAAAGTAACTAAGTACATGTACACAAGTACTGTACTTAAATACAGTTTTGAGGCTTTATTTGAGTATTTCCATTCTATTTCTACTCCATTTCAGAGGGAATTATTGTCCACTACATTCATTTGATAACTTTAGTTACTAGTTACTTTGCAGATTCAGATTAATAATACAAAATCTAATCAACAAATAAATGATGATGTATTATTATGGATAAAGATAAGCTTTTATTGATCCCTTGGTGAAATTCATAAGCGACGTGGCAGTATATACTGTATAGTAAAAAAATTAGCCCTACCAGGTGCACCATTGAAGTGATGTACACATACATGACATGCTATTCTGAAATAGGCAATTCTGTATAATGAGTACTTTTACTTTTTGTATATTTTGAAACTAATACTTTGGTACTTTTGCTTGAGTAAAATTTTTAATGCAGGAATTTTACTTGTAACAGAGTATTTCTACACTGTGGTATTGCTACTTTTACTTAAGTAAACGATCTGAGTACTTCTTCTACCACTGAATGACCACTACATGGTGATAACAGTCTCACATTTAGGCAGGTTTATCGCAGATCTAAATGATCAATTGTGCCTAGAAATTATTGCACCCAATCACTCTAATAATAATTTCTTGACCTAAATCCTGTTGAAATACATTTTTAATCATAATATAATGGTCAGTATTATACGATATATAAAATGGTTTATAAAAATCTAATTTATAATTTAAGTAACAATTATCACCCATTTATTTCAACTTAAGGTTTTGAGTTTTACATAGTGAAACACAGGCATTTGTTTATTTGCTCTCATTTTACCCAAAAGTGCATTTAGCTCATAATTAATTTTTTTTGTTCAATGGATTTGTATGGCACATTTGTAGGCAAGGGGAATAAAGAGGTAATAAAATAAAACAATACAGTAAAATAGAGTTTCTAAAATAAAATACATTTCACTCCATGCAGCCTTCTCTTACATCACCAGCAGAGGGAGGCACTGAGCTTTCCATCACTGTTACAAAGCTGCTCACTAACCTGCTGCATGTAGTGATTTTCTTTCTTTCTTGAACCTGAGGTTAAAAGAGGCTTGCTGTATTTCTGCTTCACTGTTTTTGTTGTTGTTGGGCAGCTTCTCTTTCAGTCAGAATTGTATTCAAGTCTAATTTTCCATCAGTTGTTCACACTCTGTAACAAGTAGTCAGCTAGTTCTCAATTTTGTTCTCAAGTTAGGAAGGTTCTCTAAAGTGTTAACAATTCTGCCTTTTAGTGTGTAGAATTACTCTATGCACTTGACTACACGTGTTGAGGCAGACCTATGGACTAGTCATGTATGCTTTAGATAGTTTGGACTATGCTCTTGCATAGCAACAAGTCCCTCTGCACATGTTTGTTGTGGTGATCATAGTAACAGTGAGGGCCACTGAGGGTGCAGAATAAAGCCCTTTGAATTCTGGGAAAAGTTAGGCTTCAGGTTGTAAGATGGACCTGTGAAAAGATGACTTTAAACCTTTCTGCTTTCTTGGATTTCCTGGTTTATTATGTTTCTGATTTGACTGTATACAAAAGCATCTGAAACTTGGTAGTCATGGACCTCTGCTGCCTCAAGTCAAACTAAAAAACATAGATCTAAATTAATTAAAACACAGACATAAAATGAATCCTTGTAATTTATCTGACTAGTAGCTACAATGTGTGTTTCTATAAAAATGGCCAAGGTAGCTGCAAACCTTTTGTTGACAGTATTGTGTCCATTAAATTAAATAAACTTGTGGTCTCAGATACTTAATGTTTTGAGTCTAAATGTAGCTATAACCATGTTTTTAAAGGTATGAATCTTATATACTTGCAATGAAACAGAAAGAGCTTCAGAAAATCTTCTACCTATCCATCAACTCCCAGGGAAAATAATCACGTCCTGCTGTTTGGTGTGCACCCAGGAATGTGCAATATGCATCCAGTATATGGCCTGTTTTTAAATTTTCTGTGTCAGTGTGTGCTTGGAGAGCATTTCTGTCTGTGTACACTGTGGTGAGCTGGAAGGAAAATGTATATTACTGTGGGCAAACAGAGGTGTTATTCCTCTGTCATCCACTTATTTTTCTGTCATTCAATTTGCAGAATGCCCCCCAAAAATGTCACATATAGAGGCCCATTTGTGGCCAAGCTCATACACTGAATTTTAATACTTTGTAAGTCCCACCTCACTCTGTTTTAAGACCTACTTAGACACAGATATCTAAGATAACTGAGTGGTATGCAGACAGCATTGGTTGTGTGAGTTCAGACACGAAGTCTGGAACAGGCGGGTTGCTAATCACTTGCCGTGCAGAGCATGATTAATGACGACCAGCCTCTGGAGCTCAGTGAAGGGCTGACAGATCTGGTTCATCTGTTCCATTAAACAGCCAGTTACATCAAACCAAAGTGAAAGAGTCTCCCACAGGCAGAGATGACCACATCGTCCAGTCAGCTGGGGATAAACAGGCACACTCGGAGTGACTTGTTCCTTTGGCTCATAGCACCAGTCTGAGCTGGAGTCCTGAGGTCTGAGATGACCCATTACAGAAGAACTTCAACCAAAATCTCTGTTGATAATCTGCAGTGAATCAACCAAATGTGGAAACGTACAAAAAAATATATCATGGTCTGTATCTGCTTGTTCCAGCACTTCTTGGACGCATTCTCACATTTAAATTCACGTGAATATTCAAATCCAAAAACAGCATTTATTTTTGGCTGCAACATAACATCAAATAGAAAATTCTAGATACCTGTGCATCATTTCACTGTGATTCAGCAAGGCACATTAGGTATCTTTGTAAACTTCTGCATCTACACATTAGAAATAAAGTTCTGAGAGTCTGTACCAAGTTCAGCTGTGTTGATTTGCAATGACAGACCCTAGAGTGGGCCCATTGTAGGAAAAGGGCTGCATAAGATGTCAGTTTTTAAGCAAGCAGGAGGTAAACAGCCTTGCACAGTTAACTGAAACCAGCAACAGTGTGCAAAGGCAGAGGCCTCTCTCCATCTGCAGGAGCTGGCCAGTAGGAGCAAGAGAGCATTTGGCCTCGGGGGGGCTGATTGCCAACTGCCCCTTCTCCCCCGCCTCTCAGCCTTGTGCTATCCATGTCCACTGCAGCACTGTACTGTACGCTTCAGGCTCCCTGGGGCTCAGGGCTCCAATCACAGATGTAGACTGTCCCATAATGGCTCTGACCCCCCCTGCCTGTGTGCTCACTTTCTGGCTCCCTCCTTCTCTCCGTGTGCCTCTCAATTGTAGAGGCTGGCTCTTTTACTCCAAGGGGCCCAGCTATCGCTCCACCCCTCTCACTCTTCAGGGTTCAGGCTGCAGCGATGTTGGAACTCTTGGCCATGCTCATGGATCCATTTGTTAGCCACTGGAAAATACAGAGAGATGTTAACTATGTTTCAATATCTTCAAGAGAGGAAAAAACAGCATAAATGAAAGTTTTCTTGCCCATTTTAAATCTATAATTGTGATTGAAAAGTACAGCCTTAACAATAATTTCTGATGATGTATATGGTGGCTGAAACATCACAGCCACCAAATGCTTCTGCAGCTGCTTTGTGATGATTAATATCCTTCTGTTAGTTTCACCGGGTCCCTAACACACGTGTTGTCAGCGTTGGGAGTTCGATGGCCTGGGCCAACCGGCAGCAGATGTTTAGCTTCCAAGATGAGAGCTCAGTGTCTGAACTGCACTCTGTAACATCTCTAAATGCATAATGCAGCACAGATGTGGCCTAGCTCTTGTACATTAACACCTGTATAATAGCAAAGCTGAACTGGACAACTGTTGTAAGAAACAGACCACGATAATGATGCAAAAAAGCCTAATCTGTTTAAAAGAGGAGTCTGATCAATTGCTTGCCATTTTCCATATTTCACATCACTTTTTGGCTCCTGTTGACAGCATCATCACATCATACTGAATCTACTGACTCTTACCCCATTTGTCCCCAATAAGCACAGGGCAGCCAGCATGCAGCGTGTCTACATCTCCTTGACCATTTCTATGGAGATTCCACCAGAAGATGGCAGCTTTCTGTGAAATGAAAAACAGCATAAATCATTTTCAATAAGTTGGAAAACTTGTTTGGTCTAAACTAAGGCTGCAACTAACAATTATTTCCATCATAGATTAATCTGACAATTATTTTCTTTTAGTTTTAGATTAATCTTTTGGTCTATAAAATGTCAGAAAGTGGTGAAAATGGCCATCACAATTTCTTCTTTTTTGTGTGACCAACAGTCCAAAATATATTCAGTTTACTATAAGACACAGAAAAGCTGCAAATCCTCACCACTGAAGCTAGAGCTAGCGTATATCATTTTTACTTGAAAATGTAACTAAAAGATTCATCGATAATCACAGTAGTTAACGATTATTTTTCTGTCGATCGACAAATTCAGCCTTAATTTAAATATCTAAGACAGAGCTGAATATCAAGCACGAGAGCTCCTGCAGTTACACTAATAAATTGGTCATTTTATCGGTTTACTAGGTTCAGTTAATTTCTATATAAGCAGCCAGGAAGTGAGATCTCAATAAAATGAAACGTGAAAGATTAAACCCCGGGGGAAGGCCTGGTAAAAAAAATCTCATGGCTGTTGTTGCTATGATCTGACCTTTTAGCATTTTGAGAGAATGTGAGTGAGGTGAGAATAACCTAGCTTGAGGCAAAAATGACACGAAGACAATTGCTTTTATCTCATTTTAGACATTCGCAGGGTGTTTACCTCCACGACAGGAACACTGAAGTTGGCGTAGATGAAGGCTGTGGACCCACCTGCCTCGACAGAGCTGAGCTGTGGAAAAGGACATGCCTTTAGAGTTGGGTCTTGTGTTTATGTGCTCATGTTATGAAAAGCCACTCTGTTTGCTGCACTGTTTTCAAAGCCATGCAAAAAGCCATTCTTTTTTTAATCACTATTCAATTTTACTTAGATTTTCACATTGGATTCTTAATGATAATAAGAATAACAATATGTAATAATATATGTTTCCAAAACCCTGTTAAAAAGCACTTAACAGATTAGCTACACAATAAAAATGGATTAAATGAACAGAACAAAAAGACAAAATAAATTTAAAGGTAAAAATACCAAAGTAGGCTCTATAATGGAGGTCAGAAACAAAAATTATACGTTTGTTTAAGTTCGTTGCTTGACAGAACATCTATAAAAATGTAATTTAGGAAGTGAGGTCAGATGTAGTCTGAGTTTCTCAGGCAGGTTGTTCCAAAGCCTTGCAGCACTGGCAAAGACCTGACCTCTGTGTTTTTAATTAAGGCTTTGGAAAACCAGGAACAGGAACCTGCCCAAGAACCTCCGGCTGCTATGTGGGTCACACAGGGTCATAAGATGGTTAGAGCAAGACTTCACTCACATATATCATAAAAGTTGCCACTCGATTCCCAGTTTTCAGCTTGAACACGGGACTTGAGGGTGACTGGAAAATTAGAAAGTTGATATATCATTATGAATGTAAGCACAGACAACATGCAACGTCTCTAGTGATATAATCAACTTGCTCGACAAGTCTAATAATCAACTTACTGTAGCATGGTCAAAGTGAGGCTCATAATGGCCACCAATCCCATAATTCACCACTTGGAGGTACTCGCCATATGGATGCTTCACATTCAGACCCGTGAGCATGGAGATCTTCTGGTCCAGCTTTCCAACAGTGGACTGTGCTGAGCCCTTTAGCCATGCACTAGAAATAAGACATATTGATAAATAACAAATTACAGTTGAAAAAGTAGATCTAACATCATCTGCATGCTGTAAAGTGTTTTATGGAAGACTTGCCTGCTCCAAGAACTAGTTTGAAATAAATTACTGATGATAAACAGAATGTCATAAACAAAGTGTTATAAATAACTAAGTGTTATTATAAGTAATTTGTACCTCTTGCTGATGCGATACTCTGCTGTTGCTTGTTTCTCTCCAGCTGCCACCACAGATCGTTTCAACTTGACATCAAAGACAGAAAACAGCATTTTGTGTGATTTTTACAGCAGCCAAGCTTTGATGTCCAGCTGCAAAGCCCTGCCAAAATGTGAGTAATAGCATGAAAACAGACTCCAATCACATATCCAAAATAAAAACTGAGAGCAGATAGAAAATCAATAATGTGGATTCAAAAAGTGGCAAGAATACAATTTCCAAAGCTGCCGCGATGATGATGACTGCCATTATTCTGCTAATCTTGCATGCCCAGTCTTGTTGGGGAGGGGTCTTTGATAATTCTTGATCACAAAATAACACAAATGATGCAAACATGTGCATAGTAGAATTTATAGAGTTTAGATACCCTATTTCCCCTGCAGGTATCAGTTTTAAGTTTCATCTGGTCTTCACTTCAAAGTGCAGCTCACAGTCTGAGTCTGGGAGGGGGTCTGGGAAAGTCCAGATGTTATGGACTGAGTCTGTCCTTCATTCTGCTTATTTCATACATGTTGTTAACACAATATTTCTGATTAATTTTGCAGATCAAACTTCTGATGACTTGCTTATGGCCATGAGAGACATTACTTCATTCAGCTCTAAATGGCTTACACAAACACTTTCAAAGGAGGGAAAATGGTAAAAAAAAACAAAAAAAAAACATATTATTTCACACATAAATTCATCATCAAGAAACTAATACAATGACAGACCTGTTAACTCCAAACAACAGATTTGTGTTATTGCTACATAATAATAGGTCATTCAAAAAATGCTCTGGGATACAGCATGAACAAAGTGTAAACCATGCTCATGGTTAACAAATGCTGCTCACTGCTCAAACTAATACCATACCCTGGGCCTGTTCTCAATAAACCCACAAGCTGACATAATGATGAAATAAGTACAGGGGTTTCAATCTGAGCAAAGGATGGAAAACTCATTGAACAATGCCAAAACCTCACAGAAACTATAGGGCACCAATTGAGTTAGCCCACCAAATATTCCCTAAAGTAACTGAGTCAGCAGATTGTGAGCAGCTCTGTAGCTTTCCATTAAATGACCAAGTATAAGTTGCTTTCAGATAGACACTGTGGCTCGATGATGGTGGACTGATTATTTACCAGTGGAACCCAGCAGGATAATATGGACAGTTTGAGCCGCTCAGCCAAGTTTTCATAGTAATGTATCCCTCATTCCTTAAAACCTTGCTAAATGTTTGGAAGCAGACCAACTCTTCCTCCTTAGGGTCTTTCCAGGAGGAAAAGGTACACGGTTGGCAGCCAGAGAGCCCCAGGCCCCCCAGGCCTTGTAGCACAATGTTGCCCCTTGACTTCAAGCTAATTTTCCTTTTCAATGCACTCATTGCAACGACAAAGTATAATCAGCAAAATGTACTTCAAAAGAATCAAAAGAAAAGGTACTCATTGTGCAAAATGGCCCCATTCAGAGAATTATACTATTAGATATATTACACTGGATTATCATTACAGATGCATTAATTTGTAAGCAGCATTTTACTGCTGGAGATGGTCAAGGTGGATTTGATCTACTTTATATACTGGTAGTTTAGTCTATAACAACTCATCATATTTTAGATTTTAGATATATATATATATACACACATATAAAGTCTTAAACTGCAGAGTAACTACAACTTTCAGTGCAATACCCTGTAGTGCAGCAGAAGTTGCATGAAATGGAAATACAAAGTACATCAAAAGTGTACTTCATTACAGAATTTGAGTAAATGTACTCAGTTACTTTCCACCACTGACAAAGATTAAAGCTTTGTTCACAACTTTTTAAACAATTAAATACTGCCTCCATAGGAGCACAAACTCTTAGTGATGAAGTTGAAAACAAACAGTACCAATGCAGGTGAACACGCAGCTATGTTAATAGATGCTTAGAGTCAAAACATGGCAAGAGACACCTTGTGAGTATTGTTCTTATCTCAGGCAGTAGAGATCAGCTGTAGTGATCCTGCCAATGCATGCACACATTTGCATATACATGTGCCATCTTGAAGGCAGTCTATGAAAGATTAACTTAAAAGGGAAGGTCCACTTTAGGACAGAGGCCACAGTAAATATCTCCACTTGAGATTGCACTACAAGTGAAATAACAAATGTATAGTCCTGCTGCCAATTTCATTACACTTTTAATTTCAGAGTAATAGAAAGCTACTGTAACATCTGGGCAGATGTCCAGGAGGCCAGAAGAAAATTTAAATGTGGCTGGGACACATCCTGAAATAACTGATACCAGCAAAGCCAACACCAACTGAGGGTAGTTTCCTAGTGGAAAGCCACAAAGACACAATTAACCCTAAACAAAAATTATGAACAAGTAAAAAACAATATCTCTGATATTGGTTAATTGTAGAATAAAATCAGTTTGATTCTTCAATGTGACACTAATAGTACAAGGTGTTCACATGGCAATAGGAAAATGTTCAATTTGTTTTCTACCATGGTTCGTCTATTTGTAGATTTCATCAAACTTCGACAGACTCTCTTGAATTCTTGCCAAGAAAAGACTTTGCAGCTTCCCTTTTTTGTGAGTCCCATGTGGAAGAAACAGCACAGCTCCTCTGTTTGTTGAGAAAACACTACAAAACATGGGATTACAGAACTATTTGAAAAAAATGCATAGTGTTGATTGTAAAAACATGGCTCTTATTCTTAATTCCTAAAAATATATTGGGGACACATGTTTTTTTTAACCCGCAAGTGATGAGGAAAAGGGGACTTACTCCTGGCTGGGCGAGCCCCTTGATGTCCTCAGTCTCTGTGTCACTGATGAAGTTGTGGTACAGGACCACATATGGCTGCAGGCTAAGCACTTCACGTCTTACTGGCAGCAATAGCAGTCCAGGATTGCCGTTGGTGAAGTAGTCGCAGAATAGTCTGGGGTTTTCAAAATGCGCTGGCTGCTAGGAGAAACAAGCATCTGAAGTCCATTAACAAGACCAAAACAAGAATTATTTTTCTTTGTTATCCAATAACAATCACTCTAGGTTGAAACTTGAGAATTTTGTCAATTCTGTGACAAACTACTTGGAGCTGTTGAAATAACAATGAGAAAGAGACTTGTTTTTGTTTTGTTTTTTATAAAATGCTATTTTTAGCCATGCTAAAGGTGTGACTAGTGGGATGGCAGTGTTGGTTGGTCCACAACTTTGGTTCAGACTGAAATATCTCAACATCTATTGGATGGATTGGTAATGAGTTTTTGTACAGATATTCCATGGTCCCCAGAGGATGAAGCCTACTGACTTCGGTGATCCCCTTTTCCTCTAGCGCCACCATAAGGTTGACATTTTTGGTTTTGAGTGAAATGTCTTGACAACGCCATCATCAGGTCAGAGTTTTAATTTTTTCAATACTTTGATTTATGACTAAAAATTTGCAAAACTAATGACATTTCCATCAGCCTCAGCTGGCTTTTGTGCTGATTAGCAACTATTAGCATGCTAACACCATAAACTAAGATGGTCACCAACATAATAAACATTACACCTAAACAACAGTCATTGGGAGCTTGTTAGCATGCTGGCATTAGCATTTATCTCATAGCACTGCTGTGCTAGCATGACTGTAGACTCCTGTTTACATTCAAATGTGATTTGAATAAAAAAATATTACAAACTGCAAATATAACCACATGATGAACACATATGAAAATAACATGAAAATAATGATTTTCTCAAAGCCTCTTTCTACATTAGTAAACTGTACGATATAACATTACACATACAGGGGCAGGACATACTGTAACTCACTGTAAATGACCAAACATCGTGTCTAACATAGACTCAAATGTATAATGATTTTTTTCATTTGAAAATTTGATTTATTATCATGTCCCTTAAGGAATAGATGTGTTATTGAAAAAGCAGAATTCCAGTGCACATTTGGTTAGTATTATACAATTAAGAATACTCGGGTTGTTGTATTAACTTATCCCTGATCCCTTTCAGATATTTTCCTAACACACAGTATGTGTTCAGAATGATTCATTGTGATGAATACCTGAGAGCCTTGGGTCTGGCAGAGTCTCTCGTAAGTGTCCCTGGTCCTTAAATGACTGGAGGTGGGTCTCCTCAGCCCATCACGCCTGACTGATTTGGATGGACTCGTAACCAACAGCTTCTCGTATTTCTCAACATTCTGCAAAACTCTTTCATTCATTGGATCTGAGAAGAAACACGTGTAAATAGGGGAGTCATACATTATAGGACATGCTTCTTATTTACTGTACAGGCTTTGGTTTAGAGAGGCAAGTCACGCTGTTCACAGGAGTAAAGAGGAGAAGTAAACAGGGACTGTTCATGCACCGCAGACTAGAGTAAAGGAAAGGGACAAGTTAAATGAAAGTAATTACCACGATGCAGTAACTCCTGAGATAGACTGAGAGCATAGGAGACGTTTCCTGTCTGAAACAATGAGAGGAATTTAGGGCAGTGCAATCCATCAATCATCTTACAAATGTGCATATCCCAAATGTCCTTCTACATACTTTAAAGTGAGAGAAGGCCAGGTGATCCAGAGCATCCTCTAAAGTCCCTTCATTCTCAGGGCTCCACTCGCCTCCTGCTCCCCTGAAGAGACGCACCGACTCCTCCAACCACTGCACTGAGTGGTAGTAGTCTTCCTGCTCGTAGGCCACCTGTGTAAAATAACAACTGGGTTACTTTTAATTTCAACTATTTGGCAATTTAAATAGAATTTGTCTCGGTGACTAGGTGTCGGCACACTCGGCTGTCTTCTGGCACTGGACTGGAGGACCAAACGTCAGCCTTCTCTGGTCCATATACAGTATATGCATGGCTGCCAGATTTGGCTAGATTTTAGGGTTGTGGACTGTGGGCTGAGTTTAGCTAAGATTCACATCCAGTCAGCAGCTGTCAGTCAGGCTAGCTTTAGGCCACTGGCAGCAGCCAGAATCAGGCCAGTTTCTTCAGCCAACTCTATTACATCATTCAACTGGCATTATTGTGTCACCCTGGCACGCTGGATTTATGCTGCCTTTGGGCCAAACCATTTGGCTGCATCAACTTCATATGAATGGAATTACAAAAAAATGGCATTTTCCACTGATGGCAGGTATGAGGAATGCAGAAATGTGATGAGAAATACCGACACAGACAATATGAGACTTTAAAATGTAATAGTATCCCTTTGGATGAATTTAACCTTTTAATTTTGGACCTTTTTAGAGATGTCTGTGATTTTTCTCTGATGCGTTTTGTATGTGCTTGTGTGAGCCTGGCTGTCTGCTGTACCCATGTCTCTCTTAATGAGATTACCTGATTAAATTAAAGGCTATAACGAGAGCAACATTACTTTACTTAAATACTAACTACAGGATGTGATTTAGCAATCACTTGTGTTATTGTTGAGAGTGCTGTAATTGTTTTGTATTGACTTTCTGCACATTTTGACTCTGACTTCTTGGTCTCATCTGGGGCTGCAACTTGTGATTATTTTCATTATCGATTAGTCTGACGATTATTTTCTTGGTTATTTGATTAATTACTGAGTCTATAAAATGTCAAAAAATAGTGAAAAATACTCAGTACAATTTCCCACAGCCCAAAGTGGTATCTGCAAATTGCATGTTTTGTCTGTCCAACCGTCCAAAACAAAATATAATTATTTTACAGATATTAATTTTCTATCAATCAACTAGTCGATTAATCAACAAATTTTTGCAGCTCTAGTCTCATCCATTTTTGGACTTTACAAAAGATATAATACTTTCTCAGCCTGGTCCACTGTCATGCATTTTCTCTGCAGCATGTCAATTTAAGAGATTACACCTGTCTGACTTCTCAAGCAAGTACATGGTGGATAGAGCTAGTGCACACTGGCTGCAGTCTCTGTCTTTACTTGGTCTCATACCCCTTTTGTAGCGGACTTGACTTGATTAAGTAGGTGCTGACTAAAGGCCTGACAGCACCCACATAGAGACAGGGTGACTTGTGGCTCCTCCATCACAGATTTGATTCACAACCCCTCCAGACAGCACACAAACAAAAATCCCAGTGTACCATTTAACCCCACAAACACACACACACACACACACACACACACACACACAAACTCACTGCTCAACTCCACAAATTACACACACCGAGTTACGCAGGTTTACACCCAGTTCACAACATTACACCCCATAATTTTGGAGCTGTTAGTCTTTAAAGAACCAATGAATTCTTAAAAATAGTTGATATTCTGCAGATCTCAGTATTGCCTGAGGGAAGCATCAGTTGGTATTCAATTCAAACTGCTTTAAAATTCCTCCAAATGAAACTGACAAGCTACAAACTCCTGTTAACAAACCCTGCTGGTTAAGAGGAGCAGTTTAACAGCCATATAAAAGCAAGTGCAGGCAGCTCTTTTACTGACACCCTAAAACTAAGCATCTCTGTTTACAATTTGTCTCAGATAATCTTGGACTCTGCACAAGTGAAGGCAAGCTCTGCTCTTTGCTCCAAACACTTCTGCTGCGTGAGATAATGTCTTTTCCATTCACGAGGATGTCTCTCCCACACAGTGCCCTGCCCTTACACATCACCACTGTACATAAACAGTGGAATTTATTGTGGGGAAACCTTTTTTTTTCTTTCATAGTTGTATAACAGTATATTCATCTTCACATGAAATAGATTCCCAGGCACGCAATGGGAAGAATTCCACTTTTTCCAGGCTGACTGTCCGGTTTACCAGCTCACAATGACTGACAGGTTTGGAATAAAACTATTTTGCAGACCTTTGGAGTGGGATGTTAATCAGCGAGGGAAATTTTCACAGCAACATCTTCCAAATATCTCTCCATTTCATTATTTTACATGAGCACTTATTTAACTCAGAAAGGTGACCAGGAAGGATGACAGATTTGTTTCACCACACTCTCATCACATTTCCTTGCTATATTTTAGGAAATACAGAGGTGAAAAATAAGCAGTGGAGGAAAGTAACATTACAGTACAAAGTACATTTACTCAAGTATTGTACAGTACTTAAGTACAATTTTGAGGTTCTTGTAATTTACTATTTCCATTTTATGTTACTTTATACATCTACTTCACCATATTTCAGAGAGAAATAATTTTTTTTTTATTTTACTTTTTACTTCACTATATTTATTTGCAAGCTATAGTTACTAGTTACTTTACAGATTAAGATTTAAAATCTAATACATTCCTGAAGATCAAACCTGTGGTTCCCAACCTTTTGACCCCTAACAAAACAGCTGTGTCTAGTTGGGGCTCCTCATGTTTCAGATGTCTATGAGTTGTTAGTAGTTTCACCATTCTTCTCAGATGGTTTCATGCAAATAGAATTTGAGGCTATAAGAGATAAAACTATCCAATATTTCACAAAAAAGCTAAAACAAGAGAAAACTCAAAAAAATTAATACACATTTGTGTAGCAGAACTTTGTTCACTTTCCTTTCGCATTAATCATCTCACGACCCCTCAGATTTATCTTGTGAATCTTTGGAGGAGCCCGACCTCTAGGTATTCTCCGAACTAAACTATCTAACTGCATATAAAATAGTTCAAGCTAGCTCCACCTCAACCAGCTGCAACAGTAAAATGCTGTTTACACATTGATGCACCAGTAAAGATTTAATAATGTAATATATAATGACATGTTGGTCACAGGGGAGCACTTTTATTTTGATACTTGAAGTACATTTTGCTGATAATACTTCCATTATCAGGGGGGGGGTGTACCTTTCCAACCAGAAAGCAGTCATCACCAGACAGTGAGACAGACACAGCGGGGAGGTAGATATCAGTAGGCTTGCCATTAGTGACTCTCTGGAAACGACCCCTTACGAGGCTTGCAACTTGGAGAGAATACACATCCTGCAGCCTCATCAGCCCTTTAGCTGCCCCCTGGAGGTCTTCCAGTTTGGGCAGATCGGCCTCTTCCTCCTCGTAACTGGACCTGAGGGCTGGACAACAGAGGGCCAAAAGGTGAACTAGGGGGGTTGGGTGGTGACAGCAGAAAAGGGGGTGTTTAGTTTTCACCACCAGATGTGTCTGTAAAGAAGGTAGTTAGCGAACCTTGTGTGTTCTCCAGGGCTTCGTTGCTGTAGACTACGTTCAGCCACTCTGAATGCAGCCGCTTGATCAGGGTGAATGCCACCAGCGGGTTTGCCATCGCAGTCCCCGGGCCTTTGTAAAGTTCAGTGTGCAGGTCAGACACTTTGGCATAAAAGCTGTGGGAAAGATTGTAGACGGTGGTTAAAAAAAAATCAAGAAGGGGCCAAGTGCTCAGACAGTTTCACATGTAGTAAGTGAGTCTTGGGAGCCTTAAGGTGCTCTTGAGGAAGAAAGAAAAATGGTAATAAAAATGAAAATGTTCTTCAGACACTCTTAGGCAGAGCCAGGCTGTATTTAGTAGGGTATTTTGGTTTAAAAAACTGACCAATTTCAACCTTACAGGGTCTTCATCAGAGTAGAAATATTAAAAACAGATTGCTTAAACCTGGTACTTTATATAGACGATACACTGGAAATAAACATTATTGCATCACATAATGAAATGGCCAACAGATACAGAGAAAACAGCTATCTCAATGATACCTATATATATAATAGGACTGTTCAACACATTCAACTCTATCATCGCACGCATGATGTTTAGCAAAGTGTTGTGCCATAGGATAATACACACCTTCCGCATGAAGGATGGAAAGCTACATCTGCTACCGTTACCACTATCATCATTATATATTGTTAAAACAGATGAGCTCATGCACAACATTGCTCTTACTTACCGACCTCAAACCACAATTAAGCCACTGTTTTAAATATCATGGTCAAAAAGGCTCCCCCATAAAATTAGTCATTTCCACAGATAATGTGTTGAACCTTGAGCATAAATTCCTGGGAAATGACTTGATGAGTCTCCCCATCAGTCATCCTGTTTCCAACATAATGAAGGTTTCTGACTGGAAGATGGTGCAGCTAATATAACCTTACATTTTTCTTACATGGTTTATTGATTTGAGTTATTGATGTAATTGTTTTCTTGTAAAGAAACGCCCTAAAACAGAACTTTCACTGTGTTATTCCCGTGAGTTTGGAGAGTGAAGTCAAATATCTTGAAGACCAAGAAATGGACTAATAAGGTCATCAGGTTCATGTAATTTTTGTATAATTTCATCCAAATGAGGATGAAATTATGAGGATCTGAAAATGTGACCATATCCTAGTTGAACCTCATCATGTGCTCTCATCATCATATCCAAAAACTTGTTCCATTATTATTCACTCTCTGTGGAGGAGCTACAGGATTTATCACTAGATGGTATCAGTTCAGTGGTACAGTGGAGTTTCTCACGCTTTTGCAACCCAAAACTAAATTAATGAATAATTTAATTTCTAACATGCAAATGGAAAAAAAGTACTTATCTCTCTTAAGAAATCGTCCATATCCAGTGTGTCATCATGGATTTCACTCACCGTCTGATGTCCTCCAGCCTCTCAAACTCGTCGTCAATGTAAATTCTCAAGTAATCGATCAGCTTCCGTTCTACACTGACCGCCTGCTTTACGTTCAGCAGCGACGTGTACATTTCACCCAAAGACACAGGAATCACAGCTACAGTCAGGAGCCCTACTAAATTAAAGTAAACACATGTAGGATGCTTCATCTCCAGCGCAGAAAATAATATTTTCCCTTTCTGCGGCTCAGTTCCTCTCTCACTGTCCTGAACTCTGCTGAGGATCTTCAGGATTTGCAAACGTGCCTCTGAAGTCCACACGGGGGGATCTCCCTCATCTGCTCTGAGATCAGCTTTCGCCTTCTGTTCATGGGACAGACCTGCAGCCTGAATCCAGTCAGGACAATTAGTTTCGCACCCGACACGTTTATTTGCTGTATAATAACAAGAATACATAAAAACTTTATGGATTTAAGGGCCAACGCCAGTTTGTGGAGGCTGTTTCTGATTAAACGAGCTGCCCATTCAGTTTGAGCTTTGATTCATGCAAATGAATCATTCAGATGATTCATCATGGTATACTTTATTCACCACTTTCATTTATTTTTTTATTTTCTGTTATTTTTATTGTTTTAAAGTGGGTTACTAAGGCAAATCATTTGCTCCCTGACAAAAAAGTTGAACGCATGTGAGTATTGAGTTTGGAGTTACTGCGACACCTGCAGGTAAATGCTCTGTACAACAACCAAACTGAAATTTTAAAGCTGTACATTAAAGACATTTTTGAGTGACTTCATTGGTGTGCTGAATCTTTTAAAAAAGAAAATTAAGATAGCAAACTGTAAATTATTGCTGTGCAGTGTTTTTAAATATTATTATATGTGATATCTAAACACAGGTGGCATTAGGATGTGATGTGCTGTAAATTAACAAAACAAACCAGTATACAAGAAATTTAAAGGTAGCTACTTTCATATTTCCCCCCAAAACAAACACTCAATAACTGTATAATTAACTTAATGATAGGAATGCACTACAATGCACAACAAAAGAAAAAATGTAAGTAAATGATGTGGTCTATAGATATCTGTTCGATATAGCTTCCTTCTTCTGGGAGGTGCAAATATAAAATCAGTACAAAAAATGATATTCCTTTTATACATACATAAATGACACATATTCACAGGTATAATTTGCATGTTTGGGCCCCCCAAAGGTTACACTCTGTATTTCTTATTATTCTGATATATATATTGTCACTGCTATACAATAAGTATCCTTAGGAAAAAAAACATGAGACCTGTAACACAGTTTTGACAAATGTTGACCAGCATCAAACATGGTGACTACAATTATATGCATTCAAACAACAGTTTTGCACCAAGGAACAGTGCACTGATTTGTGCATTCAAATATCAGTGTACAAATCTGCAAGAACGACTTGAAAGGCAACAGCCACGTTATGTTTTGTGATTTTAGGCTTTTAATTATCTGTAATATAGTCTAATCACAGTGTATTACAGAAGGCATTAGATTGCCTGCAACTCAGTCACATAGTTAATCATAAATCCTGCATGATCAGAGCTACTTATTGAGAGAATGACAGACTTTATGGAGGATACCTTAAATTCACCCACACAATTGCATCTGGTTTATTCAAGAAAAAAATATTTGTTAATTAAAGACTTTTTAATACCTTCTAAAGGCTTTTTTTTAGGAGAGCCGTTTGAAAGCTTTGTCAAAACTAAACCAGCCAATTCAAGAATAAGACAAGTTGGGGGGTTTGACTTTGTTTGAGCAGCAGAGGAATGTTTTCCCAACGTAGCCCCTGAGGGTCTGATCTCTAAAGCCATAGATGAGCGGGCTGAGAAAGCGTGGAATTAGCATGAAACAGAAGTAATTAAAAAAGGCGACGTCTTGTGGTAGCCAGTTGGCATGCAGCACTATGAGAGTTTCTGTGATGGGGCTTGTGAAAGCCAACATGCACAGCAGCAGCTGAAAGCCATGTAGCAGCACAGTGTGCATGGCTTTGCTCACAGACACTCTGTCTTGTCTCAGCTTTCTGGTTTCCAGCAGGATTCTCACGTATGTAAAGAGGATGATAACAGCCACTACTGCAAAGAAGAGAACACTCACAGCAGCTTTGAACAATGTCTGGATGGGAGATGAGTTGACAACAATACTTTTGCAAAGCACAGGGGTAGAGAGGACATCCACAGAAGGATCACGTTTCCAGATGGAGTAGTCAATGATAGGGAAGATACAGCTGATGAGCCACAGGGACAGAATAATGATCCAGATTCTGTCTGAGCGCCAGGCGGCCGGCCGCTGCAGAGGATAGAAGATGGCAACATAACGCTCCAGTGACATGGTGGCCAGGATTAAGGGTGTGTTCTGGAAAGTGGCAGTGGAAATGAACAGCAGAGGAACACAGTAGACAATAGCAAATTTCACCTGGCCCATGACAAAGAGGAAGAGCAGTACAGAGGACAAGAGCTGGAGGGTATCATTGATCAGCATGTAGACAAACAGGATGTAACGTGAGGTGTCCAGGAACTGCCTGTGAGATACAAAGATGTGCAGCATGACAACAATGCAGCAGAGGAAGATGCAGAAGAAGGGGATAACCACACACACCTTGATGATCACAGACAGGTTTATGTGGGAAGTTGCATTGCCTGGAAATTCAGTTAGATTCTGCATTTTGCAACTGTGGACTGGAGCAAACCTGTTAAAGAGAAAATAAGTTAAAGGGTCCATAGACACACTATAATATATATATATAATATAATACATCCTCAAAATACACAGTAAAAATCTAGGTAGGATTAGAACAAGAATAGAACTTAGCTGAATGTTTATCTCTTAAGATAAAAGAACAGCATACCGTATATAAATGATTGATAATTGAGAGAAAAACCCCAACTTTGTAAGAAAATCAAACTATTTTGTCTTTCCTCATCCACCCTTACAGACATACACATCCAACATTCAGAATAAAAGAGCCTTCCACTCACCTACGAATGTCTTCATCAGCCAGAAGAGTTGATCGAGGTTTATATTTCTGTTCTTATCGTGTCTACAATGAACAACATGTCACAACAACACGGGGTGTTCTTCCCCTTATCCGAAGTATTTGGCCTCGTTCAGATGTTTGACTCAAGTCTCCAGAGATACATTATTTTCATGCTATCGTCATAAAGCATGTTTCTCATTAACAACAGATTGGGGAAATAGGCTCATGGGTTGGTAGTCTTTTAATTAAGAAAGCTTATGAAATATAGAAAACACTGTATATTTATATGTGTAACATAACTTTTAAGCAGACAACAAGTTCACAATGTATGGCATAAAAATAATCTGTTTCGATCAAAGTGGCTACTACAGAAATCCTAACAAAGAGGTCACAAGTGATGTTCCACTGAACTTTATCAACTCGGAAAACATTGAATACCCTCTCAAAGCAAAGTGATAAACTCAGGCAAAACATTTTTTTCCTAATTCTTATTTTTGGCTAACATCTAATGATCCCATATTCTAGTAAAATCCACAGTTTATGCCCTACTTGGCACCGTGGCTTCAGGGTGATTCAATGCTCGTGCTGATGACCAGGGTCTTTCTCCATTTATTCCAAATTAATAACCTCGATTGCTGTTGCTGAAAAAAATAAAATTCATCACTCAGGTCATAAAAAATGGCACAAAATTTACTATTATACTATGTCAATTTTCCAACCTTTTTACTGTGTATGCCACTCATGGCCACCAGAAGTAGGGGGTCTGAGGGGCCACTGGCCCCCCCACTTTACACCCCTTTCCCACATTCTTTTTTAAGTCGTGAATCACTGTATCCCCTCTATATTGCAACACTTACGGTAAAAGATGTTTACTCATTCTCAACTTATCTTGTAATTCTGAGATAATTATCTCAGATAATTATCTCGTCATTCAGTAAAACAGAGCATATTATTTTCCCCATGAAAACTTATCACATAATTCTGAGATAGTTATCTCATTGATTCAGAAAAACAGAGCAAAAATGTTTTTTCTCAAATGAATGCATTAGGCTTCTGTAGTAAACATATCGTATCTGTTTTATAATTAATAATTATCTTTATTGTTGGGGGCTTTATTTTATTTCATGTAAATGTATTGCTGTATTTTTAAATGCCTGATTGTATTTGCCTCAGCCCTGAAATGTTTTAACCCTGATTTAACCATGTAAAGCACTTTGTAACTTTGATTTTGAAAAGTGCTGTATAAATAAAGTTTGTTATTATTATTATTTCAGACAGCATCAGTTTTTGGCCACTTGGGGGCAGAATACCTTCTAAACTCATCTCTGATGGGGTTGAGTCCGCCTACAGGTGGGAGATTGAAATTCAAACCTGCCAAAGACAATAATGGTGCACTTCTACATCGCCATCATTGAGTCCATCCTCACCTCCTCCATCATCATGGTTCGTATCATTCGCTCCGCTGAGCAGGTGATTGGCTGCAGTCTACCTTTCCTCCAGGACCCTGGAGGAAAGGTAGACCCTAACATGGCTGTTATCTTTGCTGACTAGCACCCTGAATTTCTCTGTATTCTGTCTCACATCTGTCTCAAAAGCGGCCCTGTTTGGTGGAAAACTTCTTAAATTAATCTGGCTGCATTGCCTCCATGTTGAAAACCTCTCATGTAATACTGGTGCAGCAGACTCTGAGTTGGTGAACATCTGTGAAAATGAATGGCACTGAAGTGGTTATAGTTTTGGGGAACTAGACTCCATCACAGACTGGACAACTAAACTGGCAGCAGCAAAATGTCCCTTTAAGTATTTTTTGCTGATGCAGAGCAGTTTTTAAGTCACTTAACTGAGCCCTTTCCAGCTGGAAGGGGGAGCTTTCATATTGATTGTTGGCACTGGTGATTCTGCTGAGTGGACACTTGTGAGCTGGGTCAGTTTTTCCAGCTATGTCTTGTACAATGCAGTTTGTGAACCATTGTGCAAAGTGTTTTGGCAGCATCCCTCAACACTTTTTACTTTAGTTTGGATTTAGTGTGACTGTGGAAATTGCTGTGGCTATGGAGCTGCAGATGTTGCGGTCAGTAAAGTCTACTTCAAGATAAGTCCATCACTGCAGGATAACCAAACTAGGTCCTGGACCTATTTAAAGAACTGTGTGAAGATTCCTAGTTTATATTGGTAATGGATATCACTATTGTTGTACTGTAGCATACTGTTGACTCTTAAGAAACCATCAGGGCCGGTCTAATGTCTAATGCAAGTAATACAGTTTCACAAAAATAAAGCCCGACTCTTTTCAAGCCTAAAAAGTTAGCCACCCTACCTCCAGGCTAACTCAGGACTAAGATCCATGTTTCCATGGTAACAATCAGTGACACCTGCTGACCAGTGGCGCCAACTGATAAAAAAAAAAGAGGAAAACATGGCTCATAATTTGTGGTTTACTAACAAAGTTGTGGAGTGAACAATGAGAAGGAAAATAGTTTTTAGAGAGCTCAGAAACCTGTTAGAAAAATACAGCAGTGAGGACATGGTCAGTCATTTTCATCTGTCCAAGGAAAATATCCTGAGTCTGGTTGACAAGTTAGCAGAAGTACTGAACCCCCCACAATAAGAAGCCACAGCATCCCAGATCTGCTACAGGTCTGCACTGTGCTGAAAGTTTTGTTTTGTTGTTACTCTTGACGCTGAATTTTACCAGTAAAATGTCCTTATAACTATTGAAATCTTGCGGAGCAGTAGAAAGTAGCTGGGCGGTTTGACATTTCTTGGTCAACCATGTTTTTAGTTTGAAAATAAGTTTGAATTCACCCAGAATTCACTGCAAATTAGTCCGACTTAAGATAATCAAGAACTTGACAGTTTATGATGTCAACTGTCAGCTTCTAATATGTTGAGTAGGCTATAAGGTAGACTTGCTCAAATTACTGTCAATAGACTGTTGATATGGACTCAGCAATGTTGGTTAAGGTAAAGTCCAGACACAAAAAAACAACATGGGTTACTGTCAGGCGCATGACAGGATCATGGCTTGAGTCAGGGTTAAAGGACATTGCTCTTCAGATGGTTGGACAGATGTTTCCAGAGGGAGAGGGGGGTAAATGTTGTTGACGGTCAATGCAAAGATCAGTACTGTATATTTGAGCTTGTCTACATGTTGCTTGTTATCCTGGAATTATGCTTATTATACTATTACAACTTGTGAATTGCTCTGCATTAGAGAATCAAGAAAATGTGCAAAATATAAAATGCAATCTTAGATTTATGGGGTTCTATTTTTCTTTTTTTAAATCAAAACTAATACATACTGTGTATCGGTAATCATGTTAGTTCATGCGTTTGTGGTTAATGTTTTTAAAGAAAGCTTTGGGGTTAAATTAAAAAAACAAAAAGGACAAACAGTTGATAACACTTTTGCTGTGTGGAATGCCAAATATTTGAAGTATCTCAGATCTGTACCAGAATTAACCTGAATCCAATTTCACAAAAACAATCATATAGCCTACATTTCTATGTCAGTAACAATACAGTACTGCACCCACAGGTTCCAGGTTTGTACGTACTATAGGCATAAGCCTGATCAGATGTTTACTAACTGCAGTGCAAAAGGTTCCAGTGTCACATTCTTACACAACGTTATTGATATCAGTAATCACAGTAGAGAGGTAACTTGCAGATGCAACATCAGTATTGCTTTAAAGAAGATGACGAAACCCATAAAGACATGTTTCTGTAGTTTAGATAACTAGTTTGAATGTGCAGCACTGGAGTGAGGTACTGTGCGATATCTCCAGAGCACGGTTAGAGAGCAGGTCTCGTATCCCCTGCTTAGTAATTAACAGACTGGCTGATTATTAACATAAAGCTCCTGAGTCTAATTATGCAACCTGAAGTTTTCATTGTTTGGCAAACAAGTTGACTCTGTTGAGAGCAGCTCACTGGGGCTTGTCAGCTCTTTACGCAAGTTCTGCGTCAGTAATCAGGACTGCAGGGGATTGGACCAAAATCTGTGTCCAAAACAAACTTTCTGCCCCAGCGAATGCCACCTCAGCAAATAACTTCTTTGCAAGCTATCAGACAGAATGAATGCTATTGCCAAACTTTTGGCAAGAAGCATTTTGGTGGAATATTATAAAAAATGGAGAAGTGACAAATACAACTAAGTTGAGGAGTGTATTTTTCTGTCTTTCACGTTATATCTGTATCTGCCTCTGCGCTATGGAGAGCTGTGCTCTCGACGCAGCACTATGCATTACATCCTCATCATTCACGGCTCCAGTTCTATACCCTGCATTGTTGTTCTCTCCATTTCATTTGCATCAGCATCCCTTAGCTTCTACACACAATTTGAAATATGCTCAAATATGTTCTTCGTTCACAAATGGAAAGATCATCTTAGGTCATCAATAAATCAGTTTTACTTCTTGATGATGTGTATTAATATTGTATTCTCCTATGTTAAAATAAAGTGGCCAAAGCTGCATCAGCAGAGAATGAAAAGTCAACATGGAAATGGCTCATAACAGTAATTCTTCATGCTTTCCAGCTGCTGCTCTGTCTCATCCAGCTGTGGTGCCCATTCAAAGAAAGTGCTGTATTTCAGACTGATTTCATTCTGTTTGTTCACGTCAGGTACTTTAACTACATAATGTTTAGTCTTGCTCCAAGATGTCTGAGTCCACCTATTTATGGCATCACACATGAAAATATTGGTAGATTGGTTGCTTTTCATATGATTGATGACATACATTGATTTCATTCAAAATGAAAAGAAAATTTATTTTAATTAATATATGAATGAATCATAGAAAAAAGCTGTCTTAAACCCTTAGGGCACCAAGACACCACATTAGTGTGATGTTTGCAGTAAAATATAATTGAATGTCATAGTCATCTTTTACACAAAAGCGCAGTATTTCATGGCTTTTGAATCTGATTGTGTGTACATTTTAAAATCACATTAAATGCAGCATTTCTCTTCTCTCAGATATTATTGTAGCATTGTTGTGAAATGAATACATCATTTTAGGTTTAAATACAGCAGTTTACCAAACCCTGCCTGCTGTTTCAAAGACGAATGTCTTCTGTTGAGCTCTGTGCAGCCTTCTGAGAGATGGCTGTTCATGATGACTTTAAAGACTTGAACATCCAAGAAAACACTCAATGAAACTTTGCTCACCAGTGTCATCATTGGCACTTAGTGTTTGTCTTTATCATTGGCTAGCTATTGTTAATGCTGCAGAGACTCTAAAGTGACCTCAGAAGTTTGGCTCTTCTTAATGAGTTTGGAATAGAGTATTATTATTCAATAGCTACTTTTTATCTATAGTCCTGTAGACTTGTAGAGCAAGTGTTGTATTGTATTACTGTAAAAAAGTGTACAAAATATACTATATGACCCTTAAAAATGCAATGGTTTAAAAAACAGAAACAGATGAATGATTAATTGCTATGTTGATAACAATTTTGTCGTTTTAGTTGTTTTAATTCAGAAATATCCTTACTTTTGCTGTTTACAGCATCATAACTTTGTTCAGTTTTCTCATTCTCATGTCACTGAATAGTTTACACTTAACATAAAAAAACAACAGCTAGGTGTAAAACCAAGATATCCAATAATATTGGAATCATGCAATCAGAATGAACCAGACCAGGCTGAAGACAAAAATGCCCCAAAACAAGCGAAAGGTGAAGATAGCTACAGTACAAGTCTGGCAGAGCATCACTAGGGAAGATAGCAACAGGTCATAGACTTCATTCAATATGATGACTATATTTAAGTTTATTTTAATTTGTCAGATATATTTCGGGCCACTACAATTGGGGGACTATGCATAACAAGTGCCACAATTTCTACATGGTTCATCTTATGTGGATCTCATTTGGAGGTAAACAACCTCAAACCTATAGAGCAATAGGGAGAGAGAAACCTGCACGTAATTTTTGTCTCTGTGGGCTTTTTCAGATAAAGCCAAATACGCACATTTGCAGAAAGAGTCAACAGATCAATGCCATTTACGCAATGAAATGGAGCTGGGGCCTTACAAATACCCACAGGACATGAGAGTTGGTCATCGTCGAGCAGACTAAAAGACTGCAAGCAGCGAACAAGATTATTTCTCTGATTTTACAAAGACAAGGCAAAAGTGAGAGGACAGCAGATTAGTTTGAATTGCGGAAAACAGAGAACCTACGGTCAGCAAATAATTTTAGATACATCATATCAAATACATTCTTCAAGTGCAGAAGTTAATCTGCAAAATGCAAGCTGTTCGTCAGTGTTCAGTGTGTGCCAGCCGTGCTGCTGGAGGACTTTTGCGAAATCAGACAGACATTTCACTGCTGTGGACCAACAAGAGTGTGCTCAGGAGAGGAGCAGCCTGTGTTCGTTTCCTAAGGTAGGTTATGAATACTGCCTAGAATTGAAGTCTTGCAACTGCCAGAATGTAGCCTGCATTGCTATTAGTGCAGAAAATGTATGATGTCAAAGTACCATGTGTGTAAATGGAAATTACAATAATTTTCAGCAGCTTTTCAAGCTTTTAAAATGTTCAGGAGGTTAGATGAATTCTTTACATTAACTTTATGTTTGACTTCTCAGATATTACCTGTAGATTTGGCTGGCATATTCAAACTATAAGATTACAACTCACAGTGCTACAAAACTTTGAAATGAAATGCCATTGATCATGACTGTAATAACCTGCTTGTATTCTGTCCTAATTTTTCTACAGCAGTTCCGAGAGTGTCCTACTAAGCAGCAGGAAGCCTGGAGTCAAGAAGTTGGGTGAATGGAAAGATACTGTGCACATGAGTGTTGGCCGTGGGCTTTCTGCTATCCATATTACAAAGGTGGGTCAGTCTCCTACCAGAGATGGTATAACATACATACATAGTGTATACTGTATAGTACGTGCACTAGTGCAATGCAACTGCACAAATCTGTTGTCCCTTCGGATAAAGCGTATTCTTGTTCTTCATATTTTGTACGTGGAGAAAAAAAATGGAGGAGGGGGTTAAAATACTGAATTTCTCCCCTGTTTGTAGCAAGTGGAAAACCTCTCTCATGAGTCTCTGATCAGAAGAGCAGCATCAGTGGTTACAGACAGTTCAAGTACCTTCCTCTCCCAGACCACCTTGGCTCTCATAGATGCCCTTACAGACTATTCAAAGGTAGGTTTTCATCTTATGTGAAAGAGTCATAGGAGTAAAACACAAAATCTGTTCTAGTAGCATTTGTCTAATTATGTGTCGTCAGTCATGTATTTTTGACATTATGTCAGGCAGAGAAAAACTACTGTAATGTTATTATTTTAGAAATTACCCTGCACTGTCCCTGACTGTCTGTCCTCCCTCTGTTTGTTAACAGGCTGTGCACACACGTATTGCTATCCAAAGACGGTATTTAGCCTCATTGAGAAAACTGACCCCAGCAGAGGAGGATTCATTCCTGGAGGTGATCAATGGCCAGCGTGCAGAGGTTAGTTTGTGTTGTCTTCTTTGGAGAAATGTTGCTGAAACAAAGCTACATTTAGCTTAAGCATTCAGTTTCCTGTTAAAATCAGCTTTTACTCTTTGCAAAAAAAAAAAGATAGATTTATTATATTGACTTTGTCTCATCTCTTTGTCCAAACAGGTTAGTGACAGACTTGCTGAATGCAAACGCTTTGAGTCAACCTGGATCAATGCTGTCAACTTGTGTAAAATTGCAGCTGAGGCAGCACACACTTCAGGTGAGTAAAATGTGTGACTGAGTACAGTATTTCTTGATTATTTCTTGAGGCTTGATCTAATGCTGAAATGCCATTGTATTTATAATAATGGAATAATGAAGAGATTAAAATCCTATTTTTCAGCTGTCTGTGTTACACTTTGGAAAATGTACAGATCAGATGATGTCACTCAATAGCGCTTCATTTAAAACAAAATGGATTTAGTGGATACGAGTGCCTTCTTAAGGTCCACATCTAATGTCTGAACTTAAGCTGGTGTTATGTCTTTCTCAGCAATTTGACAGAATGTGTGTTTGGATCTGTGTGTTTCCAGGAGCCGAGCAGGCGTCCATCGCAGTGAGGACAAACATTCAGGTGGCCCAGTCGCAGGTGGAGGAGGCACGGAAACTGTCAATGGATGCTGATAAGAAGTTGGCCGAGACTAAAGTAGAAGAAATCCAAAGGATGGCAGAATATGCTGCCTTCCGAAGTGATAGTGAGGAGCATGAGGTGCATGAGGCTTATCTAAGAGAGGACTAAGACAAATAGACAGATGGCTGTCTATGTTTCTAATAGCTGTCTATTTCCCTTCCCTCACTTCCCTTTTTAACCTGTAAGGTGTTTACATGTTTGCATTTACACAAAGAAAATCTAAATTTGAAAAGGGATTGAAACACATTGCTAACAATTTGTAATTCTTTACTATTGCATAAATCATTATTTAAGACTATTTATTTGATTAGTGAATGTCAACTGCTTGAAGAGCTTATGGAAAATGATAAACGAATCTCCACTATTGTATGTCAGTGGGGCTTATCTAACATCGGATCACAGTGTTTATTATATGTTTTGTTGTAACAAAGATTTTTTTTTATAAAACTATTGTTTGCATCATTGTTTTTTCACTGTCTCATAATAGAAAACAATAAAATGAATCTGAGTATTTGATTTAATATATGTGTTGATGTGTCCTTGTTTGTTGCCATATCATGTAATCCTAAATTAGTGTGATATGGCTTACTACTGACCACTGTCACTTCACAACAAGAAGGGTTTGAAGCCACATCTTCTTTCCCTTTGAAAAGTTGCCTAAAGATTAATGACTTGTGTGATGGCAGCATTATGGGCAGATATTTAATTGTACATAAAGCATAATCTATGACAATCTGTGTGGTTATAGAAAAAGAATACACAATGCAGATCCTAATCATTATAAACAATCCATGAATAGCACAGAAATCTGGTAAAATAGCACTATTCACCTTCAGATAAGGCAGGCCTTATAAAGGACAAGGAACTGAGTCTTTTTTCAACTAACTTAATGTTGTCTACACTGTTGACTTTCTCCACCAGAATCAGAAACTTGTAAAAAATGAGAAAACGCAAGCAGCCTCAGCTGACCAATCACAGTTTTTTTTCTGTCTCCACATAGTATCTCCATAGCTGCAGTATCCACACCCACCTGGAGCCTAACTACTGTATATGTAGCTGCTCTACCTCCCACACTATCTCCAGGTCCTTCCTCACCCGAGAGGTGATAGTCCATGTTCCTATTTTTTTAAATTGAGGGTCAACATTTAAAGGCGCCCGTTTCTGACTGCCCCCAGTCGGCATTGCACCAGATCTGTATACTTAGCCTTGAAAGTGGTAGGCTAGGTCCACTGGTTGCTTCTTTTCTGGAGTTGCCTACTGAAGATGCAGATCCATAGAAGTCCTTGAATCACTCTTTAGTCTAGCCCTTCACCTAGGACCAGATTGACATGGGAGAGTTTACATGAGCTATTGCCACCAACAACGCAGCTCTCAGGCTCACACGGGCACCCAAACAACCCCCACCCTTCCAGTCTACGGAAAGGTTCATTATTTTTAAATTAGGATAATATGATGGAAACAAACAGGATTAAGAAGTAAAGTCCTCGGTCAATTGCTATTGAGTAACTGCACACCTGGCAGGTGACTGACACAAAGGCAGTCCAGCCCCTTTCCAGGAGTTTGGTTCCAGAGCCGGTGCTATGCATAGATGTGGGCTATATCCAGCTGGTACCGCTCCACCTCCTGCACCAGTTCAGGGGACATTATAAGTTCCTAGATTCTGGTTTTGGCAGCCTGGGGTCAGCATGCACTCACCTTTGTGTGCTGCCCGATGCAACTCAAAGGGCCCTTATGCCAGGCCTTGCAGGTAGTAGGCCCACAAGGCTGTGAACCATGTTACTTCTATGCTGGGACAATGGGTCATGCTCCTG
The DNA here is from genome assembly GCF_020085105.1 of Siniperca chuatsi. Classification (NCBI taxonomy): domain Eukaryota; kingdom Metazoa; phylum Chordata; class Actinopteri; order Centrarchiformes; family Sinipercidae; genus Siniperca; species Siniperca chuatsi. The sequence goes on from NC_058048.1 coordinate 22,823,411, forward strand.
TAAGGGGCCCTGCTCTCTGTAATCAAGGTGAGCTAGCTTTCTGCCGAAGATGCCACTCTACAATGGTTCTTGTATCGATCTTAGTTTGGACCCTCACCTGAAACCAAATTGCCATGTTAGAACCTACCATGATCTATCGCCCCCCAAAATGCTGATTTTAGGTTCACAGTGGCACTCAAACCCCGCCACCATGATAGGGTAGAAATTCTCAGAAGGGTTAATATTTTTGGGAGAATATGATGGTGACAAACATCATTAAGGAGTAAAACTGATTTATAACACACCAAACACAACTCTGTCATATGTAACTGATATATAATTCTCCAAATATAACAGCATTTCCTGCTCAAGACCCCATATCAAATTGCAGCATATTTAACCTTTTAAACTTGCTGTTGCTCTGTACAACAGCGTAACTTATCAAGATAATATACGTTGATTTGGACATATAATTGGTTTCTTGTTTGTGGAGAAACGGTGTAAATAGGAGGTGAATTGGCATAATTGTACTCCAGTATAACATTAACAAATGTTATGAATTGGATATAAACCTAATAAATTTTTGAGTGGAAAACCTGTTGGATACATTACCTTTCAGATATAATAGAATACCCTGGAATTACCCACTTTTACTGTCATCACACTGTCACTCTGGCCTTACATTTTATATTTTTAGAAAGCAGCCACAGAAATTGCATGGGTATTGTATATAAGTTAAATAGCTGAATGGAAAACAGATTTATTAGTTATATTTAATATGGAGAGACTATTGATTAGAAGAGGGTATGGCCAAATAATTCTTTAACATAATAGAGTTACAATCACCAATTTTTACAAGATAAAATGATTCAGAAATATCTTTCAGCAACCACATACAGGTATTTACACTTGTTTTAAGGTGTTCTGATATTAAGCATTTTTGGCGTAAAGGGACTGTATGTAGTATGAAATATTGTTGGGGTTCACATACCATGTCTACCAAGTTTTGTGGTGGATGATAGCTCAGCTCTAAATCTGGTATATCAAACCAAGGTCCCTTTTTTTTTTACTTTACTACAACCAAGAAAATATTTTATGTATTTATTTATGTTTTTCTCAAAGTAGCAAGAGTGGTGAGGGGGGGTGTGGATGGATGAATGTCGGCGAAGGCATTTTTCTGTATGAATTTCTCTAAACATACATTTATGTCATTGTCACTGATATGAAAAGCAAATAAACACTGGGGCCAAACAAAGCAATAAAAAAACTTTTAGCATAGGCATAGGTAACAAATATGAGGCATAAGACTATTTATTATCAGTAGGTTACATGTTATAAATTGTTATTGGGTAAAAATGTCACAGGGGTCACAGACTTAGAAGTAGAACATTTTTAAAACATGCATCTAAATCTTAGCTACTGAGAAAGTGAATCAGAGCTATGCTCAGTTATTTATAAGTTTTAATAGAATTACTTCAGTAAATAAGTTACATGCTTTGTGCAATTCTTCTGTTGAAAAGCAAATAGATTTAATTTCTCAAACAATATTTTCTTTTATACAAGCCAAAGAAGACATGGCTTTTCAGCTCAAGATAAAACTTTTCATCTCTGAGGCCATAAATGAGAGGACTCAGACATCTTGGAGCAAGACTAAACATTATGTAGTTAAAGTACCTGACTTGAACGAACAACATGAAATCAGTCTGAAGTACAGCAGTTTCTATGAATGGACACCACAGCTGGATGAGACAGAGCAACAGCTGGAAAGCGTGAAGAATTACTGTTCTGAGCCCTTTCCATGTTGACTTTTTATTTTCTCCTGATGCAGCTTTGGCCACTGTCATTATTTTAACATAGGAGAATACAATGATGATACACATGATCAAGAAGTAAAACTGAGATACAGCTGACCGAACATGATCCTGCCATCTGTACACAAGGAACATCTCCTCTGAACATACCCTATATTGTTTGTAGACGCTAAGGGATACTGATGCAAAGAAGGTGGAGAGAACAACAATGCCAGGTACAGAGCTGAGGCTGTGAATGATGAGGATGCAATGCATAGTGCTGCGTGTGGAGCACAGCTGTCCATGGTGCAGGGGCAAGCAAATGGCCACGTAGCGCTCCAGGGTCATTGCAGTCAGAGTAACTGGAGTGACTGTAGTATACAGAAATACTACAACAGAGATAATTATACATAACCAAACTTGCATTGTAAACTGAAAATAACTCAAGACGAGCAGAACATCAGACATGACTAATACCAAGCTATCAGACAGTAGTATAACAGCAAATAAGATGTAGCGTGCAGTTGTGTAGAAGCACTCCTTTTTAAAAAAGGTCACAATGAGCAACAAGTTGATGCAAAGAAAAATCATCACCAGGACCTGCACAATAATGACTTGGTCATTGATCTGTCGTCGCAAGGCGACCAATGAGCTGTTATCAGCCATATATTTTCTAAGCAAACACACAAGTTTTTGAGGTACTGCCAAAAATCAAATCAAGTGTCATGTTGTAAAGCATCTGTCAATAGAAAGTTAGATTCTTATTACAAAATGATAGTGAAGTCAAGTCAGATGTCAAGCTTTTCTGAAGTGCTAAGATGCTGGTTTAAATACAGCAGTTTACCAAACCCTGCCTGCTGTTTCAAAGACGAATGTCTTCTGTTGAGCTCTGTGCAGCCTTCTGAGAGATGGCTGTTCATGATGACTTTAAAGACTTGAACATCCAAGAATAACACTCAATGAAACTTTAATCACCAGCAGGGGAGTAGCACCAAAATTCTGGGCCCTGTACATAAGCAGTCTCTGTGGGCCCCTTTCCTCTCCTGATCCCTGTCTCTCACACATCTTTTACATTTTTACAAATAATTGAGCCAACAACTGTACATATGAATCTGTAGTGGTTATTAGGGTAGTTACTAATGAACTTAGGTGCAGCAGCACAAAATTTAGGTGCACCCAATAATACATTTTAAACGTTACCTTTTTTTGTCAGTTCCCATACACATTGGTCATTTCTAGAGCCTGACCAGTATGGGATTTTCGAGACCGATAACGTTTTTAGATGGGAAACATTCACAGATTACTGATATGGTGTAAGATATATTGAATTTCTGAGCAGAAATGAAAATAGACCTTTTCTATATGGATTGTGCACCGATTTTGCACTGATATGCCTATGCAAAGGTACTCAGAAGGCTGCTTTCTTAAACAAATAACTTTATTAAAGAATATTTAAGGTAAATATTCTTTAACATGTTAAATAATTTAACATGTACATTGTCAACCAATTCTAGAAATGAACATTGAGAAATAAAGAATAAATACAAATAAAAGAAATAGCTAAATAAACATCAGTACTGTATATTCAGAATCAGTCAATGACCATTTGAATAAAGAATACATTAAATAAAATAAATAGCTAAAAAATATCAGTACTGTTTAGTATCAGTCAATTGCTAAATTAGCAGAAAATGTCATGGAAATACTCAAGTAAAGTACCTCTAAACTGTACTAAAGTACAGAAATAAATGTACTTAGTTACATTCCACCGCTGCTCTCTACTAAACCACATATTCTCTACTCTATCAAGCTATTATAGGCCAAAATCTGCAATAATTTCTTAACACTTGTAACTGATTGTAAACAGGAATAAAGGTGCAGATAATTTAATTTAGTAAAAGGCAGCTCTTCTTTGGCTACATTATGAGCAGGGTTAAATTTTATTATCGTTTCTGACTCCTCACTGCTGCGGTTTGCTGCTGCCTTGCACTGAAATATCCCTCCAAAGTTGAACTGTCTTTACCACGAGGTGTGTGACACCTCATGTCAAATGATTGCTTCTAATAACTTTTAGTAGCCACTAGTACCTGTCTCATCTGCCGATGCTCCACTCTAAGTGGCTGTTTCTGAACGTGAGGGCCATGTGTTTCATGATGTTAAGCTTTGCTAGGTAATGTTGATAGATATAATGTCATATGACATTGTAGCTATGATGCTGATTAATTTATGTTATACGATGCAAATATGCTCCAAGCTAGATTCTTGGCTGATTGCCTTTAATCTAAACAACTGCTGATATTAGCTTAAAACATTCTTAAACTGTGTTAGTTGTGCCCACGTGTCTTTTGAAAGAAATTAGTTGGTACCCTGATTAACCTTTCTTGGGGAAAGACATGACTCACAAAGCAGGTGCTCCAGACCAGCATCAGCATTAGGCTGGATTCCCCAGCAGATGGCCGCCCACCCAAAGTCTGATTCTGCTTGAGGTTTCTGCCTCTTAAAAGGAAGATTTTCCTTGCCACTGCCACCAAGTGCTTGCTCTATTGTTGCGTCCTTGTACATAATATTGTAAAGAGTACAATCCAGACATGCTCTATAGGACAAGTTCAATGAGATAACTTCTGTTATGAATTGGCGCTATATAAATAAAAATGAACTGAATGTGCGACTGATAATCTTAAATTATAACAGCATTTTTATCTCCTAAACCCTCAATTTGTTGGCTATTTTAAATGTGATAGCGGGTGTCATTGACTGTAGTGGGTGTTTACATTTTCTGTATGTTTTGCAAAGTGGTAAGATGGTGTGGTGGTGTGAGTGGATGAATGTTGGTGAAGGGTTTTTCTCTGTATACATTTTTTGTCTTAACATACATTTCAGTTATTGTTTGTGAAATAAAACTGTACAACTTTAATATTAACAGCATTGATAACAATAACAAATATGAGTCATGAGAGTTATTTATTGTTAAATAAGTCCTCCTTTTAACAAGTGTGTCATTTTTGTTGCTAGATTTGAATACTAAAACGGTCTATAATCAATATTACATATAAGAATACAAAACAGTATTGAGCTTGCATTGTCGCTTAAATAGCAATTCAATCACAGTCATGCTTCTAACAATTAACTAGTTTGAAATAATTTTTTTTTAATTAATGCATTGTGCAACTTTTCTGTTGGAAAATTATTAATCTACCTTGTCGAATATTTCTTTTATACAAGTCAAAGAAGCCATAGCTTTTCAGTGCATGAAGAAAATTTTCATCCCTCAGGCCATAAATGAGAGGACTCAGACATCTTGGAGCAACGCTAAACAATATGTAGTTAAAATACCTGACATCATTAAATAATTTTAAATTAATCTGATGCACAGCAGTTTCTATGAATGGACACCACAGACGGGCGAGACAGAGCAGCAGCTGGAAAGCGTGAAGAATTACTGTTCTGAGCCCTTTCCATGTTGACTTTTTATTCTCTCCTGATGCAGCTTTGGCCACTGTCATTATTTTAACATAGGAGAATACAATGATGATACACATAATCAAGAAGTAAAACTGAGATACAGCTGACCGAATATGATCCTGCCACCTGTACAAAATAAACATCTCCACAGAGCATCCCCTGTATTGTTTGTACAAGCCAAGAGGGGCTGATGCAAAGAAGGTGGAGAGAACAACAATGCAGGGAACAGAGCTGAGGCCATGAATGATGAGGATGCAATGCAGAGAGCTACGTGTGGAGCACAGCTGTCCATGGCGAAGGGGCATGCAAATGGCCACGTAACGCTCCAGGGTCATTGCAGTCAGAGTAACTGGTGTGACTGTAAGTTCCAGAAGTACCACAACAGAGATAATTATACATAACCAAACTTGCATTGTAAACTGAAAATAACTCAAGATGAGCAGAACATCAGACATGATTAATATCAAGCTATCAGAGAGTAGTGTAACAGCAAATAAGATGTAGCGTGCAGTTGTGTAGAAGCACTCCTTTTTAAAAAAGGTTACAATAAGAAAAATGTTGATGCAAAGAAAAATCATCACGAGGACCTGCACAGCAATGACCCGGCCATTGATCTGCTGCAGCAAGAATTCACCACCAACCAGTGAGTTGTTATCAGCCATTACTTTTCTAAGCAAATCTTTGAGGTACTGCTAGATGTCATTTTTAGATGTGTCGGTCAAAAGAAAATAAAAATCTTATCACAAAAAGATGAAACCCTTCCCTGCAGCGGCATAGCACTGTGGCACACATTTCCAAAGGTAAATGTTGTCTGTTGAGGTCTGCAGTATTGTGAGAGAGGGCTGTGCATGAAGACTTTATAGGAGCAACTACAATCCAAGCAGAGTAACAGCAGGTGAAACTTTGCTCCCCACAGTGTCGTCATTGCCACTTTCTGCTAGGCTCCCTCAGTGGCCTCTGTAGTTGAATCCAGGTTGTAGGTGGCTGTAAACAAGCCACCATTACTGCAGTGGCACCTCACTTGTAAACCACAGTATAACATGACAATGAATGTAAAGGATTTCACTTTTTAAGCTCTTTTGTCAAGTAATTTGTCTTGTTAGTTGGTGAAAAGTCATTGAATGCCAGTCAAAAAATTGTTTAGAATCTTTCTAATCTAATCTAAACTTTTAAACTCTAGGCCTCTGGCTCAGGCCCCTGCTTGAAAAAAACATACCCAAAATGAATAGAGTATATCTCTGCCACCGTAAGGTCGATTTGAATAATTAATCTTAATTTGGTATCATTATAAAAGTAACACTTGTGAGATGTATCTAGAGGTGTAAGCATCAGTATATATGTTACTGGGTAAGAGTAAATGAAGATGGAAAACAGCATAAATTAAAGATTTAATTTCCGCCTGACTGATGCTAAGAAAGTGAAGAAGAGAAATTTCCAAATTGGTTATTTTGGCACCAGCTGTGCCATTTGAAGTTTCTCAGGTATCACACTGTAAAACTCATTTAATTTCACTTACATGTCTTCTACTCTGGCTCGGTGGAGGATTGCAATAGCTTCATTCTGCAGTGTTCGCTGGTCCTGGAGATGCAGTCTTCCATGTACCCGACCGAACGCTCAAAGGTAGCCTTCGTTATCTCACAGATCCAGGGGCGAGCGCTACAGTGGGCCGAATCCGTCTGGACCCAAGACAGACCGGTGACCCAATCCCTGACTAACTTCCTATCCCATTTAAAGGAGGTGTTCGGGAGACCAGAACGGCTCTACCACCTCAAACAAGGTCACTTCTCCGTCAATGACTACGCCCTGGAGTTTCGGACCCTCGCCGCTGCTAGCGGCTGGAACAGAACAATCCCTCATCACCACTAGTCGTCAGGGATTGGAGCCCAGGGTAAGACTGCAACTCACCGCATATGAAGACACCATTGGCCTCGAGAGGTTCATCCAGCTAGCCATCCGAGTAGCTACCCATATGCAGGCGTGTTTGGTCAAACACCAGGACCAGCAACTGTCCATCCCATCCTCCACCAGTCAGAGAGTCACCGCTCTCCAGAACCAGACCAAGAGCCCATGCAGCTAGAATCCAGCTGAGTGGCAGAGACGGCTGACCGGGGTTTGTGCTTGTACTGCGGAAACGCCGGTCACAGTATATCATCCTGTCCAGTAAGACCGCTCCGACCCATGGTGAGTGCAATCCTACCTTCCATTAAGAATGTGAAACCGCTAGCGACAGAAATAACCTTGATCGCCCCCAACCTGTCCCTCCCAGTACAAGCCCTCATCGACTCCGGGTCAGGCGTCAACTTCATCTCCGGCGCCCTCTGCCGCCAGCTCCACCTCAAGACCATACCCACGCCCACCATCTACCAGATCCATGCAGTAACCAGAAAACTCCTCAGCCGAGCCCGTATCCGAAAGGCTGCTGGCCCTGTCACCATCAGAGTTGGAGTGCTGCATGAGGAGCAACAACATCTGCTGGTTCTGGAAGGCTCGACCGCGGAGGTGATCTTAGGGCACCCCTGGCTCGAACAACACAACCCCATCATTTCCTGGACCACCGGTGAGGTGTTGCAGTGGGGTCGTTCCTGTTTCCTGGACTGTTTCCCTCGCTTACCCTCACCATCTCCTCCTCGCCTGAAGAAACTTCCGGTCATCACCACATCTGTCGAGAGTCCGCGAGAGAAACAGTCTGTGGACCGCGCTACCTACCTATTGCGCCGCCTACCGAGATGTATTCTGCCCTAAGATAGCCACCCAGTTGCCTCCACACCGGCCATGGGACTGTGCCATCGACATCATACTGGGTGAACCAGTGCTCCATGGGAAAATATTTTCTCTCTCTGAACAGAACAGAAATCCCTGAATCCCGAACAGAAATGCCATGGGGGAGTAAATCGAGGAGGCCTTGGCTTGCCGCCTTGTGTGGATTGCCGAGGACTCAACCGCATCACCGGACGAGTGGAAAACTGCCTTTGTGACACCCACTGGCCATTGCGAATATTTAGGGATGCCGTGCGCCTGGCAAACGCCCCCTCCGTATTCCAGGACTTCATTCATGCTCCGGGAGTTTCTCCACAGATCCGTGATAGTCTACATCAATGACATCCTGATATACTCCCGGAGCCTGGCCGAAAATCTCCAGCACGTTGCGGAGGTCCTGGAACACCTGAGGGACTTTCACCTCTTCCTCAAGGCAGAAAAATGCATGTTCCATCAGCCCTCAGTGCAGTTCCTAGACTGTAACATCAGTAGCAGTGGCATCCAGATGGACGAGGGGAAGGTTGACGCCATCCGGAACTGGCCCATACCTACCACCATCAAGGAACTACAGAGATTCCTGGGATTCGCTAACTTTTACTGTCGCTTCATTCAAGCCTATAGTACCATCGTCCAACCCCTAACCGACCTGCTCCACAACAACCCCAAGTCTCTGTCCTGGCCACCCACCGCTAAGGAAGCCTTCACACTCCTCAAAAGAGCCTTCACCAGTGCACTGCTCCTTGTCCATCCTGACCCCGAACAACCATTCACAGTAGAGGTGGATGCCTCTACCACAGGAGTAGGAGTGGTGCTGTCTCAACTACAGGGTACCCCGGCCAAACTCCACCCATGTGCTTACTTCTCCCGGAAACTCAGCCCGGCGGAGAGGAATTATGACATCGGCAACTGCGAACTGCTTGCCATCAAGCTGACCCTGGAGGAATGGAGGCATTGGTTGGAGGGTGCCAAACACCCTTTCACGGTACTCACTAATCACAAGAACCTAGAGTACCTCCAAAACGCCAAACGGCTAAAGCCCCGCCAGGCACACTGGGCACTCGTCTTCACTCGGTCTCATTTACACATCTCCTACTGCCCCGGTGCCCGAAATATCAAGGCAGACGCCTTGACACACCAAAAGAGTCCATAGAAGAACCCAAAACCATTCTCCCCCAATGACTTTTTGTAAACCCCATCCAGTGGTCAGAAACTTCCAACCCTCCGCCGGGCTGCCCACCGAACCATCAATACGTCCCTAGAACCCAACGCGACATCCTGATCCACGCCTCCCACACATCTCCTGTCACTGGTCACCCAGAGGCCAATGAAACCCTCTCGTTGCTACGGGAACTCTTCTGGTGGCCCAATATGGCTAAGGATGTGAGAATGTATGTACAAGGATGTCAGGAATGCGCCATATCCAAAAGGCCACGCCATCTTCCAGCAGGCAAACTATGCCCACTACCCACACCAAACAGACCCTGGTCACACCTAGGAGTTGACTTCATCACCAACTTACCCCCCTCCAACAATAACACCTGTATCCTAGTGGTCGTGTATATGGAATGCATTCTTCTCGCTCCTAGGTGTGACCGTCAGCCTCACTTCAGGTTACCACCCTCAAACCAATGGACGGACTGAGAGGACGATCCAGGAAATCTGGCGCTTCCTACGTACCTTCTGCCATGGCCACCAGGACTCTTGGAGCCAGTTCCTGGGTTGGGCTGAGTACGCACAGAACTCCCTATGCCAAACTACCACTGGACTCACTCCCTTGCAGTGGGTGCTCAGCTACCAACCACCTCTCTTCCCGTGGTCAGGAGAGCCCTCGGAGGTTCCCGCAGTCGACTACTGGTTCCGAGAGAGCGAGAGGGTCTGGGACGCAGCGCACCACCAGCTGCAAAGAGCGCTCTTCAGGCGGAGGTTGACAGCCAACCAAAGACGGTCTACTGCTCCAGAATATCAACCCGGTCAAAAGGTCTGGCTGTCCACCCGTGACATCAGGATGCACCTGCCCTGCAGAAATCTCAGTCCCAGATTCATTGGCCCCTTCACCATCCATGAGCAGATCAACCCGGTCACGTACAAGCTTTAGTTGCCCTCACAATACAAGATTCATCCTACGTAGGACGGCCACCATGACGTCGGGGTCCTCGGCCCTAAGGAGCGGGCCGTGGGGGGGGGATAATGTCACGGACATGCCAGGCTCCACAACCCCACAACCACAACGCACTCCCTCACCAGAATTCTAATCAAGACACCTGTTGGCAATCACACACCTGATCTCCATCTGCTACACTCAAGCCCCAGTACAAAAGCACACCACTCACCTCAGTCAGTGTCCGGTCTCGTTTGCAACAAGGACACTACTCCTGATCCTGCACAGCAACGTTTTGGACTAAATCCTGTAAAAGAAGTACTTTCCCTTCTCCTGCGCTCCCGACTCCTGCCTTGTGTGCCTGACTACTGACCAGGTGAGAGGACAGCTGATGAAACTCCACTCAAACAAGGCTGCAGGCCCCGATGGCGTTTGCCCGGAGGTGCTAAAAGCCTGTGCCCCCCAGCTATGTGGAGTCCTTCAACATGTCTTCAACCTGAGCCTGAGTCTTCAAAGGGTCCCTATTCTGTGGAAGACATCTTGCCTCGTTCCTGTGCTGAAGACGCCGCGTCCCAGTGGCTCCAAGGACTAAAGACCGATGGCACTGACCTCCCACATAATGAAGACCCTGGAGAGACTGGTGCTAAAACAGCTGCGGCCTATGATCAGACCCCTCCTGTACCCCCTTCCGTTCGCCTACCAGCCCTGGCTGGGAGTTGAGGACACCATCATCTTCCTGCTGAACCGCATCCACACCCACCTGGACAAGCCGGCAAGCACGGTGAGAATCATGTTTTTTGACTTCTCCGGTGCTTTCAACACCATCCGGCCAGTCCTGCTGGGTGAGAAGCTGGCAGCGATGGAGGTGGATGCACCCCTTGTGTCCTGGATTGTTGACTACCTGACAGGCAGACCACAGCATGTGCATCTGCAGCACTGTGTCGGACAGCGTGGTCAGCAACACTGGGGCCCCTCAGGGACTGTCCTCTCTCCCTTCCTCCTCACCATCTACACCACAGACTTCAGCTACCACACAGGGTAGCTACAGAGTCCTGCCACCTTCAGAAATTTTCTGATGACTCTGCTGTGGTGGGATGTATCAGCGGTGGTAATGAGACTGAGTACAGGGCTGCGGTGGGTAACTTTGTTTCATGGTTTGAGCAGAACCATGTGCAACTCAATGCGACAAAGTCTAAGGAGCTGGTTGTAGAATTTAAACCCAAACAATGTAAAAAATTTAAATAATTTTTAAAAGGGCCCGGCTAGAATAAAAAAGGCAAAAACCCCTTTAAAAAAAACGTTTTTTCATTTGCTTTAAACTCCCATGAAAAAATTTTTTAAAATTTTAAAAAAACAAAGGGAAATCCTTTTTTCTCCCTGCAAATTTCACCCCAAAAGGAATTTTTCGTTTTTCCCCTCCCCAAAAATAAACCCATTTTAAGGAAAAAAAATTTAAAAACCCACCAAAAATTTTCCTAGGGGAAATTATTTAAAAAAAGGGGGGAAAGGCCCCGGGGTGAAGGGCTGGGGAACCCAAAAAATTTTCCCCACTTTTGTTTTTCCCCTTTTGGGTTTTGGGAAACCAAGGGGGCCAAAAACCCCCATTACCGGGATCCCCCAAAAAGTTTTGCCTATTGGGTTTTGGGTTTTTTAAAAATTTCAGTTGGGAAAAAATGAAAATCCAAAAAATGAAACCCCCCAAAAAATTTTCCCTTTCAAAGGTTTTTAAAAACCCAAAATATGGAAAATTTCGAAGGCTTTTTTAAATCCAATAACCCAATAAAACCTGGAAATGCCTTTGGGCCCCGGGTTGATTAAAATTGGGGGAAACGCCCCTTAAAATTTCCCCTATTTTAAAAAAGGAAAATTTAAATGGTTGGCCCTTTATTTTTTCGAAATTGATTTTAAAACTTAAGTTTATTTTTGGGAATTTTCAATACTTTATCAGGTTCCGGGGGCCCAAAACCATCCCAAAGGGAAAAGGAATTTTCCCAAACCCCCAAATTTAAAATTTCAAAAAGAAACCGGGAAACTTTTTTATCCCTTTAAGATGGGAAAAAAGTAAAACCCCAAAAAATTTTTTCCCCTGGAAGTAAAAAATTTCCCTGGTTTTGGGCACCACCCCCATTGAGGGTTTGGACCCAAAAAAAATTTTTTCCCATTGGTAAAACCCCCATTTATTTCCCCTGGGGCCCAAAAAACACCTCAAACCCCCATCCCCGGGGGAACAGGGGAATGCCCAAACCCGGTCCCAAAACCAAACCCTTTTCCCTTTAAAAAGGGGGGGCAAAGGCCCCACCCCGGCCCCTCCCAACCCTTTCCCTCCTTCCGGGAGGAAACCCCACCCAAAAACCAAACCCCCCAAAACCCCAAACCCCTGGGCAACTTCCCCCGGGTCCCAGCCACCAAACCCAAACCCAGCCTTAAACCACCCCCAAACCCTCCCCCCCCAAGGGCCCCCTTCCCCAGAAAGGGGCCCCAAGGGGAAAATTGGTTTGGAAGGTGCCGGGTGTCTTCCAAAACCCCAAACCCATCTTCCGAAAACCCTGTTTAAAACCCCCCTTTCCTGGATTGGACCAAAAACCCTTCCCCCAAAAAACCCCCGTTCCCCCAATTAATGGGGGGTCCCTTTCCCGCGCCTCCCCAAGTTTCCCCCCAAAAAACCCCGCCCCAACCCGCCAGGGCGGGCCTCCACCCTCCGGAAAGGGCTCCCTGGGATTTTTTTGAAAGAATCCCTTCCCAAAACCAGGGGATATCGGGGCCCTGGCTTCCCCCCCTTTTTCCGGGCAAAGGGTGGATTCCCCGGCCCCTTTCCGCAAATTTTCCCCCCCCGCCTGGAAACCCCCTTTCCAATTCAACCGGGCCCACGCCTATTCCCCCAAGGTTTTCCCGGCCCCAAATTCCCCAAAGGGGGTTGAACCCAACTTTAACCCTCCCAGGGAAAAATTTTTTCCCAACCAGCCCTAACCCAACAAAATTATAAAAGGGGGGTTTTTCCGCCTTTGGGGTTTCCCAACCCCCCCAGGACCAGGAAAGGGTTGTAAATTGGTTTCGGGGGCCCCTCTAACCAAGGTCCCCTTTCCCCCACCCGAACCTTAATTTCCAAAACCTCCCAAAAATCCCGCCCCCGGGGGAACCCAACTAAATCCTAACAGGGGGCTTTTCCCTCCCTTTTCCCGGCCCTCCCAGGCCTTCCGGGAAAGGGGGGGGAAAGAACCCCAATCCAATGGGAAAGGAAAGGGGGAGGGTTTTTGGGGGCCCACCCTTACAACCCAACCCAAAACCGGCCCCAAAACCAAACCCCGGGCCAACCCCTGGACCACCCCCATTTACCATCTTTGCCCTTCCAAATTGGACCCACCCAAGTAGAAAACCCCCAAAATTTTTTTTTTTAACCCCCGGGGAAAACCCCCTTTCCCCGGGGACCCCCCCCTTTTAAACCCCAACCCCCCCTTATTTATGGCCCGGGAAAATAAACCCCTTTGGAACCCTTAAAAAGGTAAATTTAAAAAAAGGGAAACGGATTTAGCCATTTAACCCTTTATGGGTAAAAAAAACCCTTCCAAACCCGATTATTAAAAACCCCCCTTTTCCCCAAAAAACCTTGGGAATTAATTTCCCCCCCAAAATCAAATTTAGCCCCCAAACCGGGCCAACCCTCAGGAAACCCGGGCCCCTTTCTCCGACCAATTTGGGGCCCGGGGGTTTGGAAAATTTTAAAAAACCCTTCCCCTTCCCAAAGGGGGCCCCCCAACCCCCCGCCCAAACCCCAAAGCCCTCCAATTTTCCCCAATTCCCAAAACACTGACCTTTTCGGGAGGGCACCCCCGGGTTCCTCCGAAACCCGGCAAAACCTTTCCCGGATGGAACTCCCCAAAATCTATCCCCCTCCCCAAAATCGGAGCCAAAGGGGTAGACGAAAATTCCCCCAAAAACCCAAGGAATTTCCCTTCATTTCCCCCCCCCCCCCCTTGGGGAGGGGTTTGAGGCCCCTTTGCCACTTCCGGAGGAGGGGTGCCCACCAAAAGGCTGGCCCCGGGGGGGGCCCAAAGCCGGCCCCCAGGGGCCCCAAAAAGTTTTCCCCCGGCTCAAAGGGCCCTTTCCCCAAAATCCCCCCTTGGGAAAACCCCCCCAAGGGAAAACGGGCGTTTTTCCCTCCTTTTTTTTCCCCCGGACCCCAAAACCCCCCTTTGGGGAACCCCCGGGGCCCTAAACCCCCGGGGAAAGGGGAGGAATTTTCCGGCCCACAAACCCCCGGCCCGGCCCGGGGGCGTTGCCCCGGGGGGCCCGGAGCTTTGGGTCCCCCGCACCTGGGTTCCCCTTTTCCGGGTTTGGGAGCGCCATAAAGTTGGAACAAAACCCGCCCTTTGGGTTTCCCTTCTTCTTTCCCCTTACCCCGGGAAAAAAAAAGGGGAAAGGCCCCAAATTTGAAATTTTGGGAATTGGGGGGGTTTTGGTGGAAAAGACAATTTGGAAAAGGGGAGGGGTTTGGGAAATTAAGGGGAAAGGGAAATTTGTAAATCCCAAAAACCCTTTTTTTTTAAAGTTTTTAATTTTTTCCAAATCCTTTTTCAAAAAAAATCCCTTTTTTTTTTCCCCTTTCCGGGGCCGGGTTACCCAAAAGGGGTTTTAAATTGGGAAATCGGGTTTTTACCCCCAAAAAGGAAATTTTTTTGAAAAATTTTTAGGGGTTAAAACTTTAAAAGTAAAAAATTTTTTTGGGGTTGGTTTTTTTTGTCAAAGAAATGGATAATTTTAAATTTAATTTTTAATCTTTTAAAAATACGGGACCCTTTTTCCCCCTTTAAAACCCTTGGAAAAAAATTCCGTTTTTTAAAATAAAAACCAAGCCCCTTTTTTACAATTTTTTAAAAAATTTTTCCAAAGTTACGAAATTTAAAGGGGAAAAGTTTGGAAAATTTGGGTTTTTCCCCCCGAAAAGGGTTGTTTGGCTAAATTTCCCCTTTCAACAGGGAAAGGAATTAAACCCCTTTTTTAACTGGGTTTCCCTTTAAAAAATTTATACGGTTTCCCCCCTTTTTTCCCACCCCTTGCCCATTTTTTTAAAAACAAAAATTTTCCCGAGTTTAAATTTTTTTAAAACATTTGTGGGGGGGCCCTAAGGCCCAAAAAAAAGGAACTCCCAAATTTACGGAAAAATGAAAAATTTAAAGGGTTGGGGTTCCCAAGGGTTTTTGGGGGCCCAAACTTTCCCTAAAAATTTTAAAACCCCTAAACAACCCGGGCCCGGGGTTGGGAGGTGAACCTTCCCCACCCTTTTGGGTTTAAAGCTTAAAGGTTTCAAACCTTTCCTTTTTTCTCCCGGGAAAAAGGGTTTAATTTTAAAGCGGGGCCCCCGGGGGGGGCCCCTTCTAAAATTTCCCAAACAACTTTTCTTTCCGTTAAAAAAATGGGGGAAAAATTTCCCGATAAATAAAGGGGCTGGAATTTTTTTAACCCCTTTTTTAAAATGGAAAATTGGGGTAAACTGAAGGAAATTTACCCTTTTCTTGGGGAAAGACAGGAGATTAAATTTTAATTTTCAAAAAGGGGTAAAACCGGGCCCTTTCGGGGAAACCCCCTTTTTTCCCAATTTTCAAACCGGGAAATCTTTTTAGAAAATTTTTTCCGGGGAAGTTTGCTTTGGGAAGGTAAGGGGGGGAAAATTTTAAATTTGACGAACCATCATTGGGGATTTTTGGGTGAAAGAAGGAAGGCAAACTGGTTTTTGGGGCCCCCCTTTTTTGATTTCCCCGAACTTGGCAAAACTCCCCTTTAAAAGGGTTTAAAACAATTCAAAATTTTAAAAAATTCCCCACCCCACAAATTTTTAAATTTTTTTTTGCCAAAAGGGTTTTTGGGGAAATGGGGACAAAAGGGAAAAAACCTGTGTGGAAAATTTTGGGGGGGGAATGGTTGGGGGGATCAAAAAAATGGTTAAATTTTTTAATAACTGTGGAAAAAATTAAAATCCCCCCAAAAAAAATTCCAAACTTTTGCTTTAATTTTAAATTTTAAAAAAGCCCAAAATTTTAGAATAATTTTGGTTGAACCAATTAAGTTCTACAAGTTTGATGGAAATAAAAATTTATATTGGGAAACAATTAATAAGTAAAACATAAATTCTTAAATAAATTTTTTATTAAACCAGTTTGAAACGCAAACTTTCTTTATAATCCTAATTCTTTTTAACTGCAAAGTTAATTTATAAAAAAAAAATTTGTCATTAAAGTTAAATATGATGAATAGATTTAGTTATCATATGTCAGTATACAATTATAGAGGTATAAGCATTTACTATGTAGCTAAAGACAATTGAGGAAAATGACAAATTGCTCAGAAAGAACTGTTTGTTAAAATCATCAAGATTAGAATGACATTTTTACTGTCACATAAGTTACATCTGTAAATGATGGCTTGTATTAAAGATATTAACTGACATTTTAAAAAAGACTAGCTTGAGTGAAATTTTTATCCTCAGCAAAATTGGGCTAGATTGACAAGCTATCTGTATTATAACCATTAAGTACCTTTTAGTACTCTTAATTTTAACATTAGACAAATGAAGTTGAGATACTTTGAACCATAGTTTTATTTACCGTAAAGCTTACATCATTATGAACATGATGACTAACATGAAGAAGAACAAACACTGAGAATAATACCTGATGCACAGCATTTGAACACTAATCATTTATTAGCATTTGGTCTTATAAAAGTGATGATGAAAACTGTACAGAGTACTTGAAATAGTAAATTTTGACTGCATTGGCACACTTCATGAACAGGAACAATATGTCAAGTGAGTGCATGCAGTAGTTGTGTAGAATTTATCAACATAGTATTGTGTAGCAAATGTTGAAAGATGGGACAATCCATCAAATGGTTAATAGACAGAATTAGCTTCAGCAAGTTACACAAAGATGTAGGTCTAAGGCCAGAATCTTAGAAACTAAACATTACTGTAGTATACAGAAGACGACATAATATCAATTGCATTGTGAACTGAATACCAGAGCGTAGACAGACCATTTACAAGCGACATCAGAAGAGTTGTTCAGCAAAACTTAATGATTATTTCTGGTAATGATCTTAAAGAAAAAATGACATGATCATCAGCCATACGAATAATGATATACGACAAGTAACTTTTGCAATAATCTATAAAACGCATTTTAGACAAAGCATCAGTGTCTGTAAAGATTGAATATGAGTATAGATGAACTTGTATGTAGTGCATTAATGACTTCGAACATGCTGTCTGCAAGACATCAATGCCTGTCAGAACTCAGTAGCAAACTTCTGAGAGAGTCAAACTTTAATTAACATCAACAAACTACTCATAAACTATACCAGTAGCACAAATCTGCTCTTATAAGCATTCTCTAGCCCTACCTATTCCATCAACTTTTACATACAATATGAGCTATTAATTAGCCAAATGTACGTCAATTTTAGAGTTATAATGACTGTTCATGTAACGTATAGTGAATGACTTAATCTGCCAGTTTGAAATCTCACCACATTTCAACCTTTTTCTCAACATACTTGCCTGAAATTACTGTGTGATACTTTTCTATGGCTAAATGAGGTTTGCTTGGAGTATCAGAGCTAAGAAACCTTTTAATTGGTGGCACTAGTGTGCCTAACGTTTTCATTTAGTGCAGCAGCAAATATTAAAGTTCACCCAATAATACATTTTAAATGACCTTTTTTCACTTCTCTAAATGACTTGCTTGGTAATGATTTTAAGAGACTAACGATTTTAGAAAAATTCTCATTTGATAGTTTCTATATGTTCTTATAGGAATTGACTTTTGACATAATCCTAAGCTTAAGTGATATTTAAATATTATTAAATAATTTAAGATAATTAACATTCTTGTAACATTTAAATATTAAATGATACATTTAAACTGAAATAAATTGAGATAAAGAATAAATACAGAATTAAATACTCATCACATTTACATACTTGCTGAATTATGAAATAAATTAAATAATGTAATAAAAATCAATACTGTTTAGTATCAGTCAATTGTAAGAATTAGATGAGCATGAAAATTACTCAGAAAATACTCTAAACTGTTCTAAGTCAGTAAATGACTTAGTTAATTCCACGCTGCTCTCACTAAACCACATATCTCTACTCTATCAAACATTATAGAGCAATATCTGCATAATTTTACTTTTGAAGATTGAAATGATTTAAGTGAGATTTCATTTATAGCAGTACTTGCATGGTATAGAGTCGTTTACATCTTTGATCTGTCTCTCTGCTGCTTTTCTGACTGACCTCAGTGAACTCTACCACAGGGTTGAACTCATTCAAATGATGCTTCATAACTTTATCATATCTGTCCTTGCCGATCCACTTTGAAGGTTTCAACTGAGACTGTTCATGATGTTAATGTATGCTTAAGGTAATTTATGAAATACAGTGTACTATGAATTCTATTGATAGTATATGTCATGATTAATTTAGTTATGCATTGCATATTATAAGATCATATTCCAACACTGCTGACTATTACTAAAATTCTTAAATTGTTTATTTGCTCACGTGTTTTTGAAAGAAATTATGGTCACGATGATTATTACCTTCTTGGGAAACATATCAAAGCAGGTGCTCCAGACATCAGCAGTAGGCTGGATTCCCACAGATAAAACAACTTTTCATTCCAGGCTTTTGGTCCTCCACCGTTGGGCCTGGTAGTCACCCATTCCCCACTCACCTGACAGACTATGAATTGCTATGCCATGTGACCCACCTTGAATCTGGCTCTTCTCTCTCTCTACCACGGCAGCAGCGAGCAGTGCAGTTACTGTAGTTGTTTGCTCAAGTTTCTGCCTTTAAAGTGTTATTTTGATGTTGAATGTTCAATTGTGAGTCCTGCTAATAACTTTCAAAAGTACTATAAACTTCAATGTATTAGTTGAATTTCACGATATAATAAAATTTTTGACATGTACCTAATTCATTACAGCATATCCAACCCTCAATTGCTGGACCATTTAATAAATCTAACGTTCATTTTGCTGTATTTTAATGCGATGTGCATGTGTGTGTTGAACATGAATGCTGTAGGTTTCTCTGATAATTTTTTCTTAAACTACATTGAGTTTTGTGAAAGTAAGTTTTTAAATTATCAGCATTATAATAGCAATTTGATTATTTGAAGCATGAGATGTTATTTAGTTAAATAATATCTCTTTTACATATAATATTTGTGCAGATGAATATAAAAGTTATAATCCAATATTGCCCATTTTAAATAAGGGCAAATATGAACGTAAAAATTGTAGTACAAATGAAAATGGCAAGTATCAAATAATGTTCTGAATGAACATGTTGCTAAATCAAAATTGAGATCAGACAAAAACAGTTGAATACATGCTAAAATTATAAAATGATCTGAGTTTTTAATTAACTACTTTTAAATTTTTTGTTACTAATGAAAATGCATGTAAGTATTAAAAATTAGTATACAAGATATAAAATGAAGTCAGAAATCTTGAAAGACAAAATTGAGTTAGATGATCATAAATCTTAAATAATCTATCAGATATCTAGATGACACAAGACGGGCTGAAAGACTGAATGCAAATGAAGTTATAACTGTCATACTTTCTATTGAATGCCAAATTGCCTGATATTCTAAAAGTGAACAAGATACTTCAGGCATAATAAATGTAACGCTAGCATATGATCCTGCACTAAATATATAGACATCACAATATATCTGATAAAGTTCAAAGAAACTGAGCAGAAATGAGCTAGTGAACAAAAGCAGGTCAGACTACCTGTATGATGAGTATTGCAGATGCGGTGTAAGAGTGAGTGCCATGGGATGCAAAGGCACGCCTAAGGTATGAGAAATGTTGCATGTCATATAAACTAACACGAGGTAATCTACAAACAAATGAGGTAACATGAGTACAGCTGAGCAGAACTCAGCTGATTATAGAAGCTATCAAGAGTAGTTTAAAGCAAATAGTGAGGTCATTGTGAGAGCTAATTTAAAAAGTTAGCATAAAAAAATTTATCAAAGAATAACAAAAGCATAGCGACTGGAACCGCTATCAAAGATAACAAAGTAGTTGTGATCACATACTTTTAAGGTTTGAGTATGATTTAAAGTATAAATTACGGACACACAAGATGAGTCTTATCAGACAACTCTACACAAGAGTGGTACATTCTCAAGCAAGTTAAATAATTTAACATGTACATTGTCAACCAATTCTAGAAATGAACATTGAGAAATAAAGAATAAATACAAATAAAAGAAATAGCTAAATAAACATCAGTACTGTATATTCAGAATCAGTCAATTGCTGACCATTTGAATAAAGAATACATTAAATAAAATAAATAGCTAAAAAAAATATCAGTACTGTTTATTATCAGTCAATTGCTAAATTAGCAGAAAATTTTCATGGAAATACTCAAGTACCTCTAAACTGTACTAAAGTACAGAAATAAATGTACTTAGTTACATTCCACCGCTGCTCTCTACTAAACCACATATTCTCTACTCTATCAAGCTATTATAGGCCAAAATCTGCAATAATTTCTTAACACTTGTAACTGATTGTAAACAGGAATAAAGGTGCAGATAATTTAATTTAGTAAAAGGCAGCTCTTCTTTGGCTACATTATGAGCAGGGTTAAATTTTATTATCGTTTCTGACTCCTCACTGCTGCGGTTTGCTGCTGCCTTGCACTGAAATATCCCTCCAAAGTTGAACTGTCTTTACCACGAGGTGTGTGACACCTCATGTCAAATGATTGCTTCTAATAACTTTTAGCAGCCACTAGTACCTGTCTCATCTGCCGATGCTCCACTCTAAGTGGCTGTTTCTGAACGTGAGGGCCATGTGTTACATGATGTTAAGCTTTGCTAGGTAATGTTGATAGATATAATGTCATATGACATTGTAGCTATGATGCTGATTAATTTATGTTATACGATGCAAATATGCTCCAAGCTAGATTCTTGGCTGATTGCCTTTAATCTAAACAACTGCTGATATTAGCTTAAAACATTCTTAAACTGTGTTAGTTGTGCCCACGTGTCTTTTGAAAGAAATTAGTTGGTACCCTGATTAACCTTTCTTGGGGAAAGACATGACTCACAAAGCAGGTGCTCCAGACCAGCATCAGCAATAGGCTGGATTCCCCAGCAGATGGCCGCCCACCCAACGTCTGATTCTGCTTAAGGTTTCTGCCTCTTAAAAGGAAGTTTTTCCTTGCCACTGCCACCAAGTGCTTGCTCTATTGTTGCGTCCTTGTACATAATATTGTAAAGAGTACAATCCAGACCTGCTCTATAGGACAAGTTCAATGAGATAACTTCTGTTATGAATTGGCGCTATATAAATAAAAATGAATTGAATGTGCGACTGATAATCTTAAATTATAACAGCATTTTTATCTCCTAAACCCCCAATTTGCTGGCTATTTTAAATGTGATAGCGGGCGTCATTGACTGTAGTGGGTGTTTACATTTTCTGTATGTTTTGCAAAGTGGTAAGATGGTGTGGTGGTGTGAGTGGATGAATGTTGGTGAAGGGTTTTTCTCTGTATACATTTTTTGTCTTAACATACATTTCAGTTATTGTTTGTGAAATAAAACTGTACAACTTTAATATTAACAGCATTGATAACAATAACAAATATGAGTCATGAGAGTTATTTATTGTTAAATAAGTCCTCCTTTTAACAAGTGTGTCATTTTTGTTGCTAGATTTGAATACTAAAACGGTCTATAATCAATATTACATATAAGAATACAAAACAGTATTGAGCTTGCATTGTCGCTTAAATAGCAATTCAATCACAGTCATGCTTCTAACAATTAACTAGTTTGAAATAATTTTTTTTAATTAATGCATTGTGCAACTTTTCTGTTGGAAAATGATTAATCTACCTTGTCGAATATTTCTTTTATACAAGTCAAAGAAGCCATAGCTTTTCAGTGCATGAAAAAAATTTTCATCCCTCAGGCCATAAATGAGAGGACTCAGACATCTTGGAGCAACGCTAAACAATATGTAGTTAAAGTACCTGACATCATTAAATAATTTTAAATTAATCTGATGTACAGCAGTTTCTATGAATGGACACCACAGACGGGCGAGACAGAGCAGCAGCTGGAAAGCGTGAAGAATTACTGTTCTGAGCCCTTTCCATGTTGACTTTTTATTCTCTCCTGATGCAAAAAACAAAAATGTTTTTTGCAAAAATGTTGATGCAAAGAAAAATCATCACGAGGACCTGCACAGCAATGACCCGGCCATTGATCTGCTGCAGCAAGAATTCACCACCAACCAGTGAGTTGTTATCAGCCATTACTTTTCTAAGCAAATCTTTGAGGTACTGCTAGATGTTAAACCTTCATTTTTAGATGTGTCGGTCAAAAGAAAATGAAAATCTTATCACAAAAAGATGAAACCCTTCCCTGCAGCGGCATAGCACTGTGGCACACATTTCCAAAGGTAAATGTTGTCTGTTGAGGTCTGCAGTATTGTGAGAGAGGGCTGTGCATGAAGACTTTATAGGAGCAACTACAATCCAAGCAGAGTAACAGCAGGTGAAACTTTGCTCCCCACAGTGTCGTCATTGCCACTTTCTGCTAGGCTCCCTCAGTGGCCTCTGTAGTTGAATCCAGGTTGTAGGTGGCTGTAAACAAGCCACCATTACTGCAGTGGCACCTCACTTGTAAACCACAGTATAACATGACAATGAATGTAAAGGATTTCACTTTTTAAGCTCTTTTGTCAAGTAATTTGTCTTGTTAGTTGGTGAAAAGTCATTGAATGCCAGTCAAAAAATTGTTTAGAATCTTTCTAATCTAATCTAAACTTTTAAACTCTAGGCCTCTGGCTCAGGCCCCTGCTTGAAAAAAAAAACATACCCAAAATGAATAGAGTATATCTCTGCCACCGTAAGGTCGATTTGAATAATTAATCTTAATTTGGTATCATTATAAAAGTAACACTTGTGAGATGTATCTAGAGGTGTAAGCATCAGTATATATGTTACTGGGTAAGAGTAAATGAAGATGGAAAACAGCATAAATTAAAGATTTAATTTCCGCCTGACTGATGCTAAGAAAGTGAAGAAGAGAAATTTCCAAATTGGTTATTTTGGCACCAGCTGTGCCATTTGAAGTTTCTCAGGTATCACACTGTAAAACTCATTTAATTTCACTTACATGTCTTCTACTCTGGCTCGGTGGAGGATTGCAATAGCTTCATTCTGCAGTGTTCGCTGGTCCTGGAGATGCAGTCTTCCATGTACCCGACCGAACGCTCAAAGGTAGCCTTCGTTATCTCACAGATCCAGGGGCGAGCGCTACAGTGGGCCGAATCCGTCTGGACCCAAGACAGACCGGTGACCCAATCCCTGACTAACTTCCTATCCCATTTAAAGGAGGTGTTCGGGAGACCAGAACGGCTCTACCACCTCAAACAAGGTCACTTCTCCGTCAATGACTACGCCCTGGAGTTTCGGACCCTCGCCGCTGCTAGCGGCTGGAACGAACAATCCCTCATCACCACTAGTCGTCAGGGATTGGAGCCCAGGGTAAGACTGCAACTCACCGCATATGAAGACACCATTGGCCTCGAGAGGTTCATCCAGCTAGCCATCCGAGTAGCTACCCATATGCAGGCGTGTTTGGTCAAACACCAGGACCAGCAACTGTCCATCCCATCCCTCCACCAGTCAGAGAGTCACCGCTCTCCAGAACCAGACCAAGAGCCCATGCAGCTAGAATCCAGCTGAGTGGCAGAGACGGCTGACCCGGGGTTTGTGCTTGTACTGCGGAAACGCCGGTCACAGTATATCATCCTGTCCAGTAAGACCGCTCCGACCCATGGTGAGTGCAATCCTACCTTCCATTAAGAATGTGAAACCGCTAGCGACAGAAATAACCTTGATCGCCCCCAACCTGTCCCTCCCAGTACAAGCCCTCATCGACTCCGGGTCAGGCGTCAACTTCATCTCCGGCGCCCTCTGCCGCCAGCTCCACCTCAAGACCATACCCACGCCCACCATCTACCAGATCCATGCAGTAACCAGAAAACTCCTCAGCCGAGCCCGTATCCGAAAGGCTGCTGGCCCTGTCACCATCAGAGTTGGAGTGCTGCATGAGGAGCAACATCTGCTGGTTCTGGAAGGCTCGACCGCGGAGGTGATCTTAGGGCACCCCTGGCTCGAACAACACAACCCCATCATTTCCTGGACCACCGGTGAGGTGTTGCAGTGGGGTCGTTCCTGTTTCCTGGACTGTTTCCCTCGCTTACCCTCACCATCTCCTCCTCGCCTGAAGAAACTTCCGGTCATCACCACATCTGTCGAGAGTCCGCGAGAGAAACAGTCTGTGGACCTACCTATTGCGCCGCCTACCGAGATGTATTCTGCCCTAAGATAGCCACCCAGTTGCCTCCACACCGGCCATGGGACTGTGCCATCGACATCATACTGGGTGAACCAGTGCTCCATGGGAAAATATTTTCTCTCTCTGAACAGAACAGAAATCCCTGAATCCCGAACAGAAATGCCATGGGGGAGTAAATCGAGGAGGCCTTGGCTTGCCGCCTTGTGTGGATTGCCGAGGACTCAACCGCATCACCGGACGAGTGGAAAACTGCCTTTGTGACACCCACTGGCCATTGCGAATATTTAGGGATGCCGTACGGCCTGGCAAACGCCCCCTCCGTATTCCAGGACTTCATTCATGCTCCGGGAGTTTCTCCACAGATCCGTGATAGTCTACATCAATGACATCCTGATATACTCCCGGAGCCTGGCCGAAAATCTCCAGCACGTTGCGGAGGTCCTGGAACACCTGAGGGACTTTCACCTCTTCCTCAAGGCAGAAAAATGCATGTTCCATCAGCCCTCAGTGCAGTTCCTAGACTGTAACATCAGTAGCAGTGGCATCCAGATGGACGAGGGGAAGGTTGACGCCATCCGGAACTGGCCCATACCTACCACCATCAAGGAACTACAGAGATTCCTGGGATTCGCTAACTTTTACCGTTGCTTCATTCAAGCCTATAGTACCATCGTCCAACCCCTAACCGACCTGCTCCACAACAACCCCAAGTCTCTGTCCTGGCCACCCACCGCTAAGGAAGCCTTCACACTCCTCAAAAGAGCCTTCACCAGTGCACTGCTCCTTGTCCATCCTGACCCCGAACAACCATTCACAGTAGAGGTGGATGCCTCTACCACAGGAGTAGGAGTGGTGCTGTCTCAACTACAGGGTACCCCGGCCAAACTCCACCCATGTGCTTACTTCTCCCGGAAACTCAGCCCGGCGGAGAGGAATTATGACATCGGCAACTGCGAACTGCTTGCCATCAAGCTGACCCTGGAGGAATGGAAGCATTGGTTGGAGGGTGCCAAACACCCTTTCACGGTACTCACTAATCACAAGAACCTAGAGTACCTCCAAAACACCAAACGGCTAAAGCCCCGCCAGGCACACTGGGCACTTCAGTCGGTCTCATTTACACATCTCCTACTGCCCCGGTGCCCGAAATATCAAGGCAGATGCCTTGACTCACCCAAAGAGTCCATAGAAGAACCCAAAACCATTCTCCCCCAATGACTTTTTGTAAACCCCATCCAGTGGTCAGAAACTTCCAACCCTCCGCCGGGCTGCCCACCGAACCATCAATACGTCCCTAGAACCCAACGCGACATCCTGATCCACGCCTCCCACATATCTCCTGTCACTGGTCACCCAGAGGCCAATGAAACCCTCTCGTTGCTACGGGAACTCTTCTGGTGGCCCAATATGGCTAGGGATGTGAGAATGTATGTACAAGGATGTCAGGAATGTGCCATATCCAAAAGGCCACGCCATCTTCCAGCAGGCAAACTATGCCCACTACCCACACCAAACAGACCCTGGTCACACCTAGGAGTTGACTTCATCACCAACTTACCCCCCTCCAACAATAACACCTGTATCCTAGTGGTCGTGTATATGGAATGCATTCTTCTCGCTCCTAGGTGTGACCGTCAGCCTCACTTCAGGTTACCACCCTCAAACCAATGGACGGACTGAGAGGACGATCCAGGAAATCTGGCGCTTCCTACGTACCTTCTGCCATGGCCACCAGGACTCTTGGAGCCAGTTCCTGGGTTGGGCTGAGTACGCACAGAACTCCCTATGCCAACCTACCACTGGACTCACTCCCTTGCAGTGGGTGCTCAGCTACCAACCACCTCTCTTCCCGTGGTCAGGAGAGCCCTCGGAGGTTCCCGCAGTCGACTACTGGTTCCGAGAGAGCGAGAGGGTCTGGGACGCAGCGCACCACCAGCTGCAAAGAGCGCTCTTCAGGCGGAGGTTGACAGCCAACCAAAGACGGTCTACTGCTCCAGAATATCAACCCGGTCAAAAGGTCTGGCTGTCCACCCGTGACATCAGGATGCACCTGCCCTGCAGAAATCTCAGTCCCAGATTCATTGAACCTTCACCATCCATGAGCAGATCAATCCGGTCACGTACAAGCTTTAGTTGCCCTCACAATACAAGATTCATCCTACCTTTCACGTATCCCTTCTCAAACCTCACCACCCTTCTGTTCCTATCTTCACAGAGCCTGGTGTTGCTACAGAGCCCCCCTTGCCACTGATCCTGGAGGATGGAGCTGTCTACCAGGTCAACGAGAGCTTGGACTCCCGGCGCCGTGGTGGCATTCTGGAGTACCTGGTCGACTGGGAGGGGTACGGTCCCAAGGAAAGATCATGGGTCCCCAGACACGACATCCTAGACCCCTCGCTAATAGACTCCTTCCACACAACCCATCCAGACCAGACTGCCCCCCGTGGAAGAGGACGGCCACCACGATGAAAAGTGCTGGAAGCAGTTTTTCCCTTGCTCGTTTTTTTTGGCTCGCTCTCTCTTGCTGGACCCGTGGGGAGCACGGGACGCTCGCACGTTTAGAGAGAAGGGAAAAGACGCTAAAAAGAGCCACTAAAGTCGACGAAACTGAGAGGGAGGTTCAGAGAAGGGGACCGTTTGTGACTGAGAAACGAGGCCAGCGACCCGTCTGACAGAGCGGACGCCGCGATCGGAGGTAGCCGAGCTAGCTAGCCACGGCGGGCGCACACGAGGCAGAGCTGTTGGTTCATCGCACCGCACCTGCGTATCCGGACCAGTCTTTTCGACGCTCTCAATGTTTTGTAAGTGTCAGTTCAGCGCACTCAATGTTTTGCGAGACCAAAACAGGCCTGCAACGTTGTTTTTTCTCTTTTTTCTTCGTTCAATCGGTACCGTGGTGAGTAAACTGGAACATGTGAGCATGTATGTGTGACTGGGCCCAACACTGCATTAGCTAACACTTGTTACAGGACACTTGACACGTTTTTGTAAAGTTATCTGTGCATTCTGCAAAAGATTTTTACACCCCTTATTTTGGTATAAAACGTGTGATTTAAAGGGATTAAGATTATTATTTAATTGTTTGGGATATCTTTTGGTTATTTATTTTTGTACATTTTGTCATAATTAGGGACTTTTATATTGTGTTTTAGGGGAAGTTTTATATTTCATTTGCCAAATCCTTTTGATTCATTAAACAAGGGTTTTACCCATTTATTTTCTAAACTAAAAACCATCTCTGGGTCTCATTATTGTTAAATATTCCTGTCAAAAGGTTTTACAATTGAGTAGAAACTCATTAGGTGCACCTTTGTGGTATCCACCTGAACTACAACGAACCCAAGCACCCTCATTCTCACGTATGTAACATACAGAGTGGTTGTATGGGTGCTACAAACGTTTTGGACTAAATCCTGTAAAAGAAGTACTTTCCCTTCTCCTGCGCTCCCGACACTGTGTGTGTCTTCAGCCTCAGATCTCCAACCCTGCTAAGCTAAGGACGGTATCAGTAACCATTATCCACCATTCTACTCACTGCTTGTATGCATCTTGTGCAATAAATCATCTGTGACTCCATCTTGGTGTCTCCGGCCTACTCTGTCTGTAACAGAACACCTGCACAGTGTCCGTCATCCTGGGCAACTCCAGAAACGAAAGAATCTTCTTCTCCGGAGTGTGGAACATCTTCTTCTTCAAAGACATTCTGAATGCCAAGAGGAGGCTGGCTAACCTGAAGGTGAAGATCAGGGAGGCCAAGGAGAAGTACAGGAAGAAGCTGGACTAGAAATTCCAGCAGAACAACATGAGAGAGGTCTGGAGTGGCATGAAGAGCATCACTGGCTTCAGACCGACTGGCAGCAGAGGAGTTGAAGGCAGCTTGTGTGCCTGACTACTGACCAGGTGAGAGGACAGCTGATGAAACTCCACTCAAACAAGGCTGCAGGCCCCGATGGCGTTTGCCCGGAGGTGCTAAAAGCCTGTGCCCCCCAGCTATGTGGAGTCCTTCAACATGTCTTCAACCTGAGCCTGAGTCTTCAAAGGGTCCCTATTCTGTGGAAGACATCTTGCCTCGTTCCTGTGCTGAAGACGCCGCGTCCCAGTGGCTCCAAGGACTAAAGACCGATGGCACTGACCATCCACATAATGAAGACCCTGGAGAGACTGGTGCTAAAACAGCTGCGGCCTATGATCAGACCCCTCCTGTACCCCCTTCCGTTCGCCTACCAGCCCTGGCTGGGAGTTGAGGACACCATCATCTTCCTGCTGAACCGCATCCACACCCACCTGGACAAGCCGGCAAGCACGGTGAGAATCATGTTTTTTGACTTCTCCGGTGCTTTCAACACCATCCGGCCAGTCCTGCTGGGTGAGAAGCTGGCAGCGATGGAGGTGGATGCACCCCTTGTGTCCTGGATTGTTGACTACCTGACAGGCAGACCACAGCATGTGCATCTGCAGCACTGTGTCGGACAGCGTGGTCAGCAACACTGGGGCCCCTCAGGGGACTGTCCTCTCTCCCTTCCTCCTCACCATCTACACCACAGACTTCAGCTACCACACAGGGTAGCTACAGAGTCCTGCCACCTTCAGAAATTTTCTGATGACTCTGCTGTGGTGGGATGTATCAGCGGTGGTAATGAGACTGAGTACAGGGCTGCGGTGGGTAACTTTGTTTCATGGTTTGAGCAGAACCATGTGCAACTCAATGCGACAAAGTCTAAGGAGCTGGTTGTAGAACTACGAAGGGCCAAGGCACCAGTGACCCTGGTTTCTATCCAGGGGGTCAGTGTGGACATTGTTGAGAATTACAAGTACCTTGGACTACATATGGACAATAAACTGGACTGGGCTAAAAACACAAGCTCTTTACAGGAAGGGCCAGAGCTGCCTCTATTTCCCGAGGAGGCTGAGGTCCTTCAACATCTGCCGGACAATGCTGAGGTGTTTTATGAGTCTGTGGTGGCCAGTGCTGTCCTGTAAGCTGTTGCATGCTGGGGCAGCAGGCTGAGGGTAGCGGACGCTGACAGACTCAACAAACTGATCCGTAAGGCCAGTGACATTGTGGGGGTGGAGCTGGACTCTCTGTCAGTGGTGTCAGAGAGGAGGATACTGGCAAAACTACATGCCATCTTGGACAGTGTCTCCCACCCACTCCATGACGTGCTGGTCAAACAAAGAAGTACCTTCAGCGAAAGACTCATCCCCCCCAAGTCATTAAACTGGACATTGGACCATTAACATCACTTCAGTACTTTATATATATATAATTCCTACTCAAGACCCCATATCAATTTGCAGCATATTTCACCTTTTAAACTTGCTGTTGCTCTGTACAACAGCATATCTTATCAAGATAATATACTGTACATTGATTTGGACATATAATTGGTTTCTTGTTTGTGGAGAAACGGTGTAAATAGGAGGTGAATTGGCATAATTGTACTCCAGTATAACATTAACAAATGTTATGAATTGGATATAAACCTAACATATTTTTTTAGTGGAAAACCTGTTGGATACATTACCTTTCAGATATAATAGAATACCCTGGAATTACCCACTTTTACTGTCATCACACTGTCACTCTGGCCTTACATTTTATATTTTTAGAAAGAAGCAACAGAAATTGTGTCGGTACTGTATATAAGTTAAATAGCTGAATGGAAAACAGATTTATTAGTTTTATTTAGTATGGAGAGACTATTGATTGGAAGAGGGTATGGCCTAATTATTCTTTAACATAATGGGAGTTACAATCACCAATTTTTACAGGATAAAATGATTCAGAAATATCTTTCAGCAACTAGGAGATGATGTCAGTTAAAATGGATTCCAAGTTCAGTAAGCTCCTTTTGTATTCACAAATCTGTTACCACATACAGGTATATACACTTGTTTTAAAGTGTTCTGATATTAAGCATTTCTGGCTTAAAGGGACTGTATGTAGTATGAAATATTGTTGGGGTTCACATACCATGTCAACCAAGTTTTGTGGTGGATGATAGCTCAGCTCTAAGTCTGATATATCAAACCAAGGTCCTTTTTTTACTTTACTACAACCAAGAAAATATTTTATGTATTTATTTATGTTTTTCAAAGCGGCCAGAGTGATGGGGGGGTGTGGATGGACGAATGTCGGCAAAGGCTTTTTTTCTGTATAAATTTCTCCAAACATACATTTATGTCATTGTCACTGATATGAAAAGCAAATAATCACTGGGTCCAAACAAAGCAATAAAAAACTTTTAGCATAGGCATAGGTAACAAATATGAGGCATAGGACTATTTATTATCAGTAGGCTACATGTTATAAATTGTTATTGGGTTAAAATGTCACAGGGGTCACAGACTT